>NC_047090.1:196070676-196400670 GCF_902459505.1 Geotrypetes seraphini
CAGGATCTCCATTGTCAATTTGTTTATTCATCTTCTCAAAGAACTGAAGTAAATTTGTCAAACATGATTTCCCTTTCCTGAAGCCGTGTTGACTAGCTCTTATTAGGTTGTGATTTTCCAGGTGTTTCACAATGGTATCTTTAATTAGTGCTTCAACCATCTTCCCAGGAACTGATGTGAGACTCACAGGTCTGTAGCTACCTGGTTCTCCTCTTGATCCTTTTTTGAAAATTAGGATGACATTTGCTATCTTCCAGTCATCTGGTATTTGCCCGGTTCTAATTGACATGTTGGCTAAGGTTTGTAATAGTTCTACAATTTCTACCTTAAGCTCTTTTAATACTCTCGGGTGAATTCCATCCGGTCCAGGGGATTTGTCACTTTTTAGTTTGTCAATCTGAAAGTATATCATATCCAACTCCACATTTACTGTTGTGAGACTTTCCTCTATGTCCCCGTTGAATATCCTCCCTATTTCTGGCATTGTTGTAGTGTCCTCAATTGTGAAGACAGAGGCAAAGAACAAATTTAACCTATCAGCAATCTGTTTATCTTCTTTAATGCACCCTTTTCTTCCTTGGTCGTCGAGAGGGCCCACTCTCTCTCTTGCTGGTTTTTTTCCTTTTATATATCTAAAAAAGGGCTTGAAATTTTTGGCTTCCTGCGCTATCTTTTCCTCATAGACTTTTTTGGCATCTCGTACTGCTTTGTGACACTTTTTCTGGTCGATTTTGTGACAGTTCTAGGCCTCTGTTGTTTTTTCCTGTTTCCATTTCTTAAACGAGTTCCTCTTTTCCCTCACTGCATCCTTCACCTCTATAGATAACCAAGCTGGTTCTCCTTTGATCTTTTTTCGCCTTGCTTTGGATATCTGCGGTATATAAAGATTTTGTGCTTCCGTGATGGTGTTTTTCAGTAGGGACCATGCTTGATCAACCGTTTGAATTTCTGCTTTCCCCTTCTTGAGCCATGGTTCTCATGCTGTCATAATTCCCTTTTTTGAAGTTAAAGGTTGTGGCTTGAGTCTTGATTGGTTTCCCCTTTCTGAGCAGGCTGAGTTTAAAGATTGCAAATTGTGCATGCCAACTGTTGCGTAAACTGTAAACAGATATGACAAACATTGGGGTCCCTTTACTAAGGCGCGCTAGCCGATTTAGTGCATACTAAATATTAGTGTGCGCTAAATGCTAACGCATCCATTATATTCTATGGATGCATTAGCATTTAGCGCGTGCTATATCGGCAAGCACGCCTTAGTAAAGGGACCCCAATGTTTGTCATATCTGATTGGGTACTCCTGGTAGCCGAGGATCCTGGAAGACACTTCACTATTTTAGGCTCCTTGACTTGTGCTCCAAGGTTAATGCCTCTGATGATGGAATCCCTGGCCTAAAAGCAATAATTTTCTAGATTGATCTTTTTTACTTTTCCTTTGTGGGTGTTTTTCTTCATGACTTACCTTCAAAAGTTCCAGTTCCATTTCAGTTCTTTCTTGAGCACTGAAATGCTCTAATGGAGCAAAAGAATTCTGTAAGTGCAACTGTGAGGGCTGATGTTTCTGTGTCACATGTCGCAGTCTACCTGACCCTACTGTGATCCATTTATTCCTTGATCGCATTACTCTTTGAGGCAGTGGTGGTAATTTGGCATGACTGCAGAGTGATGGAAGCTGCTTTGATTGCATCCAATTCCTGCTTACAGAGCTCCTCCTTAATACTAGAAAGCTGAAGACAGATGGGGCAAGCTCTAAGGCCCTGATTCTGTATAGGACGCCCAGGAGTGGTGTCCTATACAGAATCGTTCCTACACTAAACCCCGATTCTGTAACCGGCGTCCATGGTACAGACGCCGGTTAGAGAATCGGGTTAAATTAGACGTGGCCGCTATACTTATGGCAGCAAGGGATCTCCCTGCTGCAATAAGTATAGCGGCCGCGGTCACGGCCACCTGTCCCATTGCAGACAGGAGGATGCCCAGTCCTCCTGCCGGAACCCCCCTGGAACCCCCCTCCCCCTCAAACTGGTAATCGCGAGCAGGAGGATGCCCAATCCTCCTGCCGGAAAGCCCCGACTACCATCCACCCCCTAAACTAATCTCCCTCCCCCAACTAACCTTTACATGTTGATCGGCTGGACGGTTCTTGCTGCCGTCCAGCCGACGGGCCCGTCTCGTGGAAATGAGATGGGCCCGCCCCTTCCCGGCCCATCCCCGCTAAATCTAAGGCCTGACTGGCCCAGGCTCTAGAAGCCTGGACCAATCAGGCCTTAGGCATAGCGGGTCTGCCCATCCCCACTAATCCTAAGGCCTGATTGGCCCAGGTGCTTCTCTTCCTCTACTAGGGAGACGCGTAGGGCCGCCTAGGTTCGCCTAAGGCCTGCCTAAGGCCCTTAGGCGAGCTTAGGCGTCTTGCGGGTCTCCCTAGGCTCCCAGAGGCGCCTTCAATATAGGCGGCCTGCCTGGGGAGCATTTTTTTAAAAAACGTGCATCCCGATTTGCTGATTAGACAGCTGTAGGACGCCTACAGCTGCCTAAAATCGGGACGCACTTTGGAGAATCAGGCCCTAAGTCTCCAGACAGTGTGCCTTGGAGCTAAAGCACCACAATGATTTCACTGAATAAAAGTCATCCTGATTGGTTGGTATGGGAACCAACTAATATATATACAACCAACCTGATTGTCAAGAATACTTATCAGTAGCAAACCCAGGTGTGAGTGGGACAATATGTCCTGAATTCAGCAGAGAACCAAGCAGATGAGAATTAGGTATATAGATAATGTAAGCACAGGGATGGGTGGGAAGGCCTAAGCAACCAGAGATCTGAGAGCTGTGTTAGCAATGAAATCTATCTGCAATGTTATTTTCTATTAAAATACCTTTCTATAACTCTGCAATAGAGCCTACTTCCAGACAAAAGGGGGGGGGGGAGGAGACTATCACAAATACTTTAAGGCTAGTATGAATACTTTAAAGAAAGTTATTAGAAGGACCACTGATAAATATCTAGTTTCTACCAGGCTGGAAGTAAACAGAAATTTAACAGTTTTGAAAAGTTAGTCTAAATGTGTGCACAGGTTCAGATTAAGAAAAAGTTTGATTTTTTTTTTTTTTTTTTTGAGAAAGCACAGAAATTCACAGCAACAAAATAATCAAAATTCCAAAACCAGCAGTAAAAGATTAGCCAGCTACAAATATGAGAGAATGCAATGTTACACTTAGCTCAAACAGTTAGGTCACAGACAAATTTAGGCATGTATTTGAAAAAGTAGCATGCAGTTGAGTTCATAAAATTTTGGACAAGTTCCATAGTTTGCTATTGAGACAGACATGGGGAAAGCTACAGTTTGCCCTGGGATTGGTAACATGGCATAAGAACATAATCGTAGCCTTATTGGGTCAAACCAATGGTCCATCAAATCCAGTAGCCTGTTCTCATGGTTGCCAATCCAGGTCACTAGTACCTGGTCAAAACCCAAAGAGTAGCAACATGCCATGGCAAGCAGTGTCCACATTAAATCTCATTTGCTACTTGGACGCCCAGTCTTTCAATTTCCTAAGGTCTGCCTGCAATTTTTCACAATCTGCATGCGCTTTAATAACTTTGAACAGTTTAGTATCATCTGCAAATTTAATCACCTCACTCGTCGTTCCAATTTTCAGATCATTTATAAATAAAGTTAAATAGCACCGGCCCCAATACAGACCTCTGCGGCACTCCACTGCTTACTCGCCTCCATTGAGAAAAATGACCATTTAACCCTACCCTCTGTTTTCTATCCGATAACCAATTCCTAATCCACAACTGAACTTTGCCACCTATCCCATGACTCTTTAATTTTCTCAGGAGCCTCTCGTGAGGAACTTTATCAAAAGCTTTCTGAAAATCTAGATAGACTATATATCAACTGGCTCAACTTTATCCACATGTTTATTCACAACTTCAAAGAAGTCAAGCAAATTGGTGAGGCAAGATCTCCCTCGGCTGAATCCCTGCTGACTCCGTCTCATTAAATCGTGTTTGGTTACGTGTTCCACAATTTTATTTTTTATAATTGTCTCTACCATTTTGCTTGGCACTGAAAATAGGCTTACTAGTCTGTAATTTCCCAGTTCTCCCCTGGAACCCTTTAAAAAAAAAAATCCAGATTCACTGAGATTTATTTCAGTTCCTCCACATTATAACCCTTGAAAACCATTTGACGTCATTTGTAAAATCTATATAGTTATGGTTTGTTATTAGATAATATGCACATCCAGGGAAGGGGGAGAGATGGGAGGTAAATAAGGTTTGAAAAATTGTTGAGAAAGTTTTGATGGTGGGAGGGAAGGTTAATAATAAGCTTGAATATTTGAAAAATTTTAAGTGATGTCTATATATTGTAAAATGAATAATTTACTCTGTATTTCACTTATTGTATGTTTTAAAAATGAATAAAGAATTTACAAAAACCATTTCCGGTTCAGGTAGATCTCTTACTCTTCTTCCGTAAAGACCAAAGTAAAGAATTCATTCAGTCTCTCTTCTATGGCCTTATCATCCCCTAAATGCCCCTTTGCTCCTTGGTCATCCAACGGTCCCACGGATTCCCTCACAGGTATTCTGCTTCTGATGTACCTAATTTTTAAAAAATAAATTTTTGCCTCTTTGGCAAGTTTCTCTTCAAATTCTTTCTTAGCTTTCTTTATCAGTGCTTTGCATCTAACTTGCCAGTGCTTGTGTCTGTCTTTATTTTTTTCATAAACTGTTTTTTCAGTACAACAAAATTATGGAAACATACAATTGCAGATACAAACTTTTCATTTTTTCCAGACAATACTTCTAAAACCTAGGGCAATATAAAGGTACAGATAAAACCCAGATCTGGACTCTTATGACCTAGATTCAAGGAACAAAATAACACCCCTGCAGAGAACCCCTCAAACCCCTTCCACCCGAGCCTATGCTCAGGAAAGAAAGGAAGCACTGGCTTCTGCAAGCGATTCAAAATTTGACTCCTCAATGTGGGGGAAATTGTGGACAAATAAGAAGACCAGACCGAGAGAAAGATTTTACTCTGGTTAATAACATAAGAATTGCCGCTGCTGGGTCAGACCAGTGGTCCATCGTGCCCAGCAGTCCGCTCATGCGGCGGCCCTTAGGTCAAAGACCACTGCCCTAACTGAGACTAGCCTTACCTGCGTACGTTCTGGTTCAGCAGGAACTTGTCTAACTTTGCCATGAATCCCTGGAGGGTGTTGTCCCCTATAACAGCCTCCAGAGAAGAGCGTTCCAGTTTTCTACTACCGGTACTCTCTGGGTGAAGAAGAACTTCCTTACGTTTGTACAGAATCTATCCCCTTTTAACTTTAGAGAGTGCCCTCTCGTTCTCTCTACCTTAGAGAGGGTGAACAACCTGTCTCTATCAACTAAGTCTATTCCCTTCATTATCTTGAATGTTTCGATCATGTCCCCTCTGTCTCCTCTTTTCAAGAGAGAAGAGGCCCAGTTTCTCTAACCTCTCAGGCAGACTTAGATTCTCATAATATCAAAGTGTGAAATTTATTCCTCCAATACCACATGGAGAGTGGGGAATCTTGCAGCCAATGATTAAGGATACATTTCTTCCTTAGGATGTAACTTTTACTCAAAAGCAAGTTATATCCTGGAGACTGTCTCCCAAGTGACCTACAAAGAGGAAAAGTATGCCTTCCAAGTGAAGGGGAAGGGTGTATCACAAGGGTCTCCAAAATCCCTCCTCGAGGGCTGAATCCAGTCAGGTTTTCGGGATTTCCCCAATGAATATGCATTGAAAGAAGTACATGCACATAGATCTCATGCATATTCATTGGGGAAATCCTGAAAACCTGACTGGATTCGGCCCTCGAGGAGGGACTTTGGAGACCCCTGGTGTATCCTAACAGAGACTGTAAATAAATCCGTATGTCTTGCCAAAAGGCTCTGATTTTCGGACAGTGCCAGAGGCTATGACAAAAAGAGTTATCTTCCATTTGACATTTAAAACATAAAGAAGCAAGCGATCCTCCCAAATGGAAAGCCTATTTCTGAGAGATAAAGGCCCTATGTATGATACAGAACTGACACTCCTGGAGTTCTGTATTATGAACCAAGCGAGGGATAGCAGACACATTAGAGAGCAGGGAAGTAAGCCCCTAGGCTGTCTACCTAAGTCTCTAGCCCCTTGGTCCAGAAGTATCTAATAAGCCTTTTTTGGGCAGTAGTTTTTGCAGTAATTTATGATATTGGGAAACCAAAAGCCAATCCCAGTGATCATCAGAGAAGAAATCCTGAAGTGCAGATTGGAAATCTCTGGTGATCACCCCAAAAGGCAAGGAGGCAAAGTAATGCACCAACTGCAAGTAGTCTGCGTGTCTGAGAGACCAGGTGGCCTGCAGGTCCTGAAAAGAACAAAGGGTGAACATAAGAACAGCCGCTTCTGGGTCAGACCAGTGGTCCATCACGCCCAGCAGTACGCTCACGCAGCGGCCCCCAGGTCAAAGACCAGTGCCCTAACTGAGATCAGCCCTATCTGCGTTCGTTCCGATTCAGCAGGAATTTGTCCAACCTTGTCTTGAATCTCTGGAGGGTGTTTTCCCTTATGACAGACTCCGGAAGAGCATTCCAGTTCTGTACCACTCTCTGGCCCAGATAATGAAGCCCTTTTTGAGCCCAACATTAAAACACCACATTCTCCAGACCAGGGCTGAAATCCGTATTACTTACCAGCAGCATAAGGGCTGTAGAATATGGGTTCTTACCCCAAAATTATAACAGTTGTCTCCAAGCCTGTCAGAGAGACCCGAGCAAGTAGTTGTGAGTAACCGAACCAGGTATCACCTTATGCTGTAGATGCAACAGATAGTGAAGATGCCAGGGGAAAAAGTGATCTTTCTCCAAAGCTACATCTGTAAATTGGGAGTTACCCAAAAGCCAATCTCTCAAGTGTCAATGTAAACAGGCTAGATTATACATTTTGAAATCTGGGATACCCAGGCTTTCTCTCAACCAGGTATCTTGTAGATATTTCCAGTGAAGCTTACCTTTGTACCACCCCCCAGCAAAAAGAACAAACCAGCCTATGAAGGCTCACAATGTCCTTCTTTAACAAGTGCAATGGCAAAGTTTGCAGCATGTAAAGCCATTTAGAGAAGGCAACCATCTGGAATAGATTTATGTATCCTAACAGGGAGATGGGAAGATTCCTCTACTGTCCGAGAATGGTCTTGGTCTCTAACAAGAACTTATCCACATTTAAGTGGTAGAGATATTTTATATTGATTGGCAGCTTATGGAAAAGAGGGCCCCCAAGTGTCTTTCACCAAAACTGGAGAAGCCAAATCCTCCAACTTCATAGGGTTAAGCCAAAAACCGGAGAAGTCCCCATGTTCCCTAAAGCTGTCCAATAGGACCAGTAAAGAGGCCCGTGGCTCAGACAAATAGACCAGTAAATCGTCTGTGAAGGCCGCAACTTTAAAGTGATGGGCACCAACAACCATTCTCTGTATTTCTGTATTACTCTGAATTTCTCTGATGAGGGGGTCTAAGATCAGAATCAACAATAGGGGGGATAGAGGGCATCCCTGATGTGTTCCCCTTTGTTTCCCCTCTTCTAAAAAAAGCCAATCTCGACCCTTCCTTACCATCTAACTACCGCCCCATAGCAAATATCCCTCTCCTAACTAAACTGCTAGAGGCCATAGTTGCCACCCAGCTCTCTTCTTACCTAGAGAGATTCTCCATCCTCCATCCCTACCAATATGGCTTCAGACCTAGCTTCAGCACTGAATCCCTCCTAGTTTCCTTAATTTCTAAGGTGCAACAATTACATTCTCGTAACAAATTCGCTGTCTTATTACAATTCGATCTCTCTGCAGCTTTCAATGTTGTCCACCAAGACATACTACTTTATCAACTTTCCGAGATAGGAATTGAATCCACCGTCCTAAAGTGGTTCTCAAACTTCCTATGCTCTCGCTCCTACACTGTCAACACAAATGGCACCATGTCCGTTCCTTGGACACCATCTTGCGGTGTCCCTCAGGGATCACCCCTATCCCCTTTAACATCTATATGTCCTCCCTGAAACTCCTCCAATTATCTCCCCTTGAAACAATCTACACATACGCTGTTGACATCCTTGTCCTCCTTGAGACAGACCAGAACCTCACCAACCTCCACGAGAACATTACAGCTTGCATAATAAGACTCCATTCCTAGTCCTTCTCGGTACAGATGAAATTGAATGAATCAAAAACAAAATTACTCTGGCTCGGCCCAAAGTTAGAACACCTGCCCACCCTCTTCGCACTACCCTCAGGCGCTGCACTGCAGCTTGAGTTCTCAAGCAAGGTCCTTGGCATCATTATCAATTCTTCTCTTTCCCTCAATGACCACCTCAACTCCTTGGCTAAATCATGTTTTTCAGCCTCCACATGCTGAGGAAAGTAAGATCCTATTTTCGCCAACAACATTTCACCTTCCTTGTCCAATCCATCATCCTCTCCAAATTAGACTACTGCAATGCCATCTACTTAAGCCTATCAAAAAAAGTCTTCAAAGACTCCAGCTAATCCAGAATACTGCAGCCAAGTTGATCTTTGCAAAACGCAAGTCAGACCATGTCTCCCCACTCCTAGCCAAACTTCACTGGCTCCCAGTGATTTCCAGAATCCATTTCAAATGCTCTTGCCTGGCTTTTAAGATCATTCACGGCATCCTTCCTCCCTTAATCCCACTATCTTATAACTCCTCAAGTCCTGACTCTACCAGACCCGCCCAAAGGTATAAATTATCCTTCCCCTCTCTACATGGTATTCACTATGCAGGCAAACTGGTCTTTGGAATGACCTTACTACCCCGCTGCGGAACCTGGGCTCCCTACAACTACTCCGCAAGCAACTGAAAACTGGCTTTTCACTAAAATGTAATTCTATCCCCCTTACTATTCTCTTCTATATATAAGTTCATGTAAACCTTTTTTTTTTCCTTTCTCTTCCTATATTTTAAGTTCTTGTAAACCGTGCTGAGCTCCACAACATCCGTGGAGATGATGCGGTATATAAACTTAAGGTTTAGTTTAGTTTGTATTGAAAACAAATTCGAGAGAATATCATTAGCCCAGAGCTGCACTTGAGGGTCTCTATAAAGAGTATGAATAGCCCAGGTAAACCAAGGCCCCATCCAATAGGTCTGCAAGGTATCAAATAAAAAGCCCCAATCTACCTGGTCAAAAGCTTTCTCAGTGTCGAAACTGATCATTAGGGATGAAAGATGATCATGGGCTGCTCAGATACGGCGCATGTTTTTCGCTACATTCCTACCCTTAACAAACCCAACTTCTTGTTCTGAAATAAGAAGAGGTAAAATAGAGGCAAGTCTATTAGCCAAGACCTTCACAAATAACTTTGCTTCATAATTTAATAGCGAAATTGGTCGATAAGATTTGGGTTTATTTGCCTCCTTACCAAGTTTCAATACAATGATATATTTGCGCCAAGTTCAGATGTCGAGGCAACATCTCATTCTGCATTGCTTCAATGAATACCTCGGTTAAGATAGGGGCTATTTTGGCATGTAAAAGCTTGTAAAAATTCACTCCAGAGGCTGTTGGGACCCAGTGATTTTTCCAAGATGCTCTGTTGATTGGCTAAAGAGATACGCTGTCAACTTGAAAATCATCTGGGGCAGCATGATAATTGAATAGTTATAAAACCAAACTGAGATCTTTTTCTCCACATTTTTGTGTTTTTTTATGTTTAGTGTTCTCTGCTCTGATATTTTTGTTGGTTGTAGCGTTGGTGAATTTATAAATGTGCTACCATGACAGTAGAGTAATTGAAATCACCCATTATTATACTGTTGCCCAATTCTCCAGCTTTCCTAATCTCTGAAAACATTTCTTCATCTGTCTGCTCATTTTGTCCTGGGTTTTGGTAGTATAACCCTACCTTTATATTCCTTCCCTTCATACATGGAATTTCTATCCATATGGATTCCACATTGCTATCTATGTCAAGCAGAATGTTTATTTTATTTGATTCCATTCCCTCTTTAACATATAGCACACACACACCCTCCAATTTGATCTATTCTATCCTTGTGATACAATTTGTACCCAGGTAACACAGTGTCTCATTGATTATCTTCCTTCCACCAGGTCTCTGAGATGCCTATTATAATAATAATAGTTTATTTTCTAATACACTGCCCACCTGGAAGTTCCAAGCGATTCACAGTAAGAAAACTGAGACATGGCTAGCCACTCAAGATGGCTGACTAGTGTGAGAGATGACCAGGACTCCACACTAGCTTGCCGGCCGATGGAGAAACTTAGTGAGCTGTCCTGCTAAGTAGCGATCTCTGTATTACCTTTGGGGCAGGATTCTGAGGCGGCATTTTCGCCGCGGGTGCCGGGGTGGCTTGAGAAGGTGCTCCTTAGCTGGTGGATGCCACCACGTTCTACAGGCTGCAGAGGTGGAGGTGAACTCTGGGCGCCAGCAAAGGTGCTCGCTACAGGAGTGTGGCTTGCAGGTGAGGCTGTCGGCCTTGCTGAAGAGGACGGGGCTTTCAGTCCGAAGGTGCTTCTGCTGCTCTAGCGTTGGCTGTGGGGTGCTTCACCTGGGAGGAGCCCAGATCTGAGGAGTGGCCTGAATATTTGGAGTTTACCACAGGGAAAGTTGAAATCTGAAAGAAGCGTACCTGCTGGGACCAACGGACAGCTGAGAGAGCCAGTGGTGGGCTTGCAGTGAGGTAGCTGGCGGGCCCTGCTGCAGAGGTCTGGACCCCAAGACCCCTCTCCCATGGTGAGAATCGGGAACTGAGTTGATACCGAGAGAAGAACAGGAGGGGAAGCATCCCTTGAGCCTTGGAGAGGTGAAAGTATAGAATTGAGGCTTGGGCTCTGAAGGTAAGGCTCGCTGAGGAGGCAAGCAGTTGAGCTGGGTCAAGAACTGTGACTGATGGTTTGTTGGCAGTGATTGTTTAATAGACTCTGTAATTTGAGGGGACAAGCAGTTGAGCTGAATAAGGACTCAGGCTAAGGTCTTCCTGGCAGTGGTGAGGCCCTATAAATGTTTTGAGACTTTATATCTAAATATAAAGGGCACGCTAACAGTGGGAATAAGGCTAATAAAAAAATAGGCCTGATCTTAAATTGTTTGCCTACCGAGTGGAAGATGTAACAGAAGTGCCAGCTCTAGAACAAAATCCAACACATGAAGAAGAGGAGGAGGCAACTATATTGGGAAAAAAAACTTTAGAGCCATTAGAGTCTCCCTCAGCAGATTCAGCATTGGTCAGCAAGGGGGACTTACAACAATGGATGGCTGATATGAAGCTTTCATTAGCAGTCTTCACTTCTGATATCAAAATAAATATTGATGGCCTTAACAAAAAAATGGATGATATGAGTCAAAGCCTCCAAGAATTTGAAGAGCGGGTTATTTCGCATGAACAGGAGATAACAGAAATTCAACAACATTGCACACAAATACACTTATCAGTAGAAGAGTTAACTCTTTAAAGTCGAAGATGGAGAAAACAGGTCAAGGCGAAATAACCTGAGATTCCGAGGAATCCCTGAAATACAAGACCTTAAGAACCCAACAACCTTTATACAGTCTATATGCCATAAGTTTCTACAAGCAGAAAACCCAGATGGAGAACTTCCAGCTATAGAATTTGAATGGATACATCGAGCTCTGGGCCCACGTAAAACGAGAGGCCAAGGGATACAATAGTTTGCTTTCTAAGATATCCTCAGAAAGAGAGAGTTCTACAAGCAGCTCGGAAAATTGGCCATTTGATGTGGAATAACGCAAAAGTGGAACTGTTTGCAGAGATCTCTTCAGCGACTTTGAAACAAAGACGAGAATGCTGCGAAGTAAGCAGATGCTTACAACAGAATAATATCCGCTATAAATGGCACTATCCATTTGGGATTTCTTTTATGCTGTAAGACAAACTACATAAGGTTGCATCTGCTTCAGAAGCTCAACAGCTACTTATACAGGCCAAACTTTGGACTACCAAAGGAGAAACGTACCAAAAGGAACCATCACAATCTCCACCTATGGATCTGCCAAATCAGAAATGGCATAGAGTAGAACAAAAAGAGATTACAGAAACAATGAGAATAATTCTTGATATTAATTTTTTAAAATAATTGTTTAATAAAATAAAGATAAGTGAATGCAAGGGGGTAGAATTTAAGAAAAGTTATGGAGAGCCAGGTCACGGTTAACTTTCTTCGACTCTGATGTCTGGAATTGGATCTGACATTTGGGGCTCCTTTTACGAAGTCACGTTAGCGGTTAAACGTGTGTAATAGCGTATGCTAATTTGTCAGCCGTGCTAGCCGCTACCGCCTCCTCTTGAGCAGGCGGTAGTTTTTTGGCTAGTGCGGGGGTTAGTGCGCGCTAAAAATGTGCGTGCGATAAAGCTGCTAATGCGGCTTCGTAAAAAGGAGCCCTTGGTCTTGTCGACTGATGTCTGGATCCAGAACCAGGGACAGAAGACGAGAGAGATTTGGAGGGGAATGGGGAAAAGAGGGAAGGGGTGAAAGATAAGTTGGTTTTCTTTTTAGGATTGATTGGGCTAAGGGGGATGGGGGGGGGGGCGAGATAAGGTGACCGGGGGAAAAATTATAAGATCTGTAAGCCTAGGAAAGTTAGAAAAAAATAGAAATGGAATTTGAAAGAATGTATGAAAGTAAGATTAGATTAGGAAGTCTAAATGTGAATGACTTAATATACCTCAAAAACGCCAGTTGCTTTTAAATGAGATGAGAAGGTTGAAACTTGATGTATGCTATGTACAAGAAATGCATTTACAAAAATTGGGTGAAAAGATGTCCATTTCAAAGACTATCCAGTGAGAGTTTGGGCCTCTAATAAAAAGGAGAAAAAGAAAACAGAGGTGGGAATATTATTTGAAAAAAAACCTGAAAGTTTTAACAAAGGAGGAATGGAGGGATGATGAAGGCTGATGGATCATCTAGGTAGGTGAATTAAATGGGGGTAAAGGTGACATTGGTGAACCTTTATGCGTCTCATTTCAATCAAGGGAAATTTTTTGAAGATCTTATCAGTATAATTTAAAAAAAACAGGAAGGATTATTATTAGTAGGGGGGATTTCAATCTGGTCTTGGACCCTCGCTGGGATACTACGAGTACTAAAAGTGATAGAACAAAAAAAGACAGAAAACAATTAAAAAGATTTTTGGAAGCATTAAATTTATTGGATGGATGGCATAATATACATATGTTAGGAAGAGACTACACTTACTATTCTTCCCCACATAGAGTGTACTCCAGAATTAATAATAATAACTTTATTTTTCTATACCGCCATAGTCAAACTGACTTCTAGGCGGTTCACATAGAAAGAAGGCTGGACAATCAGCGAATTACACAATGTAAGAAGAAGGAAGTTACATAATAATTAGGGAAGCATAGGGAAGGAATACATGAGAGAAAGAAATTACATAATACATTGGGGTTATAAGGGGAAAGAATATCTGAGAGAGGTCATCTGATTAGGCAAGGAATTTGTCAAATAGAGCGGTTTTAATTCATTTTCAGAATGTGTTGTAGGTCTGTCTGGCTTTATTTATGTGATTTCCCAGCCAGGATTGCTGTCTGTTTGCTTGGAACATGAAGGTTCTGTCTAGGAAGGATTTGTATTTGCAGCCTGTGATCTTTGGGTATGCAAAGATGTTTTTGTTTCTGGTTGTACATGTGGGGTTGTACAGAGTGAAGTGTGTTTGCAGGTAGGAAGGTGCTAGGCCCCAGATTTGTTTGTAACAGATGCATGCAAATTTGAACAGTATTCGCGCCTCCATTGGTAGCCAGTGTAATTTTTTGTAATAGGGGCTGTTGTGGTCTTTTTTCTTCAGTCCGAAGATCAAGTGAACTGCAGTGTTTTGCACTAATCTTAATTTTTGTACTGTTTTTTTGGGTATACCCAGGTAGGCGATGTTGCAGTAATCTAGGGTAGATAGGATCAGCGATTGTACCAGTAATCTAAAGGATGTTGTGTCAAAGTATTTTTTGATAGTCCTTAGCTTCCACATCGTGTAAAAGCATTTCTTCACCAGTAGGTTTGTGTGGTCAGCCATGGTTAGGTGAGTATTTTTATGGTTTTGGAGATTGGGTATTCATGGTCGTTTATTTTTAACGATGTTTTCGTTATTTTGTCATTGGGGCTTGCCAAGAAGATTTTTGTTTTCTCTGTGTTTAGTTTTAGTTTGATTTAGAATTAGGAGGTAAGTTAATAGATGCAAAAATAGAGGAAACCAGTTGGGCGGATCATGCCCCATTATGGGTTGATATACTATGGGGATATACTAAAATGGGGACATGATACTGGAAATTAAATGATACTCTTATTAGAAGATCCTAAAGTAGTCCAGAAAATAGAACAATCTATTAGAAATTTTTTAAATAATGATAGTACTGATCATTACTCACCTACTACGATTTGGGAATCTCTAAAAACTGTCTTAAGGAGAGAGTTGATTTCTATAGCTTCCTATAAGAAAAAGACCCGGGAAAAGGAGGAAAAAAACTAAGAGAAAAATTGATGGGATTAGTAATACAACATAAAAATGGAATCGGTGGGGAACAGATCAGGACCCAAATAAAAGAGATTCATATGACTTTAGGAAAAATGGAAGATGAAGCCATTCAATTCAATTTAGATCGCCTAAGACTTAAACATTTTGAATCTGGGAATCGTGCAGGGAAATTATTAGCACATCATATTAAAGTACAACACCAGCAAGGTAATATTATGGGAATACGATCCGAACACGGTGATATTCTATCGAAAGAGAAGGAGATTCATGACAGATTTGTGGAATTCTATAAAAAATTATATACATCAGAATATCAGGGACAGGGAACATCCCTGGCACAATACTTGTCTCAGTTAGAATTAAACAAGCTTTAAGATTCAGAGGCCCCAAAATTAGAAGAAGATATAACTAAGGACGAGATCCGAGGAGTAATACATCAAATTAAATTGGGCAAGTCTTCAGGAATGGATGGATTCACAGGAATGTTTTATATAAAGTTTATACCTTATGTAACTCCTCTCTTAGCAAAATTATTTAACAATCTAAAAGATTGTTAAATAATTATATTATATGAGATTGGCGGGAATCACAATAATACCTAAAACAGGAAAAGATAACACATATTGTGCTAGTTATAGACCTATTTCCTTGTTGGGAATTGGCACAAAAAATTATGGCTAGCGTCCTCATATATGTCCTCACTGTCATCATATATGCCCTCACTTATCCACCCGGATCAGGTAGGATTTATTACTGGGAGACAAGCATCTGATGGGATTAGGACGGTATTAGATTTGTTATGGAGGGCTAAAAGAAAAAGAACAGGATGGGTGGCAGTCTCGGTTGATGATGAAAAAGCATTTGACAGAGTTGAATGGAGGTTTATGGGTGCAGTCTTGGGGCATGTGGGCCTTGGGAAAAGGTATAGGGATTGGATATTTACACTATATAATAGCCCATTAGTGTGCGTTAAAATAAATGGAACTTATTCCACTACATTTGAACTTCAAAGAAGGACAAGGCAGGGTTGCCCAATGTCCCCCTTGATTTTTGCATTAATCATTGAGCCCTTACCTCAGAAAATTAGACATTCTCAACAGGTAAAAGGCCAGAGGGTGAAGAACAAAAGTTGTCCTTATTTGCAGATGACATATTAGCTATTGTTGAGGCATCTGAAAAGACTAATTACCCTCAAAGATATTATGAATGAATATGGCCAACTATCAGGGTTTAAAGCTAATTTAAATAAAACGGAAGTGATGAATATTTCAGCATCAATAGAGAGGGTTATGGAATTACAAAGATTGGTACCTCTGAGATGAGTAAAGGGTTCTATCTGCTAACTGGGAATAAATTTGGGAGCAGATTGGACACTTGTTCCAACAAAATTATATACCATTGGTAAAGGATATTCAGAAAGATTTAGATAGGTGGAATAAATTGTTCATTTCCTGGTTAGGTCGTATGGAAGTGATAAAGATGATGATTCTCCCTAGGTTTCTTTACTTATTCCAAGTATTACCGATAGAAATCTCAAAACAGTTTTTTCAAAAATGGAATAATATGATATTGAGATTTATATGGGGAGGAAAATGGCTAAGGGTCAGAAGGCAGGCAATGTTTAAGTCTAAGGCGGAAGGAGGACTGGGTTTACCTTCTCTGGAGAATTATTATAAGGCAGCTCAGTTGAGAGCAATAGTTGAATGGCACTCATCTCCTTCTAAGCTTTGGGTAAAAATAGAACAAGCAATGTTAGATGTAACATACATAGTAGATGACGGCAGATAAAGACCTGAATGGTCCATCCAGTCTGCCCAACCTGATTCAATTTAAATTTTTTCTTCTTAGCTATTTCTGGGCAAGAATCCAAAGCTCTACCCGGTACTGTGCTTGGGTTCCAACTGCAGAAATCTCCGTTAAAACCTACTCCATCCCATCTAAACCCTCCCAGCCATTGAAGCCCTCTCCAGCCCATCCTCCCCCAAACGGCCTTATAAGAAAACTGAAATACTTACCATGGCTGGGAGAAAAAGACCTATCAAATATAAATAATCCTTTCAGTAAATGTTCCCTGAGAATTTGGAAAAGTGTTAGGAAAAAACTTTTAGGTAGAGAACAAGGTATTTTTTTTTCTCCTCTATATTATATGCACAAGATTTTATACCAGGTAGGGAGGGGGGAATCTTTAAGAGGTGGGAGGCAAAAGGGTGAGCATGTTTTGGTTAATTAATTGAAGAAGGGGAGGTAAAAGCCTTTATAGATATTCAGAATCAATTTCAATTAGATATGAGAGATCTTTTCCCTTATCTACAGATAAAAAATTATGTATTAACATATAAGATGAAGAGCAATGGAATTTTAAAGAAATCTGAATTTGAAAAAAGGTTAGGAGAACCAGTAGCAAAAGGGTGTGTCTCTTGGTTATATAAAATTATAAATGAAGATAAAGTAACCAAAACATCATACATGAAAGCATGGGAAAAAGATTTGGGGAAAGAATAGTCCATAGATGAGTGGGGGGTAATTGCATCATATCTTTTTCAGACAGCTAGGGCTGCCACTTTGGTGGAAAATGCTATTAAAACTCTTAGTACGTTGGTATACTTCCCCCGTTTTAATTAGTAAATGCACCAAGCAGAGTGATGCTACTTATTGGAAAGGATGGGGTGAAAGAGGTACATTTTATCATATGTGGTGGGAATGTCAAAGGGTCCAGAAGTTTTGGGAGCAGGTTTTTGAGTATGTGAGCAGATTAATTCAGACTCCACTTATGTTGAATGCTGAAAGGGCATTGCTGGGAGAAAGAGTTTAATACTTTCTCAATCTAAACTTTTGGACTTGGCATTCATAGCTGCTAGATTGACATTAGCTCAGCAATGGCGTATGTTAAATGTCCCTACTCTGAGAGATGTGAGGGAACGTTTAAGAATAGTGTGTGAAAAATATAGACTTTCAGCCCTTTTAACTAATCAATGGGTAAAATTTAATGACATATGAGAGACTTACATTGAATTGGAAAAAGAAGCTTTATGAAGAATTATTCTACCCCCTAAGGTTTTGGAACCAGGTCTCCTGGGAGGGGGGGGGGGGGACGAGACAGAGAATGGGACTGTTTTAATTGTAGTATTGATAAGATGTATTCTTATTATTAGCTTATTAAGTTTCCAGATTATAATCAATGCTAATTGTGTTTTGCACTGAGATTATTGTATTAAAATTATTAAATAAAAATTTTTTAAAAAAAAGAAAACTGAGACATATCAGCAAAGACACAAAATATAGTAGAATTCAGTGGAATACAATACAGTGAAATACAATATGATGTGGTACAATGTAATATAATGTGAAATCATTGCATAAATTTACCAAACAAATAGGTTTTTATCGATTTTCTGAACTCAAGGTAAGATTGGGATTGGGCAATTAGTGGACACAGCCAACATAAGAATTGCTGCTGCTGGGTCAGACCAATGGTCCATCGTGCCCAGCAGCCCGCTCACGCGGTAGCCCTTAGGTCATAGATCAGTGCTCTAAATGAGTCCAGCCTCACCTGCGCTCCAGAACTTGTCCAACTTTGTCTTGAATCCCTGAAGGGTGTTTCCCCTATAACAGACTCCAGAAGAGTGTTCCAGTTTTCTACCACTCTCTGGGTGAAGAGTTCATTTTCCACGCTTGAAAAGCCAGAGTTTTGTCTAAGAAACTTTTAAAAAGACAGGCTTTCAGAACGGGGTACATAAACATACCCGAGTTTCTTTTGATCTTATTTGATGAGAATAATTTTAGTTGGGTGGTAAGTATGATGGTAGTAGCCCGAAGGGTTATTTATAACAAATGTAGCCGAATTTTAAAATAACTCTAGTTTTGAAAGAGAGTAAATGAAGTTGCACGTAAAAAGGGCTTACATGGTCAAACTTTTTTAAATCCAAAGATCAGATGAACAGCTGCATTTTGAACCAGTGAAATCTTAGCAATATTTTCTTGGTTGACCCTAGGTATGTGATATTACAATAGTCTCAGGTAGATAGGATGGTGGATTTAACTAGTATCCTAAAGGACTACATGTCAAAATATTTTTTTATGGTTCTTAGTTTCCATAAAATAGCGAAACATTTTTTAGTCAGTTGGTCAGTGTGTTTCTCTAACATTAGGTATCGGTCTAGAGCAGGGGTCTCAAGGTCCCTCCTTGAGGGCCGAAATCCAGTCGGGTTTTCAGGATTTCCCCAATGAATATGCATGAGATCTACGTGCATGCAGTACTTTCAATGCATATTCATTGGGGAAATCCTGAAAACCTGACTGGATTGCGGCCCTCAAGGAAGGACTTTGAGACCCCTGGTCTAGAGTAACTCCCAAGATTTTGATGTGACTTGCTATCTCAAAATTTTGACTATTGAGTTGAATGGAGGTTTCCCTGAGTTTGTCGTTGGGGCTAGCAAGAAAGATCTTAGTTTTCTCAGGGTTGAGTTTCAATTTTGATTGCAACATCCACTGTTCTATTTTCCCCAGAATATTTGAGATTAGGATACTTAGGGCTCCTTTTACGAAGGTGCGCTAGCATTTTTAGCACAAGCACTGGATTAGCGCGTGCTATAATGCGCGCTAGCCAAAAAACTGCCACCTGCTCAAGAGGAGGCGGTAGCGGCTAGCGCGCAAGGCATTTTAGCTCGCGCTATTCCACGCGTTAAGGCCCTAACTCGCCTTCGTAAAAGGAGGCCTTAGTTCTGTTGAGAATGATTGTAATGGTATTAGTATAGTGATATCATCAGTGTAGATGTAGAATATCACATTGAGACTTTGTAATAAATTAGCCAAAGGGACTAAATATATATTGAACAGCATTGGTGATAGTGGAGAGCCTTGCGGGACTCCACAGGAATTTGTCCATAGGGGAGAGTATTTACCTGCAATGTATACTTGATAAGATCTGTTTTTCAGGAAACCCTGGAACCATTTGTGTATATTACCCGTAATTCCAACTGAATTCAAGCAGCCCAACAGTAGATCATGATCTACCAGATCAAAGGCACTGCTTAGATCTAGTTGGCACTGGTATCTAAGTTAAATAGGTTGTTTAGTTGATTAATTAATGATGCTAGTATGGTTTCTGTACTGTAACCTGAATGAAATCTAGATTGGCAGTTATGTAGGACGTTATATTTTTCTAAGTATTTGACCAATTCGTCATTTACTAATCCTCTAATATTTTAGTAAATAGCAGGATGCTGGCTACTAGTCTGGAATTTTTTAAATAATGGGTGTGACTATAATTTGTTCTAGTTCCTGCCCAAATCGACCTTCTTGCAATTGGAAAATGACCCATTTGAAAAGGTTTGCTCTGAAGGAAAAGGGTGCATTATTCAGTACGTTGCTAGGAGAGTTGTCTAAAATCGACAGTGCTTTTTGGTGTATTTAGAAAACAGTTTACGAAAAAAGTTCCAATCAGGGGTGGCGAATTGGTCGCAGATCATATCTACTCTAATATCATCTACTGGTCTAGTTAAATTCAGCATGTCGTTAGTCTGGCCCCCAAAATTGGCTCATAGTGTGCTAACTCTGTTTTTGAAAAAGTCTGCCAGTTTTTCAGCAGTTGGGGGGCATTCCATATTTGTTCGTTTTTTTGAATTAACTTCAAACAGAGTATTGACCAGTTTGAACAGGCCTTTACTGTTGGTTTTTACTATACCAATTGTTTGCATGTAGTATTTACTTCATTTCTCCATAATCTTAGTTTTATATTCTTTAACTTTTGCTCAAATTTGATCTTGTCTTCATCCTTACCAGATTTAATCTAGACTTTTTCCATCTTTTGTAGTACCCTTTTTAGTCGCATTAATTCCTTGTCATACCAGATACTGTATTAACTGGTCTATCTTTCTTAGAATATGCTCTTTTAGGTGCTATAGTATCTAGAATATGATCACTGAGATTATTCCAATCATTTAAAAAAAAAATTTTCTGGTCCTTCTTTAGCTTTTAATTTGTAATGTGACCAGAATTCCGTTTGGTTTACCTTGCCTCTGCTAATAGTACTAGTCCTGTCATAAGAACATAACATAAGAACATATGAACATAAGAATTGCTGCTGCTGGGTCAGACCAGTGGTCCATCATGCCCAGCAGTCCGCTCATGTGGCGGCCCCTCTGGTCTAAGACCAGAGCCCTAACTGAGACTAGCCCTATCAGCGTATGTCCTTGTTCAGCAGGAACTTGTCTAACTTTGTCTTGAATCCCTGGAGGGTGTTTTCCCTATGACAGACTCCGGAAGATTGTTCCAGTTTTCTACCACTCTCTGAGTGAAGAACTTCCTTACATTTGTAAGTTGTAATTCCTTTCAACTTTAGAGAGTGTCCTCTCGTTCTCCCTACCTTGGGGAGGGTGAACAACCTGTCCTTATCTACCAAGTCTATTCCCTTCAGTACCTTGAATGTTTCGAACAAGTCCCCTCTCAATCTCCTCTGTTCAAGGGAGAAGAGGCAAGGTTTCTCTAATCTTTCGCCGTATGGCAGTTCCTCCAAACCCTTAACAATCTTAGTCGCTCTTCTCTGGAAACTTTCTAGTAGTAACGTGTCCTTTTTCATGTACGGCGACCAGTGCTGGACGCTGTACTCCAGGTGAGGGCGCACCAAGGCCCAGTACAGCGGCATGATAACCTTCTCCGATCTGTTTGTAATACCCTTCTTTATCATTCCTAGCATTCTGTTCACCCTTTTCGCTGCCGCTGCACATTGCATGGATGGCTTCATCAATTTGTTGATCAGAATTCCCAAGTCCCTTTCCTGGGAGGTCTCTCCAAGTAATAATAATAATAATAATAACTTTATTTTTGTATACCGCAATACCACAAAACAGTTCAGAGCGGTACCAACCCGGACATCCTGTATTCGTGCAGGAGATTTTTGTTACCGACATGCATCACTTTACACTTATCCATGTTAAACTTCATTTGCCATGTCGATGCCGATTCCTTGAGCCTGATTATGTCATGTTGCAGATCTTCGCAGTACCCCTGCGTCTTCATTACTCTGAATAACTTCGTATCGTCCGCAAATTTAATCACCTCGCTCGTCGTTTATAAAGATGTTGAAGAGCACGGGTCCAAGCACCGAGCCCTGCGGCACCCCACCGGTGACGCTCTTCCAGTCCGAGTATTGTCCATTTACCCCCACTCTCTGTTTCCTATGCTCCAGCCAGTTTCTAATCCATGTGAGTATTTCACCCTTGATTTCATGGCTCGTAATTTTCCAAAGTAGTAGTTCATGCGGAACCTTGTCGAATGCCTTCTGAAAATCCAGATATATAATGTCGACCGGGTCACCCTTGTCTATCTGCCTGTTCACTCCCTCGAAGAAGTGCAGCAAGTTTGTCAGACAAGATCTGCCTTTGCTGAAACCGTGCTGGCTGGTCCTCATCAGACCATGTCCGTCAAGGTGATCAATGATGCGGTCCTTTATCAGCGCCTCTACCATCTTTCCCGGTGCCGAGGTCAGACTCACCGGTCTGTAGTTTCCCGGGTCTCCCCTCGAACCTTTTTTGAAGATTGGCGTAACATTTGCCACCTTCCAGTCCTCCGGAATCTTTCCTGTTTTGATCGACAGATTGGCTATTGGTTGAAGCAGTTCAGCTATGGCCCCTTTTAGTTCCTTGTTGACCCTCAGATGGATGCCCACCGGTCCCGGGGATTAATCGCTGTTAAGCCTATCAATCTGCCTGCATACCTCTTCTAAACTGATCATTAACTCTGTCAGTTTCCCGTTTTCACTTCCAGCATATAGCCTGATTGGTTCCGGTATGCTGTGTATATCCTCTTCGGTAAATACAGACGCAAAAAACATGTTCAGTCTGTCTGCGATTGTTTGTCCTCTTTATGCGCTCCCTTTTTTCCTTGGTCATCCAACGGTCCCACTGCTTCCTTCGTGGGTCATTTCCTTTTAATATATTTTTTTTTTTAAATTCAATTTTCTATACCGTTCTCCCAAGAGAGCTCAGAACGGTTTACATTAATTTATTCAGGTACTCAAGCATTTTTCCCTATCTGTCCCGGCAGGCTCACAATCTATCTAATGTATCGAAAGAACGGCTTGAAGTTTTTCACCTCCATGGCTATTTTTTCCTCATAGTCTCTTTTGGCCCCTTTTACCGCCTTATGGCACCTGCGTTGATGTTGTTTGTGCTTATTCCAGTTTTCGTCCGTTTTTGATCTTTTCCATTCCTTAAATGAGGTTTTTTTTGTCTCTGATCACTTCCTTAACATCTTAACGCCGGTTCTTTATTCTTTTTCCTCTTTGATCCCTTTGATACGTGGTATATATAGATTGTGTGCCTCGGTTACTGTATCCTTAAAGAGAGACCAAGCTTGCTCTAGCGTCTTTAAAGTGTTTATCCTCTTTTTAATCTTCTTCCCCACCATCCGTCTCATCCCTTCGTAATTCCCTTTTCAGAAGTTTAGCACTGTGGCCGTCGTTCTAGACCGATGTTTTGCCCCTGTTTCCAGGTTGAAGCGGATCATATTGTGATCGCTGTTTCCCAGCGTCCCCTCTACTTCTACATCCTGTGCCGGTCCTCGCAGCCCATTTAGAATTAAGTCCAGAATTGCGTTTCCTCTTGTGTTTTCCTTGACAAGTTGTTCAAGGAAGCAATCACCTACTGTTTCCAGGAACTTGGTCTCTCTAGCACAGCCGGAGGTGCCGAGGTTCCATTCTATCCCCGGATAGTTGAAGTCGCCCATGGTAACTGTGTTGCCTCCCTTGCAGTTGCTTTTAATCTCATCCATCATTTCTTCATCAATTTCTTCGGACTGCCCTGGGGGTCGGTAGTAGATCCCTATCCTCGGTTCTGGTCCATTTGTTCCTGGAATTTTGACCCATAGAGACTCTAACTTATCCGTCTGTTGTGGCATGTTTTCTCCAATAGATTCAATTCCCTCTTTGATATATATGGCAATGCCTCCTCCTTTTTGTGTCACTCTGTCTCTGTGATATAGTTTGTATCCTGGTAGCACCGTGTCCCAGACATTTTCATCAGTCCACCATGTTTCCGTGATGCCGATGATGTCAACATTGTCCTTCTGTACCACAGCTTCTAATTCACCCATCTTATTTCTAAAGCTCCTTGCATTCGTGTACATACACTTGAGTTTGCAGCCTGCTCCTTTCTTGCGTGTCCTTCCCTCTTGTATCCCTTTCAATCTGTCTTGTCTGTGATCTGGTGAGTCATCCCCTCCATCTTCCTGCATGGTATCCTCTGGGTATACCAGTTCCCGAATCATCAACTCTCTCTCTCTGTCGACGTTCCCCTTCTTCCTAGTTTAAAAGCTTCTCAACTTCTCTCTTGATATTGTTCGCAAGTAGCCTCGTTCCATCTCTGCCGAGGTGGAGTCCATCCTTCCTGTATAGCTTGCTCCTCCCCCAGAACGTTGTCCAGTTGCGCACGAAGTGGAATCCTTCTTCCTCACACCAGCGCCGCACCCATGCGTTGACTGCTTGCAGCTCCATCTGTTTCTTCTCATCTGCCCTGGGTACAGGCAGGATCTCCGAGAATGCTATCCTCTGCATTCTGGTCTTCAGCTTCCTTCCTAGCGTCCGGAAATGGTCCTTCAGTACTTCTCTGTTGTAGTTCCTGTTGCTCACGTTGTTCGTCCCCACATGGATCATCATCTGTTTGTTATTTTTATAGCCCTGTTTATTACATTTTTCTTGCCACTTTAATTTAAAATTACATAAGTGGAGATCAGACAAAGCCGTGTCACTCCATGACACTTCCAAAAGATCAATTTTTTGTATTAAGTTGCGGTTTTGAGGAAAAGGTCACCAGATCTAGCTGGTGGCCTCTTTGATGTGTTTTTTCTTGACTTGGTGTAAAGAAATCTAGATACGATGGAAAAGAAAATAGATCTTTAGCATCAGCAGTCTCTTGGTCCATGTGGATGTTAATATCACCTAGAAGAAGGTGATGTGGTCCGAGCATAGTATTAGATGAAACAAATTCATAAAAGTCATTTTTTGCGAGTTTCCATTTCTTTGGGGGGGGGGGGGGGAATATAGAATAATGTAACAAAATATCTGCTCGGTAAAAATAAAAAAACACTCCCCCCCTGAAGTGCCTCCTCCCTCCCCAAACCCCTAAAAAATGCCCCGAGCGCCGATGCCCCACCGAACACAAGGCAAGAGGGATGCCATCTCTCTCCTGCCATCGCAAACACCACCTAGCCTGGCCCAGCCCACCTCCCTCCCTGTAGTAGACTCCTCCCTAAGGAAGTCCCTGATTGGCTGAGGTGTCCCGAGCCTCTCCCAAGGGATGAGCCCGAGGTGCCTCAGCCAATCAGTGCCTTAGGACACACCCCGTGCAACACATGATGCACCAGAGCGGGGCCTAAGGCTGCACTCAGCGAAGGAGGCCAGGAGCAGGAGGGACTGGGAAGGGGGATGGAGAGGGGACCGGGAATATGGAGGTGGCATTCGGGGGGGGGCGGCATTCCTCCTGCCGTTAGTTTTTGGGTGGGTGGGACTGATGGCAGGAGGGAGTGGGAACTCTCCTGCCATAATTTTAAGCAGGGGGTGGGCCGGGCCCAGCCAGCCAGCCGGCCTCAGAGGAGGCCTGGAGCAGGAGGGGCTGAGCACTTCTCCTGCTCCCACGATTTGGTATGGGGAGGGGGTGCTGGGTGCTGGTTTGGGCGCGCATGGGGGGGGGGTGTTCGCCACAGGGGAGGCTTTTTTTTTTAATAGGCCTGATATTTTGCGGCCTCTTAAAAAAAAAAAAAAAGCCGTCAGAGTCCTGACAGCAGTGACAGGAGGCTGCTTCTCCTGTCACTACTGTCAGGGCTCAATCCGATCCATGCAGTCAGTTGGGGGTGTGCCTCCGATCGCCCCCATTTGCATGCAGATGGTTGGTGAATCGGTCGGCCTGCCTCCAATCGCCCATGAATCGGAGGGTTAGTGAATCTAGCCCTTAATCAAAGGTAAAATTTAGAGTCTGTATGTTTCTTGTAAAAACCTGATTGGGTTAAGTTTGAATAAGACTTATCAAATTGTAGGGAATGCAATTGTTTCCTCTTGTCGCTTTGTGAAGGCGTGTGCTATGGCGCACACGCCTTTGACGGCGCACCGAACGGCTGAGCGATGTTAGGCATTGGTAGATTTAAAGGTCTTGCGCTCCGGTGATTCAAAATGAGGCGGAGCAAGCTCGCACGCCTAGAGCAATAAGGGCTCTGAAGTGAGCCGAAGTAACAAAGTCCCGAGATGAAATGGAGGGTTCTCATCATTCAGTGCTATATACTCTAACTCTCCTATTTTATTTTTTAGGCTTCTAGCATTCGTATACAGACACTTCAAATTGTGGTTTTTCCTTGTAACTACAGGCTGCTGAGAAAACAGGGAAAATCTGAGTCTTTTACTCTGCCTTCCTCTCAAACACACCAGGCTTTCTTTCACCATTATTGAAACCTCTCTATTGGGACCCCCTAAATAGCCTTTTTCAATAATATCCTTCAAAGATATCTCATACCGAACCATCCACTTCTGGGCGACTGTCTGCTTTCCCCTGCATCTCAGTTTAAAAGCTGCTCTATCTCCTTTTTAAACATTAGCGCCAGCAACCTGATTCCATCCCAGTTACGGTGGAGTCTATCATTTTGGAACAAGTTCCCCCTTTCCCAGAAGGCTGCCCAGTTCCTAACAAATCTAATCCCTCATCCCTGCACCATCGTCTCAACCACACATTGAGACTTCGGATCTCTGCCTGCCTTTTGGGTCTTGCGTGTGAAACTGGGAGCATGTCTGAAAATGCTACCCTGGAGGATCTGTATTTCAGCTTTCTATCTAAGAGCTAATGTTGCTACTATTTGGGTTTCTGCCAGGTACTTCTAACCTGGATTGACAACTGCTGGAAACAGGATACTGAGCTAGATGGACCATTGATCTGACCAAGTATGGCAATTCTTATTTAAAGATGGGACATCCAGAGGCAATATTATATTCTTTATTTGATTCTCCATGCCTTCATGAATTATTCCTGTTTTATTTGCTTTTTTGATTGCACACCAAGTTGAGATAAAAACATCTGGCTAACAAGTAGCCTACTAGTTTCAGTAACAGAAGGTCCATCAAGGCAGCAAATAACCTTAACATATTAACGTCATGCAATATAACAACTGTATACTATACTACCAAATTACAAGATGTATTGTACACTGTTGCATATTCAGTAGAGTTACTCGCCTGTAGCAGATATTCTCTGAGGACAGCAGGCTTATATTCTCACATCTGGGTGACATCATCCATAGAACCACGGCACGGACAGTCAAAAAGTGTACTGTCATTTTAAAACTTTAGGACCGCATGCTGGTGCCTTCCTGCCCAATGTTGGCTTGCGGGACCTGCAGTTCAGTAAGACAGAAAAAGAGCCAACTAAGGGAGGTAAGAGGGTTGTGAGAATATAGGTCTGCTGTCCTTGGAGAATACCTGCTATGGATGAGTAACTATGCGTTCTCTGAGGACAAGCAGGCATCCTATTCTCACATCTGGGACTCCCAAGCTGCCAAGATCATGCCTCTGAGAAGAGAGTTATTGACAATTACCATGAGCCTGGCAAAACCAAAAGTGTTGGAGGGAAAGTTTGCAATTTAAGTAGAGAACAAATTAGGTAGAACTGCTTGGCCGAAGCAACTATCCCGTTTGGAATGATTCTCCAAACAGTAATGGAATATGAGGGTATGAATTGAAGACCAGGTGGCTACTTTACAGATGTTTACAGAGTGGAACAAAGATAGACTACTTTAGTAGCCATTGCTTAAATTTTATGTGCATTAATACAGCCTTCAAACATCAGCCCAGTCTGAGCATAGGCAAAGGAGATGCCATGTGGAACTAGTTCCCTTGGTGACAGGAGCTCCAAATCTGTTACGATTGAATGAGGGGAAAAGTTGAGTGGTAGTTCTGTGAGGTTTGGTCCAATCTTCCCCTGCCCAATGTATCCCCCCTTTCTCCTCCTCCTCCTCTCTCCGCTCTTTGTGCCTGCATAGGTATGCGTGACACAGAAACAGAGGATTAGATTAGCATATTAACAGTCCAATATATAAAGTGCAGACCGTTTCCCAAGTGAGATGTTTGAGGGATGAAGTTGAGAGTGGTTTAAAAGGAGATTTCATCAGAGTGGAAAGCACAATAGGGTCCCAGGTAGAGCTGTCCAATTCAGAAAAAAAAAATTTCAATTCGATTTTGCCAAGATTCGATATGATTCACTATGAAACAGCTTCTTAAGTAAACTTTTATTGAATCAAGCCAATACAAGGAAACAATGACATAGCTATATGAATAACAGCGGTTTAAACTTTTCAATTTCAGTCCCCCCCCTTGATTAACCAATCGTCTAGGTAAGGAAATACATGAAAGCAGCATGAGCAGAGGATTGCAGCTACTACCACCAAGCATTTTGCTAATACTCTTGGAGCTGATGCCAGACCAAATGTTAGTACACTTCTTCCTTCATATTCGTGGTTTTGATTATTCACAGTTTTTAGCTTGCTGGCTCCTCCCCCAAATTACATCACTTGCGTAGAGAAATTGCTAATTTCAAGAATTTACAAAAAATAAAAATAAAAATCGCTGATTCCCAGCACTTTCTTCACCGGTTCTGTTAATCCCCTATCACAGTGAATACGGAGGGAGAAGTGTACTTTATACTCAAAAGCAAAGCAAAGATATTTCCTGTGGGCAAGTAAGATGGGAATGTAGATAGCAAAGGATTAAATAGTAGCAACAGGATTCCCAGAGAGACCATGCAAAACTACTATTTCACCAAGTATTCGTTGAGAGCATGGAGGTCTAGAATTGGGCAGTGATCTCCGGTCTTTTTCAGTATTGGGAAATACTTGGAGTAGAAATCTCAGCCCCTCTCCAGCATGGGAATGTGTGACTATCGCATTGAGCTGGAAGAGGGCTGAGAGCTCTTGGTGAAGGAGTGCCTTCTGAAGCGAGTTGAAGAGAAGGAGGAGAGAGTGTGGCACAGTGGTTAAAGCTACAGCCTCAGCACCTTGAGGTTGTGGGTTCAAACCCACGCTGTTCCTTGCGACCCTGGGCATGTCACTCAATCCCCCCATTGCCCCAGGTACATCAGAAAGACTATGAAACTGCCGGAACAGATAGGGAAACATCCTTGAGTACCTGAATAAATTCATGTAAACCATTCTGAGCTCCCTTGGGAGAACGGTGGTATAGAAAATTGAATAAATAGAGACTCTTTTGGAGGATAGTTCAGAGGCTTTTGCAGTAAACGAAGGGCATAACCCTGGCTCACGACCTGTAAAACCCACTGGTCTGATGTTATGAGGGTCCTTCAATGATAATAGCAATGGAGTTTGCTCCCTATGGAAAGAGTCTGAGGTACAGAAAGAGAAATGCTGGCAATGCTCTCTAGAAGGGAGTCAAAAAGAATGTTGTTTGCATTGTACCTGAGACTAAGTCTTCTATTGTCTTTGCTGCCTAGGTCACCTTTGATGTGATGTCTGGGAGGATGTATAAGGCTGATTATATCTACACTTAACATAGTAAGAAGAGTGTTTGGATGTATTTGGATATCTTTGGGACGATTGTGACTGAGAAAATTTAATGCTTGACAAAGCTGTCATACAATCAGTGTGGGTCTTGATCTTTTGCATAACCTCCTCAATATGATCTCCAAACAGATCATACCATATAGTTTCTTATACCCCTCAAAATTTCAACAAAGATTCAAAGCAGTTTACAATAAAATTACTGAATAAATATGAACAACGATTTACAGAGGAGAGATAAGAACATAAGAACATAAGAAGTTGCCTCCGCTGAGGCAGACCAGAGGTCCATCTCGCCCAGCGGTCCGCTCCCGCGGCGGCCCATCAGGCCCATTGCCTGAGCAATGGTCCCAGACTATCCCTATAACCTACCGCTACTCTTATCTGTACCCTTCAATTCCTTTATCCTCTAGGAACCTATCCAAACCTTCTTTGAAGCCTTGTAACGTGCTCCGGCCTATCACAGCCTCCGGGAGCGCGTTCCATGTGTCCACCACCCTCTGGGTGAAAAAGAACTTTCTGGCATTTGTTTTAAACCTGTCTCCTTTTAATTTTTCCGAGTGCCCCCTTGTACTTGTGGTTCCCCGTAATCTGAAAAATCTGTCCCTGTCTACTTTTTCTATACCCTTCAGGATCTTGAAGGTTTCTATCATGTCTCCTCTAAGTCTCCGCTTTTCCAGGGAGAACAGCCCCAGCTTTTTCAGTCTGTCAGTATATGAGAGGTTTTCCATACCTCTTATCAGTTTAGTTGCTCTTCTCTGGACTCTCTCAAGTACCGCCATGTCCTTTTTGAGGTACGGCGACCAATATTGGACACAGTACTCCAGATGCGGTCGCACCATTGCACGATACAGTGGCAGGATGACCTCCTTTGTCCTGGTCGTGATACCCTTCTTAATGATACCCAACATTTTGTTTGCTTTTCTTGAGGCTGTGGCGCACTGTGCCGACGCCTTTAAAGACGTGTCCACCATCACTCCCAGGTCTCTTTCAAGGTTACTTACCCCTAGCAGTGATCCTCCCATTTTGTAGCTGAACATCGGGTTCTTTTTCCCTACATGCATGACCTTGCATTTCCCCACATTAAAGTTCATTTGCCATTTTTTGGCCCATTCTTCTAGCGTCGTTAGGTCCCTTTGCAGATCTTCGCAGTCTTCCATGGTTTCAACCCTTCTGCATTTTCCTGAAGTGGTAATGTGAGTTCGAATGACGAAGGTACTATGGTAGACTATTCCAAACTTTGGGGCCATGGAATTCAAACGTAAAACCATACAACTTTTTCCAGTGAACATGTGAAATGGGAGGGAAGGTTAGCTTAAAACATTGTGTTGATCTGGAGTTATGGAAGGAATTTGTAACATTGATATAGGAGACTAGTCCATTTGAATTTGGGCAGACTGGATGGACCATTCGGGTCTTTATCCGACATCATCTACTATGTTACTATGACCATACAGGTGATTTTAAATTGAATTCTCTCTTTTACAGGTAACCAGTGTAATTCCTTCAGCAGTGGACTAACCCTCTTGAATTGGCTTAGTCGGAAGATTAGTCTGGCTGGTGTACTTTGAAATAGTTTACATTCTTTTTCTGTTATGCCGCAGTACAGGGAGTTGCAGTAATCTAAGTAAGGGAGCAGAACCGTTGCACAACTGTCCTAAAGCTATCCTGACTTAGAATAGATTTAATTGCCTTTAGTTGCCTCAGTGTGTAGAAAAATTTCTTGACCAAGGAGTTAATTTGATAAATGGGACATTGGAGAGATGGTCTTGGAAACTGGTGTCTAAGTCCGAAATTCGGAGCCAAACCTGCCTGCGCATCGCAATAGACACTGCTGAAATGCAAGAGGTCATGTTAAAGGCATGGAATGTTCCAAGTTTATTAGTGATTTGATAAAAAAGCCTATCAAATTCTAAGCGTTTTACAATAATAAAATTTAGGGAATAGACATATTAAAATTCACAAAATGAAAACAAGACAATACCATGTATTTTTTGGTCTCCAGGTCAGATGTTGAAAGGACTTAAGGTGATCTGATGGAATGTACCACTCAACGCTCAAAAGATGACAACTGCAGAATGAGAGATTTCACATAGAATATCATATAAAAGTTAAAATTCAGTATTATATTCATGAGCATGGTACCTTGGAATACTCATCTGCCCTCTCTGCCTAGTGGAGTACTGGCATAGGTATGGGAACTATTTGCTCGCTTTAAAGAAGACTCTATCAAAGACTGGTACTGCAGTTGTGGTCTGTCAAAACCAGGACAAGACTGGATCCTATAAAGTGTGTTCAGTTTACGTGGAGCCACTGGAATAGAAAGTGGTGTTTCCTATTTCTTAAAGATGGCTTCCTTCATGAGTTTATGAAGTAGTACCTTTATATAGTCTTTAGACCACTTCTTGTAGTCTAAGACCTCCATTAGTTCTGCCCGAGGTTTTGCTTCTGATTACATGTTTATAGGAAGTACTTCCCCCATTTGTCTGATAAAGTTGATAAAAGACAGACTTTCAGGAGGGGACCTGTTTCAAGGTGGCGGGGAGAGGTCTGATAGTATCCCATAAAACTCATCAGCAGAAGTCTGGGTAGTCACTGGAAGAGCATGTTGACAGATCCGAGCCATATTCCTCAATGTCAGCGCTGAAGAAAACTAAGAATTACAGGTCCCGCAAGCCATCAGGTGGGAAGGCACCAGCACGTATTTGGTACAGGTGGTATTAAGGTTTTAAAGTGAAAGTACATCTTTTGACTGTCCGTGCTGGGGTTCCATTGATGATGTCACCCAGATGTGAAAATATGATGCCTGCTTGTCCTCGGAGAATTAGCAGTGCTATAGAAATACATAATAATAATAGTAGGAAGTAATACAAGGTGGGAAGAGAAGAATATACTGAGAAGGGGTCAGCTTTTTTCACATATATGGAAGGACCACTTACGCTTTTAAAAGATGCTGCAAACTCAGCAACTCCAGGTACTGGAGAGAAAGGGAGAGAAAAAATTACTACATAAAATATAAAACATTTAACAATATTACTTTTTAAATTACCTTAAAATTCACTGAAGTTCCTAACTTTATTTTTCAAACTACGCAACTCAACCCTCTCCCCCCCCCCCCATCTATGATGACATTCTCCATTTGCGTTGATAAGAACTTAAAGTGTTTTACTTTTCTAGACTGGTCTGGCAGAATGAAAAGGAAGTTGAATCCCTCTACCAGCAGACAGACAGACATAGATAACTCTCTTTGCCTAGAACTGCTTGCTGAGGCCAGTCCCTGTAGTTGGAAATGAGGTTCTCTAGGCCACAGTTCTTCAACCGCCGGTCCGCGAACCGGTGCCGGTCCGCAGGAAATTTTTGCCGGTCTGCGCAGGGCCGGCAAGATTGACTCACTTCAACTTCCTGCCGGTCCGTGCAGGGCCGGCAAGATCAACATCTGAAGTCTGCACTGGGCCGGAGAGATCTTGGGGAGCCTCCGAGAGTGGCTTTCTTCCCTCTCTGCAGCTCTCCTTTACTTACCAGCGCAGCGATTCACGAAAGCAGCCTCGGGGCTTTTGCTGAGTCGCGGCTGCCTCTGAGGATGCAACTTCCTCTTTCCTCAGAGGCGGCGCGACCCAACAAAGGACCCAAGGCTGCCTTCCTGAATCGCTGCGCTGGGAAGTAAGAAGAGCTGCTGGGAGGGGAGAAAGCCACTATCAGAAGCTGCTGGGCAAGGGAAAAAAAGGGACAGCTGCTACTGGAGAAGGAGAAGGAGAGATGCTTCTGGGAGGGGAGGAGGGAAAGGAATCTGGGAAGCTGCTGGGCAAGGAAAAAAGGGACAGCTGCTACTGGAGAGGGAGAAGGAGAGATGCTGCTGGGAGGGGAGGAAGGGAAGAGAGTTACTGCTGGAAGGGAGAATGAAAAAAGGAATGAAACAGCTGGCAGAGAGATTAGAGGGGGGAAGGGGAGACACAGGCATGAGAAAGTAGAGAGATTGATGATAGGTAGGAGTCAGCAGAAAAATAAGCAGAGAGGGACAATGATGATAGATCTGGTGTAGGAGAGATAAAAATGAAGAGAACAGTGAAGCTGGAATGAATCATGTAAAAAAGAGAGAGGGGGCACAAACTGGATGGAAAGGGGAGAGGGGCATAGAAAGAAGACAGATACCATATGGAAGGGGGAGAGGACAGACAGTGGATGGAAGGGGCAGATGCTGGATTGAAGAGAGTGAAAAGAAGATTGAAAGCAGAAACCAGAGACGACAAAAGGTAGAAAAAAATAATTTTATTTCTATTTTGTGATTAGAATATATCAAATTTGAAATAAATATCCTGCTAGAGCTGGTGTTAGACATAACTGGGGACTGCAAAACCCAGGCAGTGCTTCTTTAGCTTCCAGCTGGCTTAGGGCGCTCTCTGACCAGGGGACAGTTGCCCTAGTTGCACTCCCCTATAACTATTCCTGTCATGTGTGATTGCAGTATTCTGTTAGCATGATATTTCTGTGTAGCATTCTGTAATAATTTGGCTTGTTCAGTTTTCTTGATAGTAGAGGGGATATATGTGAAGGAGAGGGGAGACAGGGGTTTTGTTGATCCTTGCTCTGAATTATTTGTTTTTATAAAATGACAATTGTACAGAATATTGTTTCTTTTTATACTTTAATAAAATACATTCAATATAAAATCATAACTGAGGCTTGTGTGGATGGGATCAGATGATTTGTGGGGACCGAGCTCGCGAAGATGGGGCGGAAACAGGGTTTTTACATTTTAGTCCTAGTAGTTTTCCGGTCCACAAAATAATTCTTTTTTTTCTGCCGGTCCACGGGTGTAAAAAGGTTGAAGAACACTGCTCTAGGCTATCCACTTGCCTGGGGAAGGAGAGCCCTGTTTCCCAGAGAACTGGTGCAGTCTTAAAGGGCCAGGTATCTGTCTCCAATACATTTTCCACTCCCTAGAAATGTGTGCTCTAAAATTCAAATTTTGGACCAATATTAACCCTAGAACCTTCACTGATGGATAATTTATCATTGAGATCCTGCTATCATACTTGGAGCAGTGAGATTAGGGGGAAGGTGTGGCTCACTGGTAGAGCTGCTCTCTTTGCACCCAGTGTTTGTGAGATCAAATTCCAGGCAAGTCATTTAATCCTCCAGTGCCCACCGCTTTGAATGCCAAAGCCACAAAAAAAGCAGTATACAAATCCCAACTCTCTTTCCCAGAGAATACAACTTCCTGTGATTTATTAGAATTGGAGTTTCAGCCCACTGGTATTTAGTTAGTTTACAATATGTTCTGTTTTTATTGGTTAAGGAGAGAAATTTCAGAGTTATTAATAGAGTCTAATCCACCGAGAATTTGTATATCATCAGCATAGACATATGGTGTCAAGTTTAATGACTGTATATCTAATCTAATCTAAATCTTGGGTTTATATACCGCATCATCTCCGCAGATGGAGCTCGACACGGTTTACATGGTTAGGGAAGGAACGGAACTCCAGTGGAATTATATAAGTATGAGAGAAGAGAGGTTGGTGTGAGAGTGCCAGGAGCGGGACGGGGTTACGTTCTGGAGAAGAGCCAGGTCTTCAGATGCTTACGGAATGGTAGAAGGGGGCTCAAATTGCGGAGAGGGGAAGGGAGACTGTTCCAGAGCTGAGTGATTCTGAAAGGGAGGGAAGAGCCAAGTTTACCAACAAGGGAGATGCCTTTTAAGGAGGGGTAGGATAGTTTTAATTTTTGAGTGGATCTAGTGGAGGTTGGATTTGAGGAATTCCAGGATAGAGGGATAAAAGGAGGAAGGATACCGTGGAGGATCTTGAAGGTTAGGCAGGCACATTTAAAGTAGACCCTGGAAATAACAGGAAGCCAGTGGAGTTTGGATAGGAGCGGTGTGACATGGTCAAATTTACTTTTTGAGAAGATAAGTTTGGCCGCGGTGTTCTGGATTAGTTGGAGTCTGTGGAGGCTTTTCTTTGTTAAGCTTAGGTAAATGGAATTGCAATAATCCAATCTGGAGAGGATAATGGATTGTACGAGGACGGCAAAGTGTTTTTGGTGGAAGCAAGATCTCACTTTCCTCAGCAAGTGAAGGCTGCAAAAGCATTTTTTTATCAGGGAGTTGAGGTGGTCGTTGAAGGATAATGATGAATCTATGGTGATGCCCAGAACTTTGCTAGAGAATTCCAGCTGTAGAGAGGAGCCTGTGGGCAGTGGGATGGAAGTGGGTAATTGATCAAGTTTAGGGCCGAGCCAAAGTAGTTTAGTTTTGGACTCGTTCAATTTCATTTGTACAGTGTGAGCCCAGGATTGAAGTTTGGTTATGCAAGAAGAAATGTTAGCTGCGAGATTGGTGAGGTTCGCGTCGATCTCGATGAGGACCAGGATATCGTCGGCGTAAGTGTAGAGTGTTTCTAGGGGGGATAGGTGGAGAAGATTCAGGGAGGACATATAAATGTTGAAGAGGATGGGAGAAAGGGGGGAGCCTTGTGGGACTCCACAAGTCGGTTTCCATGGGGAGGAAGAGGAACCATGTTTGGTGACGGTGTAAGAGCGAGAACGTAAGAAGTTCGAGAACCAGTCCAGGACTGTAGAACTAATGCCTATCTCGGAGAGTAGGAAGATTAGAATGTCATGGTGGACAACGTCAAAGGCAGCAGAGAGGTCGAATTGAAGGAGAACGGCAAATTTTTTGTGAGAGTGAAATTGTTGGATCTTCGAGATTAGGGAGGCCAGGAGGGTTTCGGTACTGAAGTTGGGTCTGAAGCCGTATTGATAGGGTAGGAGGACAGAGAATCTTTCCAGGTAGGCTGAGAGTTGGGAGGAGACGATGGACTCTAGCAATTTGGTTAGGAGCGGAATGTTTGCTATTGGGCGATAATTGGATGGGGAGGAGGGGTCTAGGTCAGCTTTCTTCAGTAGAGGGGTCAGTGCAATGCGTCCCATTTCAGGGGAGAAGAGGCCCGATGATAGGGCAGAATTTATGAGTATGGTGAGAGAAGAGATGGCCTGTGTGGGTATTTTCTCAAATAGATAGGATGGGAATGGATCCAAGGTGCAGTTACAGGATTTCAGTTTCAGGCAGAGTTTGAGGACCTGCGAATCGGATACTTGCTCAAAGGTAGTCCAGGATCTGTTGACTGGGACGGGGGTGGGGACCTTTGTAGTAGGATCGGGGGAGGCGGGCACCAGAGGATTGTAGGAGACTACGGGAGGGAAGGAGCTTCTCAAGGCGGTGACCTTTTCATTGAAAAAGTTTGCTAGTAGGTCCACTGATGGGGAGGAGGGAGGTATAGAAGGGTTGGTATTGGGAGTTAAGGAGCGCCAGATATTGAACAGCATACTGTTCTGGTTTTTTGAACTGGAGATCTTGTCACCATAGAAATTTTTCCTAGCTCTTTTGAGTGTATTGTTGTAGAGTTTAATGTTGACTCTCCAGATTTGTTTATCTGCGGGGGATTTAGATTTTTTCCAGATGCGTTCCAGGGATCGACATTTTTGTTTTAGCATCCTGTGTTGTGGGAGGTACCAGGGGGCCTTACGGGAGTAGGAGATGGTTTTGGTGGACAGCGGGGCGAGAGATTGGTAGGTGGATTCTGAGAGAGTGGTCCAATTGTGCCAGTTGGTTGCAGAATCTGATGGCTTAGGATTGGATGAGAGAGTGTCAAGAAATTTGGACCAGAACTGATCACTTGAAATTTTCTTGCGGAAAGTAATGGACTTAGAGGGCTGAGGAGAGGTTCCAAGGTGAGACATGAAGATGGGGAGACAGAAGGTTCCTAGGTAGTGGTCGGACCAGGGAACGTGGTCCCAACGGATGTCATCGGTTGAAGTTTTGTAATCCGTGAGATCGAGGAAGCTGATGAGGTCTAGTGTGTGGCCTTTTTCATGGGTTGGAGAGGGGGCAGGGAGGGAGAGGCCGAGAGAAATGAGGAAATTATTGAAATCGGATGCATCTTTGCTGGAGGTGTCATCAAGGTGGAGATTGATATCTCCGATGATCAGTAGTCTTTGGAACTTAAGGAATGCGTTAGATATGGTCTCGTAAACAAGTTCGGAGGAATTGCTCCAGGGGGTGGGTGGGCGATAGAGTAATAAGATACCTAGTGGGTGTAGATGGAGCTCATCATTGATTGAGGCTAGCATATATTCTAGTGAGTGGTGGCTGCCTTTTTCGAGAAGTTCAACATTGAAGAAAGATTTGTAGAGGAGTGCCAATCCGCCTCCTTTTCGGTTTAGTCTAGGAGAAAAGAGGCCTTGGTAGCCCTGGGGGCAAATCTCGTTTTGTGTAAAATAATCATCTTTTTTGATCCAGGACTCTGTGACACAGAAGAATCCAGGATCAGAATCTGTGAGGAGATCTTTCATAATTTGGGTCTTGTTACATACGGATCTGGCGTTGCAGTAAAGTATCGGGACTGGGGTTAGAGAGTCAGGGGCATGGTTGGGAAGGTTGGCGGGGGGCACAGGCTTTAAATAGGCGAGGTTGGCTTTGCGGGGTTTATGTTTGTGAGAGTGACTTCTAGTGCGCAACAGCGTGGGGATTTTGAGGCTGGGGCAGGTATTAGTGACATTTGGGGAGTCTGATAGATTGGGGGAAGGGGGTTTCAAGCAGAGGGTGATCTTAAGAGAAGAGCAGAGAAGGAGAAATAGGAGCCAAAAGGGAGGCTTCATGTTTGAGCTTGGGGAGCCTTTTTTGCTGGGAGGCAGGGCTTGTTTGAATCGTGTGTGAAACAGTTTGCTAAGTAGGGAGAGTCTTTTTTTTTTTTTGGATAACACTGGGGGGAAAGAGTGGTTAAACCCGAATCCCAGCAGTGAGAGCGGATTTACCTCTGAAACTATTTATCTTTTGGAACCTGAGCAATAGGGTATTCCATGCGGAATCGTATGCAGAGGGGGCTTAATCGGAGGGGTTTAGCAAGGGGAGGCTGCACTGTCGGGATATACTCAACTTCTTAAACATCACTGGCTCAAAAATACCTCCAGAACGTTGTGGAAAATAATCAAAGCTGATATGACTAAACAAACACCAGTTAGTAGCCCCTTCCAACAGGGAACCCACGTTTCACGGCTGCCTGCTGCTTCTTCAGGGCAATGGGGCATAGATGGGCATAGATGCTGCAAAACCTAAGGCTCAATTTCTTATAAAACCAGCACAAGTCAAAAAAGTAAGAGAGAAGTCCCCCACAGGGCCCATCTGCTGCTGGCTGGAAGATACATCGGCCTGTAAAGAGAAAACCCAATGCAGAAAAAGGCAGGCAAATCATCAAAACGGAGTCTATACTGAGAGGGCAGGTCATATAGAATCCTCCAGGGACTACCAGAAAGAAGATTACCGAAGATAAGAACCTACCATATTTTTTGCTCCATAAGACGCACTTTTTTTCCCCAAAAAAGTGGGTGGAAAAAAGGGTGTCATATGAAGCGAATACCCAACTCCCCCCTCGCCTGTTAACCTTATTTAGACTGCTGCCCGCCCCTCGCTTGCTGCAACTGCTGCTGCTACTGGTCGCTTGCTGCTGCCACAAGTAGAGGAAGGGAAAGGCCAGGCAGGTGCAGCGATTGCACGCCGCTGGCCAAGATGCCCTACCCCCAGCATCAATTCTGACGTCGGACAGAAGGTCCGGGGGTAAGGCTTCTGGGCCAGCGGTGTGCAATCGCTGCACCCACCTGGCCCTTCCCAGCAATTTGTTCCACTCGGAGGAAGTGAACCACCGCTGGCTCCCCACTCATCCCTTGCTTTCAGGTTGCTCTCGGTGCCGCGCTGACAAGTTTGACCCGCTGTTTTAGTCAGAAGTCACCCCCTCCCCCCCCGCCGCTGCTTCGTCGTGTCCTCACACTGGCAGCAGCAGGAGGCAATTAAAACAGCAGGTGGGCGGGCAGGCTTGGGGGGGTGGCAGAAGAGGACAGAGGCTGGAAGGCAGTGAGAGGAACATGGGAGGAAGGAAGGGACAATTTTTGGGCCTGAGAAGGAAGGAAGGAAAGAAAGAAAGAAAAAGAAAGAAAGAAATCACCAGACAACGGGGTGAGAAAGAGGACAAAGGCTGGAAGGCATTGAAGGAGACATAGGAAAGAGAGAGGGAAGAAGGGACAATTGTTGGGCCTGAGGAAAGAAAGAAAGGAAAGAAATCACCAGACAACAAAGGTAGGAAAAATGATTTTATTTTCAATTTAATGATCAAAATGTGTCAGTTTTGAGAATTTATATCTGCTGTCTATATTTTGCACTATATTTGTCTATTTTTCTATGGTTGTTACTGAGGTGACATTGCATATTTTAAAAAAGTCATCTGCCTTGACATCTGTGCCTTGTCTCTGCTCGCCCTGTGCCATGTCCCAGCCTACCACTAGACCACCAGAAAGGGGGGGGGGGGGGACAGGGTACAGAGACTGGCAGGGAGAATTTGGTTCAGAATGGTTTTTTTCTTGTTTTCCTCCTCTAAATTTAGGGTGCGTCTTAAGGAGCAAAAATACGGTAATCTTTCATTCTGATACATCCCTTCCAGATTCTATAATCGAGGTGACATACCAAAGCAATGGCATCGTCTAGGGAGGGACAGAAGAGACTTCAACACCGAGGTCCCAAAAATGGCATCAGAACGCGCCGCCACATCCACTCAGTAAAACTTGGTAAAGGTATAAAGAGAAGACCAAGTAACCGCCCTCCAAATTTTATCTAGTGTGACAGCTCAAGTCTCCGCACATGATGCCGCAACACTCCTAGTTGAGTGGGCATTGAGAGAAACTGGCGGCTACTTGCCACGGGAAATGTAAGTCGATGAAATGACCATACAGATCCAACGGGCGATAGAAGCCTTAGATGCTAGCCTACTTTGACGAGGCTGGGCTGTCAGAGCAAAAAGATGATATGAAAAGTGAAAATCATTAATTTTCTCCAAATAGTGAAGTAGGACTTTCCGCACATCCAATTTGCGTAAGATCTGATCCTTTTGCGCCAACCCTGTGGAGCGGAAGGCAGGTAAATGAACCTCTTGGTGGACATGAAAATTAGAAACCACTTTTGGCAGAAAGAAAGGGACAGTACAGAAAACAACCCCCGAGTCTGTTATGCACAGGAAAAAGCTCCCTACACGAAAGAGCCTGGAGCTCCAAAATACATCCTGTAGAGACAATAGCCAATAGAAAGAAAGTCTTGATCGTCAGATCCAAAAGCGTACAATCCCTCAGAAGCTTGAACAGGGCTTCCATAAGACCCTGCAGAACAACATTAAGATTCCATGTAGGATAAGGCTGATGCAAAGGAGGACATAAGCGAAGCGCCCATCTGAGAAATCTGGTTGCATCTGGATGGATCATCAGCAAACTGGAACCACTGCGAGCTCAAAAACACGAAAGACCAGTCACTTGAAATTTAAAGGGAGGCCACCGCCAAACCTTTATCTAAACCTGTCTGAAGAAAGGGCAAAACCACTGGAATAGGAGCCCTTACCGGCACCACCCAGTCTCTGGCACACCACTGCTGAAAAGCCTTCCAGGCCTTGGCATAAGAAGCCATAGCAGAGGGTTTCTTGGACTTCAAAAGCATCAAGATGACCACATCAGAATACCCCCACTTCAGCACGGCTGAGCACTCAAAAGCCATGCCGAAAGACCAAAGCGCTGTGGGTTCTCCATGGGAACCGGACCCTGACTGAGTAGGTCGCAATGAAGGGGGAGCTTGAGTTTCCTGTCTCGTTGAAGATGGACCAGATCCACATACCATGGATGGCGAGGTCAGTGCAGAGCTACTAGATCACCAATCCCAGATGCAGCTTATCCTGTGGATGACTCAACCAACTAGTAATCACAGAGGGAACATATAAAGGAACTCATGAGCTGGCCAGGGTTGAACTAATGCGTCTAGGCCCAAGCTTCCTGGTTCTGTCCTTCGACTGAAGAAGTGTCTGGCTTTTGAAACCCTCAAATCCATCTGTGGCTCGCCCCAGTGCTGCACTATGAGACGGAGTGCTCTTTGGGATAGAGACCATTCTCCCGGATCCAGGACCTGTTGACTGAGGAAGTCCACTTGCACATTTTCAACCCCAACCATGTGTGCTACAGAGAGAGCTAAACATAGAAACATAGAAGATGACGGCAGAAAAAGGGCTACAGCCCATCAAGTCTGCCCACTCTGCTTACCCACCCCCTGTCTATGCCCTAATGACCCAATTTTCTTATCTTGACCCTCATAGGGATCCCACATGGGTATCCCATTTATTCTTAAAGTCTGGCACGCTGTCTGCCTCGATCACCTGCACTGGAAGCTTGTTCCAATGATCAACCACTCTCACTGTGAAGAAATACTTTCTGGTGTCGCCATGAAATTTTCCACCCCTGAGTTTGAGCGGGTGCCCTCTTGTGGCCGAGGGTCCCTTGAGAAAGAAAATATCATCTTCCACTTCGACACGTCCCGTGAGGTACTTAAATGTTTTGATCATGTCTCTCCTCTCCCTACGTTCCTCGAGAGTGTAGAGCTGCAATTTGTTCAGTCTCTCTTCGTACAAGAGACCCTTGAGCCCCGAGATTATCCTGGTGGCCGTCCGCTGAACCGATTCAATTCTGCGCACATCTTTACTGTAATGTGGCCTCCAGAATTGAACACAGTACTCCAGATGAGGTCTCACCATGGCCCTGTACAACGGCATTATGACTTCAGGCTAGAAGATGCTAGAAGATGCACCTCTGCCCAGCAGAACAGCATTCGAGCTTCCGGTACAAGGGAGCACTTATTGTGCCCCCTGGCCATTTACATTTGCCACCACTGTGGCGTTGTCTTAAAATACTCGCACTGGTTTTCCTTCCAGAATGCTCTGTAGTTTTTAACGCCAGACATATGACTTGAAGCTCCAAACGATTGATGGACCAACGCTTTTGAGACTGAGTCCTCTGTCCCTGAATGGAGTGATCATTACAGTGAGCTCCCCAGGCTGGCATCCGTCATGATAATGGTCCACTCCTTGATCAGAAGAGGCTTGCCCTGCTGGAGAGCCTCCCTCTAGATTTACCAGTGCAGACTGCTGCGAGCTTTATCCATCCAGGGGAGCGGCATCTGAAGGTGATGACGTTGCAGGAACTACCAAGAGAAGGGACTCCTGTAGAGGAAACAAGTGTGCTCTGGCCCAGGGCACTGTCTCCAGTGAAGATGTCATGGATCCGGGCTGTGGGAACTGTGATCTAGGGAAGCCTTTCCTAAGGTTGAACCATACCATGTTGTGGTCCCTGGTGGCCAGCGTTTCTCCCACCGAGACCTCCGAGACGCTTTCCCCGTTCGTAAGTACCAGGTCCAGGATGGCCTGGGCCCTAGTGGGCTCTAGTACCATTTGTTTGAGCCGTACTCCCTTCATGGACGTTAATATCCTTCTGCTTCCACAAGTTGTCGCTGAGAGTGTGTTCCAGTCTACATCAGGCATGTTGAAGTCCCCTAGCAGAACAACGTCCCCCCGTAAGGTGATATTCTCAATGTCTTCAATTAATTCTGTGTCCTTGTCCTCCGATTGTCTTGGAGGTCTGTATACCACACCAAGGTACAGGCATTTTTCTCCGCCTCTGGCCAGGTTTACCCAGATGGATTCCCCAGTGTACTTGACATCTGTGATCCTGGTTGTCTTGATGTTTTCTTTGATGTGCACCTATCCTCCCTCTCTCTCTTCTCTTCCTCACCCATTGCTGTACACCATCTCCTCCCTCTCTCTCTTCCTCACCCATTGCTGTACACCATCTCCTCCCTTGCCCGTGATTTAACATCTTTGTCTTCCCCTTCCCCCCTCCTATGGTCTGGCATATTTCTCCTCTCCTTCCCACAGCCTGGAATCTCTCTCCTCTCCCAAGATCTGGCATCCCAAGTTTATTTATATCTTATCCCGCACCAAGGGTAAAAACTTTCTGGGTGGCTTACAATCTAATCAGGCTTACTAAAAATAACAACATAAAATCCTATACAACATACATAAAAGGTTAAAAGAAGAATTACAATTAGTTGTAGAATAGTAGGAAGGATAAACACTCTAGGTTAAAAATTCTTGTGTCTGGCAGATAGCTCACAAATGCAAAAACCACTATTTTGTTATGATAAGCATCTGAGAAAAGAAATGTTTTTAAATCGACTTTCAATTTATTGATTGTTCTCAACAATTGAAGTGCTAAAGGTATAGAATTCCAAAGTTGTGGGCCTTTTACAGATAAAGTAGCATACATCCCTAATATGTTCATGAATGATTTCTCGATGTGATGGAACTATAAGACATTTATGATTTTCTGATCTAAGAGTTCTTGACAGCACATATGGGTTCAAAAAAACGTGCAAAGTACAGAGGCTCACTGGTCAATAATACTTTAAAAGTCAATAAAAGCATTTTATAAGTTTTAAAAATGGAGTAATATGATCAAATTTACAAATATTATGTATTAACTGGATAGCTGTACTTTGTATATTTTAAAGTCTTTGAATATCTTTTTGACATATCCCTGCAAACGTTTAAAGCATATAATAGTAAAATTGCTGGATCACTAAAGAATGAACCAATATATTTAAAGTGTCTGGAAAAAGCAGAGAACAAACATCAGATTTTAGGGTTTTTAGCCATTGGTTCTTACTTTTTAATTTCCTTCTGCTTTTATTGTATTTAAATGTATTTTTTAAATTGTGTAAACTGCATAGAACTTCACAGTTTTGCGGTATATAAATAAACTGTTATTTTTAATATTTTCTGAAGAAATAGGACACATTGCCCTGACCCCATTACTGAAAAAATCTGATCTAGACCCATCCTCCCTTTCTAGGTATCATCCTATAGCAAATATTTCTCTCCTGACCAAAATGTTTGAGGCTATTATATCCACTGAGCTCTCATCTTACTTAGAGAGATTCTCCATTCTATTACCTTGCCAATATGGCTTCAGAACCAATTTCAGCACCGAATCCCTACTGGCCTCATTAATCTCAAAGGATCAACAACTTCAATCTTGAAATAAGTTTTCTATCCTACTACAATTTAATCTATCTGCGGCCTTTGATGTCCACCACGATATCCTAATTTACCAACTTTCTGAGATAGGCATTGATTCCACAGTCTTAGACTGGTTCCCAAAATTTTTATGATCCCGCTCTTACGGCAGAGAGCAGTGTGAGCGAAGGAGAAGCAAGGGGGAGCGAAGGAGAAGCGAGAAAGAGAGAAGGAGAGGCAGGGGAGAGCCAAGGAAGCAGGAGCAGGTGAACATACTGTTGGGGCAGCGGCGAGAGTAGCTCCGCCCACACCCACCGCGTCATCGAAGATCGACCGGGCTCCTCCATAACAGGAGTCGAGCCAACGGCGCGCAGCCATTCGGCGCGCGGCGAAGGCGAGCAGCAAAGGCGCTTGCCTTAGCGAGAGCGCCTTTGCGAAGGGCCTCAAGAAGGGCCAAGTCTTTCACACAAGGTTACTGAGGAGGCGTCAAGCAGGCAGAGAGAGAGAGGGGACTCCAGCAGCAGGCAGAGAGAGCAGGAGAAGACACCAGCAGCAAGCAGAGAGAAAGAGAGACAGAGGACACCAGCAGCAGGCAGAGAGAGAGAGGACACCAGCAACAGGTAGAGAGAGAGAGGACACCAATGGAAGCAGAGGGAAACCAGAAGATGAGCTTTCCAGTGTTCTGCACGGACTGTCATATGTATGACTACCTCCCCTCGGGGAGACAGTCATATATATGCGGTTGGTGTCAGGAGCTGAAAAGCTTGAAGAAGGAAGTCAAGCGACTGGAGGACAAGATACAGGAACTAGAAGGACTTTACACCACGGAGGACCCAATCAAGACAGCTGAAGTCTTCACGAGAGAGAGACACATTGAGGAGGAAGTCAGGGAACTCGAGAAATTCATTGAGGAAGCATACAGGAAGAGGGTGGAAGAGAACGAACTTCGTATGAAAGAAGAAGTCACCCCGACACCAACATGGAAGGGAGAACAAGAAGCAGATGACCTCAAAGAAGACATCCACAGAGGGATACCGCATGAAGGGGAGAAATTGGCTAGTCGAGGCCCAGATGAAGAAAGAGGGAAGCACACCAAGGACATAGACCTGAGACCGAAGCGAAAATTGAAGAAGGGAAAATCAGCGATCCTAGTGGGAGACTCGATCCTGAGGCATATGGACAGCCACAAAGCAGGAGGGAGAGAGGATTGACTGGTGACCTGCCTCCCAGGAGCAAGAACCAAGGACATCGTGGACAACATTGGAAAGATCCTGGACGGAGAGGAGACGGAAGAGACCACAGTAATGATCCACATTGGGACGAACGATGTCAGCAGGAGAGACTACAGAAGAAGCACGCTGATAGAACAGTTCAAGATTCTGGGAAGGAAGCTGAAGATGAGGAACCAGAAGATAGCATTTTCAGAGATCCTACCAGTACCGAGGGCAGATATGAAAAGGCAGGAAGAACTACAATCAATAAATGCGTGGATGAGGAAATGGTGTGAGGAAGAAGGATTCCACTTCATGAGGAACTGGACAACGTTCTGGGGCAAGTGCAAGCTCTACAGGAGAGATGGACTGCACCTGAGCACGGCAGGAACTAGAATTCTAGCAAACAACGTCAGGAGAGTAATAGAACAGGCTTTAAACTAACAAGAAGGGGAAAGCCGACAGTCGACCAAGCGTCGACGATTTGGAAGAAGGAATCCCGTGAAGATACTGAGGGGAAAAAAGGCCGGGAAGAAGCAAGGGACAAATTGCAAGAGGATGTTAGAAAGATTGTAGCAAAAGAGAAGAAAATAAAAACCGAAGCACAGGGAATGGAAATGAAGACAACAAAATACCAGGATCTAAATTGCATATATACCAATGCAAGGAGCCTGAGAAACAAAATGGGGGAACTAGAAGCCATGGCCAATGCAGAAGACATAGACATCATTGGAATCTCTGAAACATGGTGGAATGAGGAAAACAAATGGGATACAGCACTGTCGGGGTACAAGCTCTATCGCCAGGACAGATTGGGACAGAAGGGAGGTGGAGTAGCCCTATACATAAAATAAAGCATACGATCGACAAAAATGGACACAGCAGAGACGGCCAACAAGCTAGAATCGCTATGGGTTAAAATACCAGGAAGAAAGGGCCTGAAATAAAGATAGGCCTATACTATAGTCCACCTGGACAAACCAGAGATATCGATGAAGAAATGGAAGCCGAGATGAAGCGAGAATGCAAAAGCAGTAACACAGCTATTATGGGAGACTTGAACTACCCTGGGATAGACTGGAGTCTTGGAAGCTCAAAATGCGCTAGAGAGACAGAATTCCTGGAAGCTACACAGGATTGCTTCATGGAGCAGCTTGTTAGAGAACCGACGAGAGGAAATGCCACTCTGGATCTAATCCTAAATGGGTTAAGGGGACCTGCAAAGGAAGTAGAAGTAGTGGGACCGTTGGGAAACAGTGATCATAATATGATCAAGTTCAAGGTTGAGGTAGGAATACCGAAAAGGAAGAGAACCATAGCGACAACTTTTAACTTCAGGAAAGGAAACTATGAGGCAATGAGGGAAATGGTAAGGAAGAAACTTAGGAACACTTCCAAAAAATGGCAAACGGTACAACATGCCTGGTCTTTTTTCAAGGGCATGGTGAGCGAGGCGCAAAATATATATATCCCCAGGTTCAGAAAGGGGTGCACAAAGAGTCAAACAAAAGACCCGGCGTGGATAACCAAAATAGTGAAGGAAGCAATAGGCAATAAGAAAAATTCATTCAGGAAGTGGAAAAAGGACAAAACTGAGGGGAATTGGAAAGAGCACAGGAAAAATCAAAAAGAATGTCACCGTGTGGTTCGAAAAGACAAAAGAGAGTACGAAGAGAGGCTAGCCAGGGAAGCACAAAACTTCAAACCGTTCTTTAAATATGTTAAAGGGAAGGAGCCGGCTAGGGAGGAGGTAGGACCACTGGACGACGGAGACAGGAAGGGAGTGGTGAAGGAGGAGAAAGAAGTGGCAGAAAGGCTTAACATGTTCTTTTCGTCTGTATTTACAAATGAGGACACATCAAACATACCGAAACCTGAGCAATTCTTTCAAGGAAGTCAAGCAGAAAAATTAACATCCATAGAAGTGAGCCTTGAAGATGTACGCAGGCAGATAGAAAAACTAAAAACTGACAAATCCCCGGGTCCGGACGGAATACATCCAAGGGTTCTGAAGGAATTAAAGGAGGAGATAGCGGAACTACTACAGCAAATTTGCAACCTATCCCTAAAAACAGGAGTGATCCCGGAGGATTGGAAGATAGCCAACGTTACGCCCATCTTTAAAAAGGGATCAAGAGGTGACCCTGGAAACTACAGACCAGTGAGTCTGACCTCGGTTCCGGGAAAAATGGCGGAAGCTCTGATAAAAGAAAACATCGATGAACATTTCGAAAGGAACGAACTTCTGATAACCAGCCAACATGGTTTCTGCAAGGGGAGATCGTGCCTAACGAACTTATTGCACTTCTTCGAGGGAGTTAACAAACAAATGGACAGAGGAGACCCCATAGACATCATATATCTAGATTTCCAAAAAGCCTTTGATAAGGTCTACTCCGGAAACTGAAGAACCATGGGGTGGAAGGAGATGTACATAGATGGATCAGAAACTGGTTGGAAGGTAGAAAGCAAAGGGTAGGAGTGAAAGGCCACTACTCTGACTGGAGGAGGGTCACGAGTACCGCAGGGCTCGGTGCTTGGGCCACTGCTATTTAATATATTCATAAATGTTCTAGAAACAGGGACAAAGTGTGAGATAATAAAATTTGCAGACGACACCAAACTATTTAGTGGTGCTCGGACTATAGAGGACTGCGAAGAATTGCAAAGGGACTTGAACAATCTAGGGGAATGGGCGACGAGGTGGCAGATGAAGTTCAACATTGAGAAATGCAAAGTATTACATATGGGAAGCAGAAACTTGAGGTACAACTATACAATGGGAGGGATATTATTGAATGAGAGTACACAGGAAAGGGACTTGGGGGTAATGGTGGACATGACAATGAAGCCGATGGCACAGTGCGCAGCGGCCGCTAAGAGAGCGAATAGAATGCTTGGTATAATCAAGAAGGGCATTGCGACCAGAACGAAAGAAGTTATTCTGCCATTATATCGGGCGATGGTGCGTCCGCATCTGGAGTACTGCGTCCAATTTTGGTCGCCGTATCTTAAGAAGGATATGGCGTTACTCGAAAGGGTCCAGAGGAGAGCGACACGTCTAATAAAAGGTATGGAAAACCTTTCATACGCTGAGAGATTGGAGAAATTGGGTCTCTTTTCTCTGGAGAAGAGGAGACTTAGAGGGGATATGATAGAAACTTACAAGATCAGGAAGGGCATAGAGAAAGTGGAGAGAGAAAGATTCTTCAAACTTTCAAAAAATAAAAGAACAAGAGGGCACTCGGAAAAGTTGAAAGGGGACAGATTCAAAACGAATGCTAGGAAGTTCTTCTTTACCCAACGTGTGGTGGACACCTGGAATGCGCTTCCAGAGGATGTAATAGGGCAGAGTACGATAATGGGGTTTAAGAAAAGATTGGATAATTACCTACTGGAAAAGTGGATAGAGGGGTATAGATAGAGGATAACTGCACAGGTCCTGTTGGGCCGCCGCGAGAGCGGACTGCTGGGCACGATGGACCTCAGGTCTGACCCAGCAGAGGCATTGCTTATGCTTATGTTCTTATGTCTTCTCCTTGGAGACCGTTACGTGGTGTCCCGCAGGGTTCACCTCTGTCCCCTATTCTTTTCAACATCTATATGTCTTCTTTGAAACTCTTCCATCGAAACACTATATACATATGCAGATGACATCCTTGTCCTTCTTGAGATAGATTCGAACCTCACCGAGAAAATAACAGCTTGCATAATGAAACTCCAATCCTGGGCTCTCACTGTACAAATGAAGCTGAAATGAGTCCAAAGCAAAACTACTTTGGCTTGGCCCAAAATTAGATCAGCTACCCACACTCATTTCACTACCTTCTGGTCCCACACTGCAGATTGAATTCTCAAGCAAAGTTTTGGGCATCATTATTGACTCTACACTTTCCTTTAATGAGCATCTCAACTCTCTGGTAATAAAAATGTTTTTTTAGTCTTCACATGTTGAAAAAAGCACAGTTACTTACCGTAACAGTTGTTATCCAGGGACAGCAGGCAGCTATTCTCACAATTGGGTGATGTCATCCAACGGAGCCCCGATGCGGACGCCTCACAAGCAGATTGGTTGAAGAAACTCGAAGTTTGACACCGCACATGCGCGAGTGCCTTCCCGCCCAGCACAGGGCGCGTCTCCTCAATTCAGATAGCTAGCAGAGAAGCCAACCCGGGGAGGTGGGTGGGATGTGAGAATAGCTGTCTGCTGTCCCTGGATAACAACTGTTACGGTAAGTAACTGTGCTTTATCCCAGGACAAGCAGGCAGGTATTCTCACAAGTGGGTGACCTCCAAGCTAACCAAAGTGGGATGGTGGGAGAGTTGGCAACTTAGGAGAATAGATTTTGCAATACTGTTTGGCCAAACTGTCCATCCCATCTGGAGAAAGTATCCAGACAATAATGAAAAGTGAAAGTATGAACCGAGGACCAAGTGGCAGCTCTACAAATTTCCTCAATAGGTGTAGATCTGAGGAAAGCCACAGAAGCTGCCATTGCTCTGACCTTATGGGCTGTGACTTTATTGTGAAGAGGTAATCCAGCCTGGGCATAGCAGAATGAGATACAAGCCGCCATCCAATTGGAGATGGTACACTTAGAAATAGGACATCTCAACTTGTTCGGATCAAAGGAGACAAAAAGTTGAAAAGCAGTTCTGTGTGGTTTGGTGCGTTCCAAATAGAAAGCCAAAGCACATTTACAGTCCAGAGTATGAAGAGCTGATTCTCCAGGATGAGAATGAGGCTTTGGAAAAAACACTGGAAGAACAATGGATTGGTTGAGATAAAATTCCGAGACTACTTTAGGAAGGAATTTCGGATGAGTGCGAAGAACCACCTTGTCATGATGGAACACTGGAAAAGGTGGATCCGCAACCAACGCTTGAAGCTCACTGACTCATCGAGCAGAAGTGAGGCCAATGAGAAACACCACTTTCCAAGTGAGATACTTCAGATGAGCCTTGTCAATTGGTTCAAATGGAGGTTTCATGAGCTGAGAAAGAACAATATTGAGGTCCCAAACCACAGGAGGCAGTTTGAGAGGAGGATTGACATTGAAAAGTCCTTTCATGAATCTGGCAACCACAGGATGAACAGAGAGGGGTTTCCCTTCAAGAGGCTGATGGAAAGCCGCAATTGCACTAAGATGGACTCATATCGATGTAGTCTTGAGGCCAGAATGAGAAAGGTGCAAAAGATAGTCCAAAACTGAAGATAAGGAGGAATGTTGAGGCTCCTTATGATGAGAAAAACACCAAGTAGAAAATCTAGTCCATTTTTGGTGATAGCATTGTCTAGTAGTAGGCTTCCGTGAAGCTTCCAAAACATCCCTCACAGATTGAGAAAACTGTAGAGGAGCTACTTTGAGAGGAACCAAGCTGTCAGGTGGAGAGACTGCAGGTTGGGAAGAAACAGAGATCCTTGATGCAGTGTAAGCAGAGAGGGAAAAACTGGTAGAAGGTATGGCTCCTTGCTGCTGAGTTAAAGAAGGAGGGAGTACCAGGGTTGTCTGGGCCACCGAGGAGCAATCAGAATCATGGTGGCACGGTCGGTCTTCAGCCTGACCAGCGTCTTTTGGATGAGAGGAAATGGAGGAAACGCATATAGAAAGAGATTCGTCCAGTCCAGAAGGAAAGCATCCGCCTCAAGGCGATGAGGAGTCTAGATCCTGGAGCAGAACTGAGGCAGTTTGTAGTTGTGGGGGGCTGAAAAGAGATCTATCTGAGGCGTTCCCCACTGAGAGAAGATGTGATGAAGGGGCTTGGAATGGAGAGTCCATTCGTGAGGCTGTAGAAGACGACTCAAGTTGTCTGCTAAGGCATTGTCCGCCCCCTGAATGTAGACAGCTTTGAGGAAGGTGTTGTGGCAAATTGCCCAATCCCATACTTTCAGAGCTTCCTGACAGAGGGAGGCAGATCCCTGTTTGTTGACATAATACATGGCGACCTGATTGTCTGTTCGAATGAGGACTACACGGTCGTGAAGAAGATGTTGAAAATCAGTGAGCGAATTGAAAATCGCCCTGAGTTCCAGGAGATTGATGTGACACTGACGATCCGTACTGGTCCAATAGCCTTGGGTACGGAGACCATCTAGATGAGCCCTCCAAGTGTAAGTTGAAGAATCGGTCGTGAGAACTTTCTGATGGGGTGGCGTGTGAAAAAGCAAGCCTCTGGATAGATTGGAAGAGAGCATCCACCAGCGAAGAGACTGTTCAGAGCAGGAGTGACCTGGATGTGTCGAGTCATAGGGTCGAAAACCTGCATCCATTGAGATGCCAGGGTCCACTGAGGAATTCTGAGATGAAGTCTGGCAAAAGGAGTCACATGTACTGTGGAAGCCATGTGACCCAGAAGAACCATCATGTGTCTCGCCGAGATGGACGGGCGAGAGGAGACTGAATGACAAAGATGGAGAAGAGCCTACAGACGTTGTTGAGGAAGGAACGCTCTGAGTTGGACAGTATCCAGAACAGCTCCGATGAATGGAAGAGTCTGAGTAGGCTGGAGATGGGATTTTGGAAAGTTGATTTCGAATCCCAGACTTTGCAGGAACCAGATAGTCTGCTGGGTCGCTAGGACGACTCCTTGAGACATGGAATCCTTGATGAGCCAGTCGTCCAGGTAAGGAAACACCTGAAGACCATGGTTCCTGAGCGCAGCGGCCACCACTACCAGGCACTTGGTGAAGACTCTGGGTGACGAGGCCAGGCCGAAAGGGAGCACTCTGTATTGATAATGAAGATTTCCCACCCGAAATCCGAGGTACTAACGGAAGGCCGGATGAATGGGAATGTGTGTGTGGGCCTCCTTGAGATCCAGAGAGCATAACCAGTCGTTCTGCTCAAGGAGGGGATACAGAGATGCTAGGGTCAACATGCAAAATTTTTCTCTGACCAGAAATTTGTTGAGCACCCTGAGATCTAAAATAGGACGCAGATCGCCCGTCTTCTTCGGAACAAGGAAGTACCGGGAGTAAAATCCCTTGTCTGCTGAGCCAAAGGAACTGGCTCGATAGCTCGGAGCTGAAGCAAAGCTTGAGCTTCCTGAAGAAGAAGGGCGGTATGGGCAGAATTGGAAGGATATTCTCTTGGAGGATGTTCCGGAGGAACTTGATGGAACTGAAGAGAGTATCCCTCCCTGACGATGGAAAGGACCCAGAGGTCGGTGGTAACAGTCGTCCATCGGTGGTAAAAATGATGGAGACGACCTCCGATAGGGGGGAAAAACGGGAAATGGCAGAACGACTGAGGTTATGCTTTCCACTAGACAGTCAAAAAGGCTGAGGAGCCTTAGGTACAGCAGGAGGCTGAGGCTTCTGCTGTTTCTGAGGATGTGGCCTCTTGACAGGCTGACGAATGGAAGGAGCCTGTTTAGGTGGAAAATGCCGTTGGTAAATTTGAGGAGGGCGTGCAGGTCGAGGAGGAGCCGGCTTCGGGCGGAGAATTGATGCAAAAGACTTCTCGTGGTCCGAAAGCTTCTTGGTGGCTGCCTCTATAGACTCGTCAAAGAGGTCATTGCCAGCGCAAGGAACATTAGCCAGCCGGTCCTGCAGGTTAGGATCCATGTCGATGGTCCGGAGCCACGCCAGATGCCGCATGGCCATCGAGCCAGCAGTAGCTCGAGCAGACAGCTCAAAAGCATCATAGGACTGAAGAAGCTGCAGCAGGAGTTGGGACAAGGATGCAAGGACTTCTTGGTATTCAAAATGCGCACGAGAATCCAGAATATATAACTGACCTTTTCATCTTCTCAGCCAACACACAAGAGAAGCTCACATTCCAACTTCGTTTCCCCCCCAGTGAGAGGTTGTAAACTGAAAAAACACCATGAATATCTTCTCTCGTACCAAGCAGCATCATGGGGTAAAGACCTAGAACAATTGCTTTCGTCCACTACTTATGAGGAATTTAGGAAACGTCTGAAAACACACCTGTTCCAAAAGTATCTAGACAACTGATCCTCTCTTCTCTCTCCCCTCTATAGCGATTAACTTGTTCTATTGATCACTCTCTCCTCAAAAATGGATTTCCTGTCCTATTAACCTTCTTTCTTCCTTCCCTGTTAAAGTCAATCAATTTGTACCTTTGCTTAATCTTTGTAAACCGCATAGAACTTCACGGTATTGCGGTATATAAGCTGTTATTATTATTGTTATTATAAGGCATGAACTTAGGAAGGATGGAGAGAAAGATAAAGGACGGCATCTGCGAGCACATTGAGAGAAATGGCCTACTGAGAACAAGCCAGCACGGATTCTGTAAGGGAAGGTCGTGCCTAACGAACCTTCTGTACTTCTTTGAGGGAATAAGCAGTCAGGTGGACAATGGAGAACCCATCGACATCATTTACCTCGATTTTCAAAAGGCTTTTGATAAGGTACCACATGAAAGGCTGCTTAGGAAACTGTGGAACCACGGGGTGGGAGGGGATGTGCACAGATGGATCGAGCACTGGTTGTCGGGTAGACTGCAGAGGGTCGGAGTAAAGGGCCAATATTCTGACTGGCGGGGAGTCACGAGCGGTGTGCCGCAAGGATCGGTGCTGGGGCCGTTACTCTTCAACATATTTATCAATGACCTGGAAAAGGAGGCAAAGTGCGAGGTTATAAAATTTGCAGACGATACCAAACTGTGCGGCAAAGTTAGCTCCAGGGAGGAGTGTGAGGACCTGCAAAGGGACATAGACAAGCTGGAAGACTGGGCAAACAAATGGCAAATGCGCTTTAATGTGGAAAAATGCAAGGTTATGCATATAGGGAAAAAGAACCCGTTGTTCAACTACAAATTGGGGGGGGCATTGTTGGGAGAAAGCAATCTTGAGAGAGACTTGGGTGTGCTGGTGGATGCATCACTGAAGCCATCTGCACAGTGCGCAGCGGCCTCAAAAAAAGCCAACAGGATGCTGGGCATCATAAAGAGGGGCATAACTACAAGGACGCGGGAAGTCATCATGCCACTGTATCGAGCGATGGTGCGTCCGCATCTGGAATACTGCGTTCAATATTGGTCGCCGTACCTCAAGAAAGACATGGAGGTACTTGAGAGAGTCCAAAGGAGAGCAACAAAACTGGTAAGAGGGCTGGAACACTACACATATGCTGAGAGGTTGGATAGGCTGGGGCTCTTCTCTCTGGAAAAAAGGCGGCTCAGGGGTGATATGATAGAGACCTTCAAAATCATGAGGGGCATAGAGAGGGTGGATAGGGACAGATTCTTCAGGCTGAAGGGGACAACAGGTACGAGGGGGCATTCGGAGAAACTGAAGGGAGATAGGTTCAAAACGAATGCAAGGAAGTTTTTTTTCACCCAGAGGGTCGTGGACACTTGGAATGCGCTACCGGAGGAAGTGATCAAGCAGAGTACGGTACAGGGATTCAAACAGAGACTGGATGGATTCCTGAGGGATAAGGGGATCGTGGGATACTGAGAAAGCTAACCAGAAAATATATGCAGAAACCCAACCTGGTCGTGCAGGCAAGACCGGAGGGCTAGGACTTTGATAGGAAGATAGGACTCAATTAGGAAACCAAGGAGGCATGGGGGCCCCTTCTGGTGATTTAGACAGGTCGTGAACTGTTTGGGCCGCCGCGGGAGCGGACTGCTGGGCAGGATGGACCTATGGTCTGACCCGGCGGAGGCACTGCTTATGTTCTTATGTTCTAACTCAAAGTAGGTGATGAAATGAAAATTATAGTTGAGGACTCTGGAAGTCATCATCGAGTTTTGGTAGATGCGACAACCAAATCTGTCCATCGTTTTGCCTTCCCTTCCCAGAGGAACAGTGGCATACACCTGAGAAGGGTGAGAACGTTTCAAAGAAGATTCAACCAGAAGGGATTGGTGAGACAATTGAGCGTTGTCAAACCCCTTATGATGTACAGTCCTGTATCTGGAATTCAATTTGCCTAGAACAGCTGGAATGGAAAAAGGAGTTTCCAGACAGCGGACAAAGGTTTGATCCAAAAGCTTGTGAAGAGGAAGCTTGAGGGATTCAGACGGAGGTTGAGGGAGATGCATGGTCTCAAGATACTCCTTGGAAAACTTATATCCAGTGTCAAGTTGAATATCTAAGTCAACTGCCATCTGACGCAGAAAAGATGAAAAAGACAGCTGATCTGCCAAAGCCTGGCCTCAAGAGGGACTCGAGGATGTCTAGGCAGCTTGCTCCAGTGAAGAAGGAGATCTGGATGGAGAAAAAGAACCCACCGGGTCCTTGAGATCCAGAAGCGGAAGGGTCGATGTAGGCGGTGGGGAATATTGAAGTAAAGGCTGCTTCCGATGAGGTGAGGCATGCCTGGATGAATGCTTCGAAGAATGCCTCGATCTATGATGCGAGCTGTGCCTAGAAGCAGGCCCCGACAATCGAGGAGAGCGTGTCCCAGTTGAAGCCCCCGGAGAATGGATAGGGCTGGAGGCTGTGGAATGAAGCAGAAGAGGCTGAGTGGAAGAACCTCAAGGCACTCGCAAAGACTCTGCTCCTTGCATCGAGTGTAAGGGTTCCAATGGAGGCATGGGCAAAGACTCTGCTCCTTGTGATGCATGCCGAGATGCAGACCAGACACTCGCAGAGACTCTGCTCCCTGCAGAGAGTGTGCATGCGACTGAGGCACAGGAAGCGGCTCAACCTCACGGGAGACCTCCGAAAGCCCAGGCTGGATCTGTGAGAGAAGCTTCAGCCCCATGGTAGTAAAGAGCTGAATGAATTGCTTCTCTAATAAGGTCTGGAACGAAGCCGGCAAGGATGGATCCGCTTCTCCAACGGGACCACCTGCATGGGCTTCGTGCTCCCTCGAGGCAGTGTGAGAGTGCTTGGACTTAGAAGCCTTGGGCACTTTAAGCACCACCGTGGGAATGGGCTGCTGTGCTATCTGACCTGAAGAGACAAGAGGAAGGCACTGCAGCAGGCGTCGAAGACATAACCGGTACAAACGAGGCAGGTTTGATGAGGCTCGGAGCAGAAGTTGTAGAAGCCTGGAGAGCATCGGATGATGTCGAGGGTGAAGCACCCCTCGAGGATGAAAGCTCCATCGAAAACTCCATGCTGAAAGCTGCTCCCACAGGATGCAACGACACTTGAAAGCACGAGACTTAAGTGTTGAGCAAGACCGGCATGATTTCAGGAGATGTTGAGGCCCGAGACACCGAAGACAGCGTCGATGAGGGTTCGTCAGGGAAATTGCGCGCTGGCACTTGGAACACTTTATAAAACTGGTTGCAGGCCGGGACATAGGCCGAAAAAGCGCCGCCGCAAGATCGAAGCTGCGGGGCTGTGGCCACGTGGCTTGCCCGGTCAAACGAATGGAAAAATTATTTTTTTTTTTAAAGAATAAAACAAAGATGAAAACCAGCAATTCTGAGTAAAAATAACACAAAACCGCGGACAAAAGAAGGCACAAGTGAAAATACTTCACACAGAGAGTCAAAGATGGACTTCTCGGCTCCACGGAAAAGTAAGAACTGAGGAGACGCGCCCTGTGCTGGGCGGGAAGGCACTCGCGCATGCGCGGTGCAGGCGACTTGAAACTTCAAGTTTCTTCAAGCAAGTCTGTTTGTGAGGCATCCGCATCGGGGCTCCGTTGGATGTCACCCACTTGTGAGAATACCTACCTGCTTGTCCTGGGATAAAGTGAGATCCTGCTTCCGCCAACAACATTTTGCAGTCCTTGTACAATCAATCATTCTTTCCAGACTGGACTATTGTAACTCCATCTATCTAAGTCTAACCAAGAAAAGTCTTCAAAGACTTAAGCGGATCCAGAACACTGTGGCTAGGTTGATCTTCGTAAAAAAAAAAAAAAAATTAATTCGATCATGTTTCCCCCACTTCTGTCAAAACTTCACTGGCTTCCAGTGATTTCTAGGGTTCACTTTAAATGTACTTGCCTAACATTCAAGATCCTACATGGCATTCTTCCTCCCCTAATTCCACTATCTTGGAATTCTTCGAGACCCGACATTACCAGATCCACCCAGAAACTTAAACTATCTTTCCCCTCGTTAAAAGGCGTCATCTATGGAGGGCTGACCGAAGCTGTTGCCGACATCTCCCTTCAGTCAGGCAAAGAGGGCTGACCGAAGCTGTTGCCGACATCTCATGATGCCATTGTACAGAGCCATGGTGAGACCTCATCTGGAATACTGTGTGCAATTCTGGAGGCCACATTACCGTAAGGATGTGCTCAGAATTGAATCGGTTCAGCAGATGGCCACCAGGATGGGGCTAAAGGGTCTCCCGTACGAAGAAAGACTGAGTAAATTGCAGCTCTACACTCTCGAAGAGCGTAGGGAGAGGGGAGACATGATTGAGACATTTAAGTACATCACGGGACGGGTCGAGGTGGAAGATGATATCTTTCTTCTCAAGGGACCCTCGACCACAAGAGGACATCCGCTCAAGCTCAGGGGAGGGAAGTTTCATGGAGACGCCAGGAAGTACTTCTTTTTTTTTTTGAATAAAAGCTTTTATTAACAATAAACACATCAAGCATTACATATACTTAGGAAATGCAACAGCAATAAAACAACAAGCACTACACCACACTCCAGAAAACTTCCGAAGTGAAGCCCAGAGCAAAGACATATGTAATCCCTATAGTCTAACAAAAACAAACTAAAATACCCACCAGAACACAGCCAATACCCCCCTCCCCCTTCCCCCAGGGACAAAACACCAAACCTACAACACCCAATAGGTTGAGATACATCCAATGTTATACGCAAACCAAAAATGGAAGAGAAGGATGATTATAAAGTTCCCCGAACCCCAATCTTTCCAGTCCAGCCCCAAGCGCCACTCAAGGCCCCCAGCCCCCCCTGCCACAAACCCCCACAGAAGCCCGAAATCTACTCCAAATGTGAGCATAGCCATGTAATTTGCCATGCCGTAGGGCCGTTAAATGGTAAAGGAGCTGCCAATTGAGCAAGCGTTGCTCCACCATATCCCACGTGGGGGGGGTGCGGTTGATTCCACAAGGAGGCTATTGCCAGTCTAGCAGCAGTAAATGCCAACTTGCAGAACAGAGAATCCCCCCAAGTCAGATCCAATTGGTGCCAGAACAACAGGGCATGACGCCAATCAACCGGTATCTGGATATCCAGGATCTGGGATACTCGAGAGAAAACCCCAGTCCAAAACCCACACACCCTCCCACATTGCCACCACATATGGAAGTAGGTACCCACCTCCCCACAGCCCCTCCAACAGAGAACACTCACACCCTCCCGCCAACGTGCCACAGCCTGTGGGGTATAGTACCAACGAAAGAGGACCTTATATCCATTCTCTATCAGCAAGGCAGCTATACCCGCTGAGGAAATCTCTGACCAGATGTCCCCCCAGGTGTCCCAGGAAATAGCAGAGCCCCAATCGCCCGCCCAAGCCCTCATGTAGGGATGCTGGGTTCCCCGACTATTAAGGCACCGATATACAGCAGATAGAGCTCCCTTCCGGAGCACCAGACCCAGCACTAGCTCAAAGGGAATCCTGCCACCCCTCAAATCCCCCAGTAGTCCCGAGGTCCGGATATAGTGAACAACTTGTATATAGGGAAACAGATCCCGGACCCCAAAGTCAAACTGTCCTCGGAGCTCTGTGAAGGGTCTTATACGGCCCAGGACCGGATCCCACAATTGCCCCACACAAACTAAGCCCCTAGATTCCCAAGCAGCAAACACTCCCCCTCCCCTTCCCGGTGGAAAGTCAGGATTATGTCTCAACGGGGTATACCAGGAGTGGCGCCTACCCAACAATAAACCCCTCCGGGTCTGGTTCCATACCCTCAAAGCAGTTCTGACCGAGGACAGACCACCCACCCACCACACCCTGCCAGGTAGCCATGGCCGATGTAGTAAAGGCACCCCATCACTTAAACTTTGCTCTATCACCACCCACGGCTTCGGCTTCTGCGTCTGCCACTCTAAAAGGGCGCGCAGCTGGGCAGCCTGATAATATTTTACCACATTGGGAACCCCCAATCCCCCATCGCTCCTCCCCATGCATAAGACCTTCCTACTCACTCTAGGTCTCCGACCAGCCCAAATAAAATCAAAGATATGCCTTTGGACCCCCTCCAACGCTCTCCTGCCCACCCAGAGTGGCAACACCTGGAACAAGAACAAAAGACGCGGCATAATCATCATCTTCACAATTGCCACCCTGCCCAACCAAGAAAAGTACTGATCCTTCCAACTAATCAAATCCTGTCGGATGCGGCGGAAGAGCGGAGGAAAATTCAGATCATAGAGATCCACTCACGGCGGTCCGAAACATACCCCAAGATATCGCAGGGAATGCTGGACCCACCGAAACGGAAACCGGTCCCGAAGGTAAGACACTCGGTCGTCAGGCAAGTTAATATTAAGGAGTTCAGATTTCCAAACATTAACTCGAAAGCCCGATACCATACCAAAATCCTCCAACTCTCTTAATATAGCAGGTAAGGAGCCTTCAGGATCCTCCACCGTGAACAGAATATCATCCGCGAACAAAGCCAACTTATAGTCCCCTCCCGGCACCACAACTCCCTTAATATCCTGATTCATCTGCACCCGCTGCGCCAGGGGCTCCACCGACAGCGCAAAAAGGAGCGGAGACAGAGGACACCCCTGACGCGTTCCCCATGCTAAAGAAAAAGTCTCCGAGTAACCCCCATTCACCTTAATACAGCCAAGAGGACAAGTATAAAGGACCTGTATCCAATCTCGCATTCGCGGACCCAAACCCACCGCCTCCAAAACCCGAAACAAAAAAGGCCAGGAGACCCTATCAAACGCTTTCTCAGCATCGATAGACAAAAACACCGTTTCCCGCACACCCTCGCTGGCCCGCTCAAACAGATTATAAATCTGGCGAGTATTATCACCCACTTGACGTCCCGCCACAAAGCCCGACTGGTCCGGATGAATCAGCCGGGGAATCCAGCTCATCATTCTGTCCGCCAAAATCCGCGTGAAAATCTTAGTGTCAACCCCCAAAAGCGAGATCGGTCTATAAGAAGCACATTGAAGGGGGTCTTTCCCCTCCTTGGCCAACACCGTTACACCCGCCAGTCGCATGAAGTAGGGAAGGGCACTATTTTCCTGCAAGGAGTTAAGGAAGCGCAACAAAGGAGGTAGCAGAAGATCCTGAAAACGTTTATAGTACCGAACGGTAAAGCCATCCAACCCGGGCGACTTACCCAGTTTCATAGAACGCAGCGCTCCACGAGCCTCAATCAGTGTGAGAGGGCGATCCAAACGCTCTACATCCTCACGTGCAATCTGGGGCAACTCCGTCGAAGTTAGATAAGCATCCAGGTCCTGCAGGGGCCCGGGAGCTTCCGGAGTGTATAGATGGGAATAGTATTCCACAAAGCGGGCACGAATAGCATCCTCTTTCTGCAACAACTCACCTGAGGCCGCCCGAAGCGAGAGAATCTGACTGCGTGTCTGCCGCACTTTCAGACGATGGGCAACCAGTCGACTAGCTTTATTAGAAAACTCAAAGTATCTCTGTTGAAGAAGTTGCAAATTATGGTGTAATCGCTCTAAATCTAAAGCTTGGAGATCCCGGCGTGCTTGAAACAATCGCCCACGCAATTCAACATCCCAAGGGCTACGCTTATGCAAGCTCTCCAACCGACCAATCAGAATCAACAAAGCCGCCGCATCTTCCCGTCTCTTACGCTGCCGGGCCGAGGCCAGGGCAATCAATCTGCCCCTAAGGGTAGCCTTTAACCCCTCCCAAACCGCTTCCAACGAAGCTCAACACTCCACATTCACATCCAAATAGTCCTGTATCCACCCCTCAATCTGTTCCCCCACCTCCGGGTCGTCTAGGAGACTATCATTAAAACGCCAGAATTTCTGTCCCGAGCCACCACCCGTCCCCTGCAACCGCAACCAAACCGGGGCATGATCCGACCACGTAAGGGACTCAATCCCCGCTGACTCCACCCGACGGAGTAGTCCCCGCTCCACAAAAACATAATCGATTCTGGAGTAGGAGGAGTGTAGTCCTGAAAAGTATGTATAGTCTTTAACTGATGGATGCAACCACCTCCAACAATCCACCACATTCAGAGTAGCCAACGCCTCTCGCAACAGTTTACGATCCCTTCTCCCATAGTAATCCACCCTCTCCGAATTATCCAAATGGGGTGTCACAGTAAGGTTAAAATCCCCTCCGAACACCAGGGCCCCCCCTTAAACCGGAGAATCCGAGGTACCAGCTCCCGAAAGAAGGCCCCCTGACCCTCATTAGGGGCATAGATATTTACCAGAGAGTACAAGACCCCCTCAATCAGGGCCTCCATCATAATATATCTACCCTGAGGATCCCGCACCACCCTATGGACTTCATACCGAATCCCCTTACGAATAAGAATTCCCACCCCTCCCCTCTTGGAAGTGCCCACCCGGGAAGCCCAAAAAGCTTGTGGAAACCTAGAATCACTAACCATAGATTCATGAGACTGAAGTAGATGAGTTTCCTGGACAAAACAAACATCAGCCCTCAGGCGCAATAACTCTCTATAGAAAGCTCTTCTCTTATTAGGGGAATTCAGCCCCCTGATATTATAAGATACCAACCTAAACCCCTCCATATTCCAAGTAAAACAAAGACAATGCAAACCCAACCCCATCATACTCGTCCCCATATCCCTCTCTTCCACCCCCAGCCCTCCCCCCACCCCCCCTCCCCCAAAGTGAGAGTCCTCAGATCTCCCACCAGCATACAAGGAAGTGAACCATCCCCATGGCCCCTTACACAAACCCCACAACCAAATGTCAACTATCAAGAACAATACCCACAACAATCCCCATGAACCACCCCCCCGACTCCACATACCCCCCACACCACAATTCGCACTCCCCCCTCCCCCACCCCTCCCCCACAGTGCAATGCTCCCCAACATATCACACTTACAGCCCTGCAACATTCCCCTACCCACCACAGTCTAAAACCAGTCCATGGTCTTCTCCCCCAAAACTCCCAATCAACACCCAAAACCCAGATGCCCATCTCCAAGGAAGGGGTCAAGAAACAACCCACTCAGGCAGAAGAAGTACATAAGAAATGGGACCAAAGCAAACACTGACAATCAGCCCTCAGGGGGGGCACTTGAGGAAGAAGCGGTAGCTTGGCGAGGGTGTCCACCCCCTCGGCCACCCCTCCTGCTCCTGGATCCACTCTCCACACGTTGCCATCGGTAGAATGCGTGATGCCCCACTCGGTTGAGCGCCGCACCCCCTGCAGGGGCTGCCTCTTCCGGAATCTCGATACCCGCTTGTTGTAACACACCACGAGCTTCCCGAACTGTGGTAACTTTGGTATGGACTCCATTGATGGTGATAACCACTCCAAAAGGGTAAGTCCAGCGGTAGCGCAGATTGCTGCACTGCAAGGCCTTGGTCACCTCTCTGAAAGCCCGACGTTTCTGGAGCGTGCCCGCAGCTAGGTCTTGATAGAACTCCAGCCGGTGACCTTCCCAAGTAACAGTGCCCAGCTCTCGGGCTCTGCGGAATATCTGCTCTTTAAGGACAAAGCTCTGTAAACATAGCACAATATCCTTAGGTTGATCCGTTGTCCGGGGTCCCAGAGCTCGATGAGCTCGCTCAATTCCCGGCTCCAGTGTGTCATCCTGTAGCAGCCATCTGATCAGCTTAATAGTAGTAGTGCGAACATCTTTAAATTCAGGCAGATCCGGCAGGCCCCGCACCCTCAAGTTATTCCGCCGGGTGCGGTTCTCCAGGTCCTTGACCTTGTCCAAGAGAAGTTGGTAGTCCGCAGAAGCAGTTTCCAGAGATCTCTGCACTCCAGTCACATTTTCCTCGCAGCTATCTAGACGCATCTCTACCACCTCGACCCTCATGCCCACCTCCACCAGGTCAGTGCGCAGCTCCTGTACGGCCCCCCGAACTTGGACCGCCACTGCCGAGATTTCGGATTTCACCTCTGCTATTCAGCGCTGCATGTCCGCTTTAGTAAGCGGTTCTAGCGAGGCACTCTCCAGCAGCGGGTCCATGACCATGTCAGCCACTGCCGCGATGGCTCTGCTCAGTTTCGTCGCCTCCCCGCTGCTCGTCTCCAGGCCCACGCTGCCACGTGCAGCCCGGCCCATCGCTTGCTCCAGCGTGCGCTGGCCAGATTTTTCGCCGGGCAACTTTTTCCGCGTTGCCATAGTGTCCGCTGTCTTCCCACACTCCTCACCAGCACCCGGGGGTAAGAGAATTGCGCCGTTTACACAACAATATGATAGGTTAACCGCTGGCCCAAACGGAGCTCTCGATTCAAGCTTCCATCCGCGGCGATGACGTCACTTCCTTCTTCAGGAAGTACTTCTTCACGGAGAGAGTGATTGAGCAGTGGAACAAGCTTCCAGTGCAGGTGGTCGAGGCACGCAGCATCCCAGACTTCAAGAACAAATGAGATACCTATGTGGGATCCCTACGAGGTCATGCCAAGGGATAGAGTCACTAGGACTTGAATGAGCGGGTCAGTAGAGTGACAGTATAATTACAATTATACTTTAGGGGGTCAGTAGACTAAAGAGGGTGGGTAAATAGTGTGGGCAGACTTGATGGGCTATAGCCCTTATCTGCCATCATCTTTCTATGTTTCTATGTTTCTATCTCCCTTCAGTCAGGCACCCCTGCAGCCACCACCCGGCACTTGCCATCGGGAGGAGAGGTCCTCGATCCCAGGATTAAAGTCAGCTGTGAGCCAAGGAGAAAAGAGGGCTGACCGAAGCTGTTGCCGACATCTCCCTTCAGTCAGGCACCCCTGCAGCCACCACCTGGCACTTGCCATCGGGAGGAGAGGTCCTCGCTCTCAGGATTAAAGTCAGCTGTGAGCCGCGGAGAAAAGAGGGCTGACCGAAGCTGTTGCCGACATCTCCCTTCAGTCAGGCACCCCTGCAGCCACCACCCGGCACTTGCCATCGGGAGGAGAGGTCGTCGCTCCCAGGATTAAAGTCAGCTGTGAGCCACGGACGCGACTCCGCGGCCGCGTGGCCGAAGGGGCAGGACACGCCCCTTTTGAGTCCCTTCGGAGCCCAGGAGGAGCAGGGAGCAGATTCGAGAAGTTATGGGCAAACGGAAGGCAAAGATTATTTCTACTACAAATTTAGGTCCAATGGATCGTCAATTATGCCATATTCCTGTAACAGTGTTGGAAGGTAAGCCTGATTTACAGACCCAATCTGTCTCTCTCTCATCTGAGGAACCCATGCCTCCTCCTCAACCTGTTCAATTTTCTTTAGAGAAAGATGACTCTGATTCCATAATAGATTCGGATTCATCTCCTCTACACTCATTTGAACTTGAACTGGATCCCAAAAGCACAATAAAGGGGAAACAATAGTTATCTGTATCTCCTGTTTCTATGCCTACTGGACCTGTTAATAGGCCCAAGTTGGGCAATAAAGTGGTTACTCTTCAAGATGTCTGGACAGTTGTGAACAGAATTGAGAATTCATTACAAGGCACAGTAGTAAAATTATGTCAATTTTCCTCTGAGATAACAAGTAAAGTGACTGACCATGATGCTCAATTGGCCTTGAGAAGAAAATTGATAAAGTGGAAGCATCTGTCTCTGTAATGCAATCTTGTGCAGTTTCTAATGTAAAGGATAATACTTTATTACATTTACAGATGGAAAAAATGGAAAACGCTATGAGATCTAGGAACCTCAGATTTCTGAATTTTCCTATATCTCATTATCTTTCTCATTTGGAGTTATTAAAAATGTATTTAAAGGATATACTCTCATATACTAAGATAGAATCTTTTATACCAGATAATCTTTATTATATTCCTAGTGGAGTAAAAGTGGTTTCAGAAGAGGGGGAAAAGGATCAGTTAGTGTCTCCTGACAGTTTAAACATTTCTCAATTCCTGGAATCATCGAAGGATTTTATAGCCAAAAGAGCAACATTATTGGTCACTTTTAAAACTGATATAGAAAAACAAGACATTCTTAAATTATATTTTATAAATAAGAATGCCCTGTTTTGTGGTCAACAGATAAAGCACAGTTACTTACCGTAACAGGTGTTATCCAGGGACAGCAGGCAGATATTCTTAACACATGGGTGACGTCACCGACGGAGCCCTCGGTACGGACCTTTTTAACTAGAAGTTTCTAGTTGGCCGCACCGCGCGTGCGCGAGTGCCTTCCCGCCCGACGGAGGAGTGCGTGGTCCCCAGTTAGTATAAGCCAGCTAAGAAGCCAACCCGGGGAGGTGGGTGGGACTTAAGAATATCTGCCTGCTGTCCCTGGATAACACCTGTTACGGTAAGTAACTGTGCTTTATCCCAGGACAAGCAGGCAGCATATTCTTAACACATGGGTGACCTCCAAGCTAACAAAGAGGGAGGTGGGATGGTTGGCCATTAGGAAAATAAATTTTGTAACACAGATTGGCCGAAGTGTCCATCCCGTCTGGAGAACGCATCCAGACAGTAGTGAGTAGTGAATGTGTGAACTGAGGACCAAGTGGCCGCCTTGCAGATTTCCTCGATGGGCGTGGAGCGGAGGAAAGCTACAGAAGCAGCCATAGCTCGGACTCTGTGGGCCGTGACAGTTCCTTCCAGTGAGAGACCGGCCCGAGCGTAGCAGAAAGCAATACAGGCAGCAAGCCAATTTGAAAGTGTCCGTTTGGAGACAGGACGACCCAAACGGTTGGGGTCGAAAGACAAAAAGAGCTGAGGGGCTGTTCGGTGAGCTCTGGTACGATCAAGATAGTAAGCAAGGGCACGCTTACAATCCAGCGTGTGCAACGCCTGTTCCCCAGGATGCGAGTGAGGCTTAGGGAAGAAGACGGGAAGCACAATGGACTGGTTGAGGTGAAAAGCTGAGACCACCTTGGGAAGGAATTTAGGGTGGGTACGCAGAACAACCTTGTCATGGTGAAAAACAGTGAAAGGTGGGTCGGCAACCAGTGCATGCAGTTCGCTAACCCTCCTGGCAGAGGTGATGGCAATTAGGAAAAGCACCTTCCAGGTAAGAAGCCTGAGTGAAGCTGTGGCAAGAGGCTCAAACGGAGGTTTCATGAGAGCAGAGAGAACCACATTCAGGTCCCAGACGACAGGAGGAGGCTTGAGAGGCGGTTTGATGTTGAAGAGCCCTCTCATAAATCTGGAAACCAGAGGATGAGCCGTGAGGGGTTTTCCGAGAATAGGCTCGTGAAACGCAGTGATGGCACTGAGGTGGACTCTGATGGAGGTGGTTTTGAGGCCAGCGTTGGACAGCGAGAGCAAATATTCCAAGACAGTTTCCACCGCCAAAGAGGTGGGTTCTTGATGATGCCGGAGACACCACGAGGAGAATCTGGTCCACTTCTGATGGTAACATTGGAGAGTGGCCGGTTTCCTGGAGGCATCCAGAATGAGGCGGACCGGTTGAGATAGATTCTCCGGAGAGGTCAGCCCGAGAGAAACCAAGCTGTCAGGTGGAGGGAAGACAGATTGGGATGCAGTAGAGACTGATTCTGCTGTGTAAGTAGAGTAGGAAACACAGGAAGAGGAATGGGCTCCCTGGAGCTGAGTTGAAGCAGGAGGGAGAACCAGTGTTGACGGGGCCACCGAGGGGCGATGAGGATCATGGTGGCATTGTCCTTGCGGAGTTTGGACAAGGTCCGCAACATCAGAGGAAGTGGAGGGAAGGCATAGAGGAACCGATCCCTCCAGTCGAGCAGGAATGCATCCGGAGCCAGACGGTGAGGAGAGAAGAGTCTGGAACAGAATTGGGGCAGCTGATGGTTGTGAGGTGCTGCAAAGAGGTCCACCTGCGGAGTGCCCCATCGAGCAAAGATGGAGAGCAGAGTCGGAGGGTCCAACGTCCACTCGTGAGGTTGAAGGATGCGGCTGAGATTGTCGGCCAGAGAGTTCTGTTCGCCCTGGATATAGACCGCCCTGAGAAAGAGATTGCGGTCCGTGGCCCAGGTCCAGATGCGCAGAGCCTCCAGACAAAGGGGGCGAGATCCGGTGCCGCCTTGCTTGTTTATGTAGTACATGGCGACTTGATTGTCTGTGCATAGGAGGAGGACTTGAGGACAGAGAAGATGTTGGAAAGCCTTGAGGGCGTAGAACATGGCTCTGAGTTCCAGGAAATTGATGTGATGACGACGCTCCTGAGGGGTCCAAAGTCCCTGGGTGCGTAGATCTCCCAGGTGAGCTCCCCACGCGTAGGGGGACGCATCTGTGGTGATGATCATAGAGTGGGGGGGCAGATGAAAAAGCAGACCCCTGGAAAGATTTGAGGAGTTCAACCACCATTGGAGAGATTGCTGAAGAGATGATGTCACAGAGATGGGATGAGAAAGAAGATCCGTAGTCTGTGACCACTGGTTGGCGAGAGTCCACTGAGGTGTACGAAGGTGGAGACGTGCCAGAGGAAGGACATGCACCGTCGAGGCCATGTGACCCAGGAGGACCATCATCTGTCGGGCAGGAATGGAGGGATGCATGAGTACCTGACGGCAGAGATGGAGTAGGGTCTGCTTGCGATCGGAGGGGAGAAAGGCCCTCATTAGCGTGGTGTCCAGAACTGCTCCAATGAATTGAAGTCGCTGGGAGGGAAGCAAGTGCGACTTGGGGTAGTTGATCTCGAACCCCAGGAGGTGGAGGAGAGAGATGGTGTGATGAGTGGCTTGTAGCACGAGTTGAGATGAAGGTGCTTTCACCAACCAATCGTCCAAGTAGGGGAACACCTGGAGGTTGTGAGACCTGAGGAAGGCCGCTACCACTATAAGGCACTTGGTGAAGACCCTGGGCGAGGAAGCGAGGCCGAACGGTAGCACTTTGTACTGATAGTGGTGGTGCAGTACCTGGAACCGCAGGTAGCGGCGGGAACTCTGATTGATGGAGATGTGAGTGTAGGCCTCTTTGAGGTCCAGGGAACATAGCCAGTCGTGTTGAGAAAGAAGAGGGTAAAGCGTGGCAAGGGAGAGCATTCTGAACTCCTCCTTGACCAGACACTTGTTGAGGTCCCTGAGATCGAGAATGGGACGGAGGTCTCCCGTCTTTTTGGGAACCAGGAAGTAGCGGGAGTAGAATCCCTGACCCCTTTGATCTGGAGGTACTTCTTCGATGGCATTGAGAAGGAGGAGGGATTGAACCTCCCTCAGGAGGAGGGGGGTTTGAGATGAGTGTGAAGCAGACTCTACGGGAAGGTTGTCTGGTGGAAGAGTCTGGAAGTTGAGAGAGTAGCCGTGGCGGATGATGTTGAGGACCCACTGGTCCGACGTGATGACTTCCCAACGGCTGGAGAAAATGGTGAGACGACCTCCGATAGGCTGTGGAAGAGGTCGTGAGGGAGGATGACTGGCTATGCCCTGGAGAGAAGAGTCAAAAGGGCTGAGACTGTTTAGCAGGCTGAGGCGGCTTAGAGGGTTGAGTGGCCTGAGATCGAGCCTGGGCATGGTGCTGCTGTTGACGAGGTCGCCGAGATTGTTGTGGAGGCGGATTGAGTGGCCTGGCTGAGAACCTCCGCTGGTAAGATGATTGAGGCCGATAGGGTCGAGCAGGCGGAGCCTTCTTTTTTGGCTTGATCAGGGTGTCCCACCTGGTCTCATGGGCCGAGAGTTTCTGGGTGGTGGAATCCAGGGACTCTCCAAAGAGTTCATCCCCGAGACAGGGGGCGTTGGCCAAACGATCCTGGTGGTTGATGTCCAGGTCGGAGACTCTGAGCCAGGCTAGTCGACGCATGGCTACGGCCATGGCAGAGGCCCGAGAGGTGAGCTCGAAGGAGTCGTAAATTGAGCGGACCATGTATTTTCGCATCTGGAGAAGGCCAGAGATGTGTTGTTGGAATAATGGGACCTTGCGCTCAGGAAGGTACTTCTGGAGGGCAGACAGTTGTTGGACCAAATGTTTCAGATAGAAAGAGAAATGGAAGGAATAGTTGTTTGCCCTGTTGGCAAGCATGGCATTCTGGTAAAGCCTCTTGCCAAACTTGTCCATGGTCTTACCTTCTCTGCCAGGAGGGGTAGAGGCATAGACACTGGAGCCCTGAGTCTTTTTCAAGGTGGATTCCACCAGAAGGGACTCATGAGGCAATTGGGATTTGTCGAATCCAGGAATAGGAATGACACGGTAAAGGTTGTCCAGTTTACGGGGGGCTCCCGGTACCGTGAGGGGATTTTCTAAGTTTTTATAGAATGTTTCCCGTAGGATGTCATGCACGGGAAGCTTGAGGAACTCCTTAGGAGGTTGCTCAAAGTCTAAGGCCTCTAGAAAGGCTTGAGACTTTTTTGAGTCAGATTCTAGAGGAAGTGACAGGGCAGCAGACATTTCTCTCAGAAATTTAGAAAAAGAGGACTGCTCTGGTTTGGAGGTGGCATCGGGTGCCGATGGTTCCTCATCAGATGAGGAGGGATCCTCCTCGGTACCGAGAGGAGTGTCCTCCCATAAGTCAGGGTCCCGGACCTCTGGTGCATGTCGAGACACCGGGGTGGAGGGCGCGGTATGGCGAGTCTTGGACAAAGATTTTCCAGAGCGCACCGAAACGGTACCAGGGGAGGAGGACCGGCGTCTATCTCGGTCCCGAGAAGAGTGCCGCACCGCCTGGTGCCGAGGAGGATCTAATGTGGCCTGAGAAAGAACCACGGGATCGCTATGAAGTTGTTGGGCCGAAAGGATCGGCATGGAGGTGTTCACCGGTACCGAAGGAGTGGACACCGGGGGCTCGGTACGGGGCTCGGGCCGGTCTGGTACCGGAAGGAGCGGTGCCAGGATAGTGGGTAGCAGTTGTTCAAGCTGTTTCTTCAACTGCTCCTGGAGTTGAGCCTTTAAGATGGCCGAGATACGGTCATCGAGGGGTGGCATCGGAACCGCTTTCTTTTTCTTCGGTTCCTTAGATGCCGCTCCACGCCCCGGCGATGAGGAGGCCGATGACGAGGCACTCACCGAGATCGGGGCGGAGCGTTTGCGGGACCGGTGCGATGCCGGTAAGGACGGTGTCGCCACCGTAGCTGGAGGGCGCTCGAGGGAAGAGGAAGGCTTCTTAGCCGGCTTACCTGGCGCCAGCGACGCCGATGCGGGGTCGGTCGGTGTCGAGGACGACGGTGCCGATTTTTGAGGTACCGCCGTTGAAGGTGAGGAGTCCATCGCCGACTCGGTGCCGAAGAGAAGAGTTTGTTGAATTCTTCGGTTTTTAAGAGTTCTCTTTTTAAGAGTGGCACAGCGGGTGCAGGAATCCGCCCGATGCTCCGGACCCAGACACTGCAAACACCAATTGTGTGGGTCAGTAATGGAGATCGGGCGTGCACACCGCTGGCACTTCTTAAAACCGACCTGCGGGGGCATGAAGGGGAAGACAGCCTCCGCAAAATCGAAGCCCGAGGCCTGTATACTGGCAACAGGCCCCGCCGGGGCAAAACGAAAGAAAAAAGGGAAAAAGCAAAGTTTTTTTTTTTTTTTTTTTTTGCAAATCAAAGAAAGAATAAACCCGAAGGTAAAGAAAGAAAAAATAAGGAAAAAAGCGCGAGCGGGAAGGCAAAAAAGTGGTTTCAACGGCCGTTGAAAAAACACACGCGTCTTCTTCGCTCCGCGGAAACGAAGAAACTGGGGACCACGCACTCCTCCGTCGGGCGGGAAGGCACTCGCGCACGCGCGGTGCGGCCAACTAGAAACTTCTAGTTAAAAAGGTCCGTACCGAGGGCTCCGTCGGTGACGTCACCCATGTGTTAAGAATATGCTGCCTGCTTGTCCTGGGATAAACATCTTTCCAGATGTCTCTAAACAAACACAATACAGGAGGAAACAATTCCTACAACTCAAGACTTGGGTGTGGGGGCTTCTTTCTTTCTTAAATTCCCATGCAAATGTTTGGTGACTTATTAAAATGTTATATATGTTTTTGTAGATCCAGCTCATTTAGAGAATTTTCTTCAAGGTAAAAGTAAAGTAAATATTTTACCTGAAACTAATACAGAGATTGAAGTTGAGTGAATATAGAAGTTCTTCTCTTTTTTGCCTGATCTGAAGATTATTGAATAATTTATTTCCTGTTAATCTTTTTCTTATGATTTGGTGATACCAACAGAATAAGCAGCCCTCATATCATGTGGACTTGAAAATATTTTCTTTTATGTTGAAGTATTTTCCTTGATTATTGTTTTCATGGAATTGTTATAAGTTATAACAAATGAATAAATTTATAAATTAAAAAAAAAAAAAAAAAAGGCGTCATCTATGCAGGAAAATTAGGGAAATCTCTTTTCTTCAAAATCACTGAGCTTTGGAATAACCTTCCTGTCCTGCTGCGGAATCTGGGCTCCTTCCAATTATTCTAAAAACATCTGAAAACCTGGCTTTTCTCAGAAATGTAAAGCTCACCACCCCCTTTATAACCACCCCTTTATTATGTTCTTCCCTCATTTATTAAAGTACCTGTAAATCGTGCCGAGCTCTATCTTTATGGAGAAGATGCGGTATATAAACTTAAGGTTTAGTTTAGTTTAGTCTAGAGTCTAGACTCTAGACCAGGGGTGCCCAACGTGTCGATCGCGATCGACCAGTAGCTCAGGAAGGCAACTCGAGTCGATCGCACTCGTGTTGCCGTCCTGATCTACGGGCCGATCAGCCTTCCTCTCCAGTGTTCTCCCTAGGGCCTTTTAGCTGGGCGGTCCGCCCAGCTGTCATCTGCCGCTGCTGAACATAAAAAAAAAAACCAAAAAAACGGCTTGGAGATTTCAGCCCCTAGCGAACTTAGGCTCCGGGCTCTAATGTGTGCGTGCCGGTTTCTCTTCTCTTCCCTCCGAAACCGGAAGTTATGTCCGGGGGGGGGGGGAGAAGGGAAGCCGGCACGCACATGTTGAGAGCCCTGAAGCAAGCGTTCGCTACGGGCTAATGCGGGAGACAGGTTAGTGAAGCATTTGTTCTTGTTCCTGCCGGGTCCTGCCTACTTTCTGTTTCCGCGAAGGCAGGACCCGGTAGCATTTCCCTCAATAGGTTGATCACGATCTTGGGTTGATCAGCCTTCCTCTTCCCGACGGCAGAATTGACGTCGGGGAGAGGAATGCTGGTTGGCCGAAGCAGGGAGAGCTTGGGGCCTGTTATTGGTGGTGTTTGGGTCCTGGTCCCCGATGGTAATGGCAGTGGCAGTGGCTTGGGGGAGGGCAGGGAGAAAGAAAGAAAAAGGGCAGGCAGGGATACAGAAGGAAAGAAGAGAAACAGAAAAAAATGAAAGGGAGGCAGAGAGAAAGAAAGGGCAGGGAAGAGGAAGGAAAAGTTGGAGGGAAGGAATGAGGTCTGGAGGAGAAGAAGCATACAGGCTAAAAGAAGGGAAGAAAGATTGTATGCACAGTCAGAAGAAGAAAGTGCAACTAGAGACTCATGAAATCACCAGACAAGGTAGGGAAAATGATTTTATTTTAAATTTAGTGATCAAAATGTGTCTGAATTTATATCTGCTGTCTATATTTTACACTAAGGTCCCCTTTTACTAAACCGCAATAGAGGTTTTTAGCGCAGGGAGCCTATGAGTGTCGAGAGCAGCGCTGGGCATTCAGCGCAGCTCCCTGCGTTAAAAACTGCTATCGTGGTTTAGTAAAAAGGGAGGGGGTATATTTGTCTATTTTTGTATGGTTGTTACTGAGGTGATAGTGCTTAGAGTCATCTGCTTTGACCTCTTTGAAAAACCCTGGAATAGGAATGATGATTAACATTTTCTATGCATACAGTGTGCTTTTTTTTTTTTTTTTACATTTTATTGTTGGTAGATCATTTTGACTTGGTCATTTAAAAAGTAGCTCGCAAGCCCAAAAAGTGTGGGCACCCCTGCTCTAGACAGTAGTTCACAGGTTGCTGTGCCTCTACAACCTCTTTCTTAGAACCAAGCTTACTGAGGGTTAGGCACTAGGCCAGCATTCCTCCCCTCAAGGGTCACCTTACCACTTCCAATTGATGTCAGGGAATTTAAGGCGCCACAACTTTCTAAGTCCTTAAGTTTTGTTGGGTTAGGTAAAACCCAAAAGTCCGGACACAATTAGCTCGTGCTTTGAGACATTTGTGAGATTGGATATATTGTTGCCAGTACTTCACACACCTCTCCACGCGGCATCCACTATTCAGGCAAACTGGGAAAATCCCTTCTCTTCAAAATCACAGGTCTTTGGAACGACCTCACCACCCCGCTGCGGAACCTGAGCTCCCTTCAGTTATTTTGCAAACAACTAAAAACCTGGCTTTTCAGCAAATTGTAGCTCTATCCTTCCCCCCTTTCTCTCCCCCCTTCTACACATAAGTTCATGTAATCCTTTTTCTTCTTCTCTACCCACTATTTTAAGTTCTTGTAAACCGTGTCGAGCTCCATTCTCATGGAGATGATGCGGTATATAAACTTAAGGTTTAGATTAGATTAGATTAGATTGACAATGCAAAAGGTTTTTTTATGCTCCATAACAAGTCATAACACTTCTGCAACTTAAAAAGGGGCAACTGCCATGATATTTATGGGAAAATCTGATTTTTTTTTTTTTTTTTTGAGGGGGGGTTTGTGGAAACTAGGCAAAAATCCATTAGTCACAGATCAGCTTACAATAAGAGGTAACTTGACCTTTATATCATGCTTGAAGAATTCCACCTTTAAAAGTTGGGCATTGCAGGGCTTTCAGAAATTAGAACGTGTTCTATATGAGAAAGGAGCTCTCCTAGCATTTGAGCAGCGAAGTCAACAAAGGGGACTTACATAGGGAGATTTGTTTGCTTATTGGTTCTCTTGATTAGCACTGACTAGGATTAAAGAATGGGAGCATCTTTGGGCGTTCTTTGATGACATTTCAGAATTGACCACATCCATATCAGGGTTGCATAGGTTCTAATATTCCCTAGAAACAGGAAAAGATATGGGAAAGGGTTTGGGACTTGTGTACTTACTGCCTTCTTGTAGTTTTACAACCACACTCAAAGCAGTTTACATACAGGTACTTCAAGCATTTTCCCTATCTGTCCCGGTGGGCTCACAATCTCTCTAATGTACCTGGGGCAGTGGAGGATTAAGTGACCTCCCAGGGTCATAGGAAGCAGCGCGGGGCTTGAAACCACAACCTCAAGGTGCTGAGGCTGTAGATCTAACCACTATGACATGATTTAGGGAAGGTTCTAGGGCCATGGGATATGCTTCAAAATATAAACGGTCTCCCGGGACTGATAGTTAAACAGACCTCAGAGAATGTTATTTCAGGGTCTTACACAGAGCTCATTACACCAAGGTTCAGCTTTATAAAGCAGGGAGAGTAGCTTCACCACTATGTGGGAAATGCAGAGCTAAAAAGAACACTTTCATATATGCATTCTGGGATTGTGCTGCGATTCAGGTATTCTGGATACATGGCTGCAATTCTGGGGTGCACTATTAGAGGGATGGTTGAACAACTGGTCTTAGATAAAATGGGATCCTTTAAGGGTAATACTCTTTTGTTTTGTAAACTAAGCTTATTAGCTCAAAAAAGTATCCTACAGTCCTGGACACAAGACTCTCCCCCGATACAGTGGCATTGGAGAAACGCAATCCACTTGTTGGCAAATTGGGAAAAGAAAGATATTAGAGGATCCTATAAGCATAAACTGTACTTTCTAAGGGTGTTGAATCCATGTCTTCAATCTTTGTCCCACAAAGGTAGAAGCCTTATTTTGAATAAGCCCAATTGGAACAGTTTGGGTAACGTTAACCAGAGAATCTCTGGAGATTTCTGGGGTAGGGAGTGAAGGATTAGGCAGGTTTTAGTGAGCAGTTTATCTATCTTTCAATGAAGAGAGTTACTTATACCAATGGAAGGGAATACATAGGGAAGGGTTTTGGTAGGGGGTAAGGGAGTGAAGATGTTTTGAAATTGTTGTCCATGGCAGATACTGATAAGAAAGACTTATCTGATGAGCAGCATGCCCGGGAAGGTAGTGTGGGGAGAGATGAGAGTTACCAAGGAGCAACTTGTAGATCAGTAAGAGGAGTTTGAACTGTATGTGGAAATGGATAGGGAGCCAATGAAGTGACTTGAGGAGAGAGGTAGCGTGGGCATAGCGACATTGGTGGAATATGAGGAGTACTGAAGAGTTCTGAACAGACTAAAGGGGAGAAAGATGGCTTAGTGGAAGGCCAGTGAGAAGTAGGATGCAGTAGTCTAGGCGAAAGGTGATGAGGGACTTAGCAGTGCGCTCAGAAAGATTCTGATTTTAGCCATATTGTAGAGAAAGAAATTACAGGTTTTGGCAGTCTGAGCCAAAGATTACCCCAAGGTTGTGAGCTGATGAAGACAGGGAGGACGAGGGCATTGCTCACATAAATATAGAATAGGGGAAGAAGAGAGACGGGTTTAGGTGGAAAGAAAAGGAGCTCTGTCTTGGCCATGTTTAATTTGAGATGGTGGCGAAACATCCAGGTAGCAATGTCAGACAAGCAGGTTGAAACCCGGGATTGAATGTCTGTTGAGATTTCAGGTATAGATAGATCTGTGAGTCACTGGAAAAGAGGTAATACTGAAAGCCATGGGAAGAGATCAGAGCACCAAAGGAAGAACAGTAGATGGAAAAAAGAAGTGGTCATTACATTAGGCTCTCCATTAGAGAATGACACGGTGGCGGTATACCCGCGGCCACCGCGTTTAGCCACGGGTAACCCGCCGAAACGGGGAACGAAAAATAGCAGTCGCTGCGGGGACGGGGACAAGGCCATTCACTGCCCCGTGGAGCGGTGAATGGTCTTGTCCCCGCAGTGAGGCATGAAGGATCGCGCGGTCCCCACAGCCACCACCCGCCTGCCCAATCGATCCTAGTGTTTAGCCAGCTCTCTTCCTTCTCCTCACCTTAGTTTGTAGGCTTTCTTTTTCGGCGATTCGCACGCTATCAAAGAGCCCCGCACCCGCTGCTGCTCAGTTTCGATCTTCTGCTCTGACGCAACCGGAAACAGGAAGTTGCAGCAGAGCAGAAGATTGAACACTGAGCAGCCCGCGTGCGTGGCTCTTTGGGAAAGCGTGCAGGTCGCCGAAAAAGAAAACCTAAAAACTAAGGTGAGGAGAAGGGAGAGAGCTGGCTAAACACTAGAATCGATTGGGCAGACGGGTGGTGGCTGCGGGGACCGTGCGATCGCTCGTGTTCCCGGCTCAAACTGGAAGGAGGGAGTGAAAGGGAAAAGGATTCTGGGCCAAGGGGATGAAGACGGAAAGAAAAACCCACAGCAGGAAAGAAAGGGAAGGACAGGCAGGTGAGCCAGATGCTGGAAGCAGGGGGGGTGGGAAGAAAGAGGGAAAGAAGCTAGATGGGTTTGAAAAGAAGAGACACATTGGTATGGAAGAGGAAGATAGGGGAAATCTGGACACAGGAAGGTAACAGAAAGAGGGGAAATTATGTGCATGGGGCATAGGGACAGAGACATAAAGGGGACATGCCATGGGGATGGTATATGGACACAGGGGGGGGGGCAATGGCAGATACATAGGGGAGATATTAGAAATGGGGAAAATAGGAGCACAGAAGCAAGATGGTTTGTGGGGATGGGACAGGGACCGAGCTCGCAGGCTCCAGTGGCTTGCACAAATTACATTGTAACGTGCCATGAAAATAAGAGGGAGGAAGGTAGATAGATAGGCCACGCGAGAGGAGCTGAAGGGTGGTAGAAAGGAACAGATGGTAAAGGAGGGAGGGAAGGGTGGTGGTAGAAAGGAATAGGACAGACATTGAAGGAGGGTGGAGAGGAACAGACCCTGAAGGGAAATGTGGAAGACAGAGTGGGAAGAAGACAGATGCCAGACTATGGGGGAGCAGAGGGAAGAAGATGGGTGCTAGACCAGTTGGGGGGGGGGGTGAAGGGAGAGGCACAGTAACAGCAAATGGAAGACGCAGAGAGAAGACACACAGTGGATGGAAGGAATTGAATGAGAAGATGTGGAAAGCAGAAACCAGACAACAAAGGTAGAAAAAAAATTCTATTTATTTATTTTTTTTTTTGCTTCAGGATAAAGTAGTATATTAGTTGTGTTGATAAAAATTTATAAACAAAGCCCTGCCAGCTGAACATCTCTTTCTCTAGTTCAGCAGAAGGAACTTTGATTTATAAGAAAGGAATAAGCTAAATATTACAGTACTAAGGCTTATATGGATGCAGCGGGGACGGTGACGGGGCGGTGAATGGGATGGCAGTGGTGGTGACGGGGCGGTGAAAGGGATGGCGGTGACGGGGCGGTGAAGGGAACGGCGGTGACGGGGTGGTGCAGAGGATGGTGGGCCGGGGACGGGGACAGATTTTTTCCCCATGTCATTCTCTACTCTTCATCTCTAGCAGTATTCATATCCGAGCTAAAAGTCCACTCCTAACTCACACTCGCTGCAAGATACTTATGTCCATCCTATCATTCTTCCTGCAAGAAACTCCCCAAATTAGATTTTAAGTTCTTCTGAGCAGGGACTGTCTATTGCATGTTAAATGTACAGTGCTGCATACACCTTTCAGTTCTACAGAAATGATAAGTAGTAGTAAGTAGTAGCTGGAGACTAAAGATACTGGAAATTGTCCAGCACCAGCTGCTTGCAGGCCAATAACTCTACACATCTAGACTGGTCTGGCTGCATAAAGAAGCACAGTTGATCTAGCAACAAACTTGCAAAAATAAAAGCGACAGGGCTTTATGGAGATCTCTAGATGTTTGCTGTGTACAGCCATTTGTACTGTAGGTTGGATAAAGTGTACGAGTCCAGGAGTGTAATGGTTAGTGCAGGGGCTGAGAACATGAGGAACTGGGCTCAATTCCCACTGTAGCTCCCTGTGACCCTCCACTGCCCCAGATACAATACAAAAAAAGAAATAACACAAACTTAGACTAGGGACAGAGAAAATACCTACATACAATATATGTAACCCACAACTATGAGCCTTTATCCTGACTTACGTTGCTCTGGCCACAAGTCTGGTGATGCTCTGTCAAGCTTCTCAAAACTCAGCAAAGAGGCCTCCAGATCTGTCCCTAAAAGAATACAACCAATCAGATTGCAGACCAAAACATAAATCCTCTCCCACTAAAATATCCCAGATCACCTACAGACATTTAAGTTTACCATTAATTTGTCAAATTACCTTGAAACAGACTTTTTGCTACTGATACCTATTACTGGCATTCTCCCCCCCCTCCTCCAAATAAGCCATGGGAAAAATGACTGGAGGGAAGGAACTAGATTAAAGAACACAGGGGCCAATGCAGAGAGCCACATGTTGGAGCCACAGATTGCACAACTTTGAATACAAGGTTCCCGCAAAATATTTACCATGCAAAGCAGTAATGAGAATGCAAATTAGTACCGTGTTAAAATCTTGGAAGTAATCCACAGCTCATTAGAAATCGTCACCCTTCCTGCACTGATACGAAGAGTGACATTTAAAACACACTCAAGTGAGGCTGCCAACATCAGCATGTGCATCGGTCCCACTCTCTCCCTGAACCAAACCCATAATTTCTGGTGCTACCCCTTCCCCTCAAGCAAACCCTCTCCCATCCCTGGTAGTCTAGTGGCCCCCCACACCCTCCTCAGGAGCAATGCTCATTCAAGCCGGACTCCAGTGCTATTATGTAGAAAAAAAGCAGTTCCTGGCCCTGCACAATGCATCCTGCAAGATCAGTCTGCCAAATTCTCTTATATGGCACAATGATCCCAGTCAGTGCATCTCAGGTGCCACCATTTTTCAAGATGGCATTGACAGAGGTTGGAGTGAGAAGGCATCGTTCCTGACTCTTGGCGCCACTAGACACTAGGGATTTTTAGTTTTGTCTTTTTAAAATTAGGGTTAGAAGGGGTTGGAGAGGGGACAGCTAGACTCCTAGAGAATAGGGGGGGGTCCTCATTTTGACATGGGAAAGGAGAGGGAAGGGAAGGCATGTCATATCTGGTATGTAGAAACTTTTTTTTTTTTTTAATTTCAAGGAGAGGGACTTCGGGACTCATTCACTCAAAGTGTTGGCCTTTGCAGATGACCTATTATTTTTGCTAACTGACCCCGCTCACTCTTTTCGATATTTATTGCAAGCGCTTGACGAATTCAACTTTTATTCGGGATTTACGTAGAACTACCAGAAATCTATGGCCCTAGCTAGTCCCCTGACACTACAACAGACCTGAAGCGGTCACTTCCCATTTACGTGGGCTCAGACTTCAATTTGCTATTTGGGGGTACAGATCCCCTGAGACCTTACGACCCTGTACACCAGCAATATCACCCCATTGCTTCAAGACACCTCACAACATCTACAGAATTGGTCCACTTTTCCCTTATCGGTGGCGGGCCGGGTAGCCCTTTTTAATATGGTGCTCTTTCCCAAATGGTTATATCATTTTCAGGTTTTACCTCTGCTGCTGTCCCATGCCCATAACATTCGTTTAACGAAAGAGCTACAGCGTTTTCTATGGGGTAGTAAGCGACCACGTATGCCCTTGCTACGGATGTGTCTGCCCAGGGATAGGGGAGGCTATGGTTTATTAAATGTACGTTGGTATGCTATGGCTTGTCAGATGAGACATATTAATGATTGGTTTAGAGGCACATCTGATTTTTCTGCTACACCACTGGAGTTATCTCTGCTGGCTCCGTTCCATGTGAGCTATTTTCTACATGTGGCTGATCCGAGGATACGTCCTTTGGTGTCTCACTACCTCATTTTTACGCCGGCCAGAAGGACATGGAGATGGGTCTGTAAAACAGCCAAATTGTCTTCTAGGGTGTCTTTATATTTGCCTATACTGGGCAATGGAGCTTTCCAGCTGGGCATGCAAAATGCCACCTTTCTTAGGTGGCAAGCACAAGGTCTACAATATATTTTTCACCTGTTTTCGGAGGAGGGGAGCCTGGTCACATTTGCTGAGCTGCAACGAACTTTTGACCTACAGGTTAATGATCTCTTCGCCTATTACCAGATCCGTCACTATGTTCAGTCCCTCCCAGTGGCTGCCCTTACTGAAGTCTGCAGGGAGGCGCTTTCGGAACTCTTCAGCCTTTCAGCCCAACAGAGGATTGCTCTACGATTTCATATTGTGGGGATCCGGGATTGCCAACCAAGTATGAATCTGGATATATTAGCGACAGCGTGGGCTGAGGACTTGCATTGCCAGGTGACTGCTCAACAGTTACAACGGGTCCTGAAGAACATTCAGAAGGTGTCACCCAATATTACTCACTGGGAAATGCAATTGAAAATTGTTCTTAGACTTTACATTCCACCGGAACGTGCAGCCCGGATGGGGATTACTGCGTCGCATTCTTGCCCGAAATGCAATCAGGCTCACGCATCTTTGAGTCACATGTTTTGGGCCTGCCCCGCAATCCAACAGTTTTGGAGACATCTTGGCCTATATACTACATCACTTTGGGGAAGGCGATGGCTTCCGCAACCGAGGGCGTTATTTGGATTTTATAATATAGCCTCGCCCAAACCCAGGGGAATGTCAGCATTTATCTCCAGAGCCCTTTTGATGGGAAAAAAAGCCATCCTCACCAACTGGCTCTCCCGTGATCCCCCGTCATATGCACAATGGAGATCCCTAATGATAATGCACGCAACACTGGAGAGACGCATGGTGGGAGACTTGACTCTTGGCCCGGGCTGCAAATTTTGGCAGGTGTGGGAGCACTTCTGGCAGAACCTCACACCGCGTGCTCGCAGTAGACTTTTGAATCTTTAAGATTTTATTCCCACTCTCAGCTGTTGGACTGGCCATGGATTCTTGGGGAGGGGGGAAGGGGAGGGGAATTGATTATATTGTTGAAAATGTTATTTCCTGAATGGTACTACTGTTTGTATTTGCTTCTTACTGCTGGAATAATAAAAATCATTTAAACATAATTTCAAGAAGGAGGGCAGTTGGGTTGAAAATTCTTCTGGTAACCATGTGTCAAAAGTCACTGTTTCTTTCCCTGCACCACTTATTTTTAATGCAGTGGGTAGTGCTAATATGCTGAACCTTAAATCTGTCCATTCTCGTGAGCATACTGCAGAAGGATGTCAATCACAGGTTTTGAAATCTCCTTCTCCCAGGAGTCTGCTGTCCCCTTTAGTTTTCATCTCTGGGAATTTACCCAGTTAACTATTAAGTTATTTGGGCAAATTCATAAGCACATAAGCATGGCCTCTGCCGAGTCAGACCATAGGTCCATCATGCCCAGCAGTCCGCTCCCGCGGCGGCCCCCCAGGTCAATGACCTGTAGTGATCTATTACTCAAGAGCATTTTGTCTTGTATAGTAACCCTCTAATTGTACTCCTGGATTCCCTTACCCCTCAGGAATTCGTCCAATCCCTTTTTGAAACCCAAAACCGTACTCTGCTCAACCACCCCCTCTGGAAGCGCATTCCAGGTGTCCACCACCCTCTGGGTAAAGAAGAACTTCCTAGCATTTGTTCTAAAACTATCTCCCTTCAATTTTTTTGAGTGTCCTCTAGTTCTTGTTGCCCCCGCCAATCTGAAGAATCTGTCTCTCTCTACCTTCACTATACCCTTCATGATCTTATAAGTTTCTATCATATCCCCTCTAAGTCTCCTCTTTTCTAGGGAAAAGAGCCCCAACTTCTCCAGCCTCTCAGCATACGAGAGGTTTTCCATGCCCTTTATCATTTTTGTCGCTCTTCGCTGGACCCTCTTGAGTATCGCCATATCTTTCTTTAGGTACGGCGACCAGTACTGGACGCAGTACTCCAGATGCGGTCGCACCATTGCCCTGTACAGCGGGAGGATAACTTCCTTGGTTCTGGTAGTGATACCTTTTTTGATAATGCCCAACATTCTGTTCGCCTTTTTTGAGGCCGCTGTGCATTGTGCTGCCGGTTTCATTGTTTTATCCACCAAAACCCCCAAGTCCTTTTCTAGGTTGCCTTTTCCCAATGTCATCCCCCCCATCATGTAGTTGTACATCAGGTTCCCTTTCCCTATGTGCATAACTTTACATTTCTCCACATTAAAACTCATCTGCCATTTATCTGCCCACTCACTCAGTTTGTCCAGATCCCTTTGGAGTTTTTCACATTCCTCTACAGATCTAACCTTACCAGAGAGTTTTGTGTCATCCGCAAATTTTATAACTTCACACTTTGTCCCTGTTTCCAAGTCATTAATAAATATATTGAATAGCAGCGGTCCCAGCACTGACCCTTGTGGGACGCCACTTGTGACCCCTTTCCAGTCAGAATAGTGTCCCTTTACTCCTACCCTCTGTTTCCTGTTTGCCAACCAGTTTTTGATCCATCTGTGTATGTCCCCTTCCACCCCGTGGTTCCACAGTTTCCTTAGAAGGCGCTCATGAGGTACCTTGTCGAAGGCTTTCTGGAAGTCTAGGTATACTATATCTATGGGGTCACCTTTGTCCAAATGTCCGCTTATCCCCTCGAAGAAGTGCAGTAGGTTTGTTTGGCAGGATCTTCCCGTACAGAAACCATGCTGGCTTGTTCTCATCAGCTTATTTTTTTCTATGTGCTCACTGATACTGTTCTTGATCAATGATTCGGCCATCGTCCCTGGAACTGAGGTCAAGCTGACCGGTCTATAATTCCCCGGGTCGCCTCTGGTTCCTTTCTTGAAGATAGGTGTAACATTTGCTATCCTCCAGTCTTCCGGTATTACCCCTGTTTTCAGGGATAGGTTACAAATCTGTTGCAGTAACTCCGCTATTTCGTTTCTAAGTTCTCTTAGTATTCTTGGGTGAATTCCGTCCGGGCCTGGCGATTTGTCAGTTTTTAGCCTATCTATCTGTTTGAGTACGTCTTCGAGGCTTACCACCATGCACGATAATTTTTCCTCTTGGTCCCCTTTGAAGAATTTTTCCGGTTCCGGAACATTGGATGTGTCCTCTTTTGTGAAGACCGACGAGAAGAACGTGTTTAATCTGTCCGCCACTTCCTTTTCCTCCTTTACCACTCCTTTCCTATCCCCCTCATCCAGGGGTCCCACTTCCTCCCTCGCCGGCTGTTTCCCTTTCACATATCGAAAGAAAGGTTTAAAGTTCCGTGCCTCCTTTGCAAGTTTCTCTTCATATTCTCTCTTTGCTGTTCTGACTACGCGGTGGCATTCTTTTTGGTGCTTCCTGTGCTTTTTCCAATTTTCCTCAGTTTTATCCTTTTTCCATGTCCTGAAGGATTTTTTCTTATCTCCTACCACCTTCTTAACTTCTCTTGTTAACCATGCTGGGTCCTTTGCTTGATTCTTTCTGCCCCCTTTTCTAAATCTGGGTATATATCGGCTTTGCGCCTCGTTCACTGTGTCCTTAAAAAGGGTCCAGGCTTGGTCCACCGTCAGTGCCTTTCTGGTGCTGTTCTTGAGTTTTCTCTTTACCATGTGTCTCATGGCATCATAGTTCCCTTTCTTGAAGTTGAACGTTGTTACAGTGGTTCTCCTCCCCTTTGGCATACTTAGTTCCACTTTGAATTGGATCGTGTTGTGGTCACTGTTCCCTAAAGGTCCTGCTACTTCCACTTCTTGGGCAGGTCCTCTCAGCCCATTAAGGATTAAATCCAGAATAGCTGCCCCTCTCGTTGGTTCTTTGACGAGCTGTTCCAAGTAACAGTCCCCTACAGCCTCTAGGAACTCCAATTCCTTTGAACAATTGGAAATTCCATGGCTCCAGTCTATCCCTGGGTAGTTGAAATCTCCCATAACTATGGTGTTAGCGTTTTTACATTCTCGCCTCAACTCAGCTCTCAGTTCTTCATCTATTGCTTCTGTTTGTCCGGGCGGGCGGTAGTACAGCCCCATCTTTATCTCGGTTCCCTTTCTTCCTGGTATTTTAACCCATATTGATTCCAGTTGGTCATTAATTGTTGGTGTGTCCACTCCGATCGATTGAATTGTATCCGTTACATAAAGTGCTATTCCTCCTCCTTTCTGATGTGTCCTGTCTCTTCGGTAGAGCTTGTACCCTGGTAGTGCTGTGTCCCATTTGTTGTCCTCGTTCCACCATGTTTCCGTGATTGCTATGATGTCTAGGTTCTCATCTTTGGCCCTGGTTTCTAGTTCCCCCATTTTGTTTGTCAGGCTTCTTGCATTAGTGTACATACAGTTTAAGTCTCGATGGATTTGTTTTCTTGTTGGTTTCCCTTGCGATCCATTTTCCTTTCCGTCCCCTTCTTGTTCTGCAGACTTTTGTTTATTGTCTCTCTTGTCTTCCTCCTGTGGAGGAATGCAAGAGCTCTAGAGTGAAATACAGGAGGAGAGACATGGGGAACTCCCCGAAACCAAGGTTCTGATCAAAGATGAAACTGTAATGTATAAAATGAGAGGTTGGATTTCAAAAGCCTTAGCCTTCGAACCTATCCCAACCTACATTACATGGAATATAATCTCAGGGCCTGAAAATACTCTCCGCCCCCATTGTCTCCTTCATGATTGCACAGAAACAAGCCCTTTCCCAATCTCTGTGGTCAACGCCACCCGCCATCCCTCTAGACCAGTGGTTCCCAAACCTGTCCTGGGGGACCCCCAGCCAGTCAGGTTTTCAAGATATCCCTAATGAATATGCATGAGATAGATTTGCATACCTGTCACTTCCATTATATGCAAATCTCTCTTATGCATATTCATTAGGGATATCTTGAAAACCTGACTGGCTGGGGGTCCCCCAGGACAGGTTTGGGAACCACTGCTCTAGACCAACACACAAAAGAAAACGATCCCTAAAAAACTTACAACGTACTGAACCCTCATCCTTTGGAACAATTCATTTTCTCTGGAGCATATCTGAACATTCGTTCGGCTAGGAATAAAGCCCAATTGATCAAAGACTGGCTGGAAGAAACCCACCTAGATATTGTACTTCTAACCGAAACATGGCTAATTTCCGATCAGGATGCAATCATAGGTGAAATACTACCATCAGACTACAAAATTATCCCCCTATCAAGAAACTCAAAAAGAGGAGGTGGCCTAGCTATTATTCTCCGAGATCATTTTGAGTTCCAAGTTCTAGATTCTAAATTAACCAACGACCTGGAAATCCTCACTTGCAAAATATCCAAAATGGACTGTAAAGACAACTTAATCGTTATGATATTTTATATGTCCCCCCCAACAAACGGAATCTAGCAAAAGAAGACTTCTACGAATTCCTCTTTACTAACTCGGCAGCCGGCACCCACAATCTCTTAGCCGGTGATGTTAATTTACACTTCGAGCATGAAGAGAATTCTAACGTAGCCGACCTACTTTCCTTCCTCACATCGCTAGGTTTTTTCAAGCCTCCCCCGACTACAAAACATTGGAAAGGTCACCACCTTGACTTGATTACTTTTCTTTCCAACGCCCCTACTATCCCCAATATAGGTCTAAATCAGTCAAATCGGCAGTCAGAGAGGCCAAGATTCAAACAGAAGAACATCTAGCGAAAAACATTAATAAAGGGGATAAATCCTTCTTCAGATACATTAGCGACAGGAAACAAAACACAGATGGGATAGTATGCCTCAGGAAAAGAGACGGGAATTATGCAGAATCGGATTCTGATAAAGCCAAACTACTAAATGAATACTTTTGCTCAGTCTTTACCTGCGAGGCGCCGGGGACCGGTCCACAGCTGCAGGCAAGGCAAACCTCGGAAGATCCATTTCAAAATTTCAAGTTTACACCCAGCAGCGTCTACTGCGAAATATCAAGACTCAAGGTGAACAAAGCCATGGGACCGGACAATCTACACCCCAGGATTCTTAGGGAGTTGTGTGATGTCCTGGCGGAACTGCTATCCGTGCTCTTCAATCTTTCCCTGAGTACCGGAAAAGTCCCCTTGGACTGGAAAACGGCTAACATCATTCCACTGCACAAAAAGAGTTGCAGGACGGAGGCTGCGAATTAATGACCGGTGAGTCTCACCTCAATAGTGAGTAAACTCATGGAAAGACTTATTAAACACAAATTAGATCCGATCCTGATCGAGGAGAATCTACAGGATCCCCAACAGCATGGATTCACAAAGGGAAGGTCCTGCCAATCCAATCTAATCAGCTTCTTTGACTGGGTTATAAGGAAACTGGATAAGGGGGAGTCTCTGGACGTCATGTACTTGGACTTCAGCAAAGCTTTTGATAGCGTCCCACACCGCAGATTGTTGAGCAAGATGACGTCGATGGGATTGGGAGCAACATTGACGACATGGGTCAATGACTGGTTAAGCGGTAGACTCCAGAGGGTAGTGGTTAACGGTATCCCGTCCAATACATCGGAGTTGACCAGTGGAGTGCCACAGGGCTCAGTCTTGGGACCGATCCTTTTCAATATACAGTGGTGCCTCACACAACGAACTTAATTGGTTCCAGGAGCAAGTTTGTTATGCGAAACGTTCGTTATGTGAAACGCGTTTTCCCATAAGAATACATGTAAAAAAAAATAATTCGTTCTGCAGCATAAAATATGCTAAGATGACATAAAAAAAGATAAATTTTTGGTTATTATTTTTATTTAGATACATCTAAAAACATAATTGTTTTTTAAAACAACACACATTTTTTAAATTTAAAGACAGACTAAGTAGAGTCTAATTTTACAGTGAGAGAGGGCAGAGTCTCAGCGGCAAAAACTGGGACTTAACTGTTCATTTTTTTTTTTTTTTCTACCGTGTTTCCCCGATGATAAGGCAGGGCCATCAAATAAGACAGCCCCCCCTTTTTAGAAAAAAATGTAAAATAAGGCACCCCCCCGCAAATAAGCCACCCACCGATACCTGCGCTTACCCGAATCGGGTGGTACGGTGGGTGACTCCGTGTGGTCCCTGGCACCCCCGACACGATCGGGGCAAGAGGGAGCTCAAGCCCTCTTGCCCCCCCGACTCCCCGACACGATCGGGGCAAGAGGGAGCCCAAGCCCTCTTGCCCCCCGACTCCCCGACACGATCGGGGCAAGAGGGAGCCCAAGCCCTCTTGCCCCCCCGACTCCCCGACACGATCGGGGCAAGAGGGAGCCCAAGCCCTCTTGCCCCCCCCCCGACTCCCCGACACGATCGGGGCAAGAGGGAGCCCAAGCCCTCTTGCCCCGCCGATTACCCAACTCCCCGACAATATCGGGCCAGGAGGGAGCCCAAGTCCTCCTGGCCACGGCGACCCCCTAACCCCACCCTGCACTACATTACGGGCAGGAGGGATCCCAGGCCCTCCTGCCCTCGACGCAAACCCCCCCTCCCCCCAACGACCGCCCCCCCCAAGAACCTCCGACCGCCCCCCCAGCCGACCCGCGACCCCCCTGGCCGACCCCCACGACACCCCCAACCCCCTTCCCCGTACCTTTCTGTAGTTGGCCGGACAGACGGGAGCCAAACCCGCCTGTCCGGCAGGCAGCCAACGACGGAATGAGGCCGGATTGGCCCATCCGTCCCAAAGCTCCGCCTACTGGTGGGGCCTAAGGCGCCTGGGCCAATCAGAATAGGCCCGGGAGCTTTAGGTCCCTCCTGGGGGCAGGGCCTGAGGCACATGGTCGGGTTGGGCCCATGTGCCTCAGGCCCCGCCCCCAGGAGGGACCTAAGGCTCCCGGGCCTATTCTGATTGGCCCAGGCGCCTTAGGCCCCACCAGTAGGCGGAGCTTTGGGACGGATGGGCCAATCCGGCCTCATTCCGTCGTTGGCTGCCTGCCGGACAGGCGGGTTTGGCTCCCGTCTGTCCGGCCAACTACAGAAAGGTACGGGGAAGGGGGTTGGGGGTGTCGTGGGGGTCGGCCAGGGGGGTCGCGGGTCGGCTGGGGGGCGGTCGGAGGTTCTTGGGGGGGGCGGTCGTTGGGGGGAGGGGGGGTTTGCGTCGAGGGCAGGAGGGCCTGGGATCCCTCCTGCCCGTAATGTAGTGCAGGGTGGGGTTAGGGGGTCGCCGTGGCCAGGAGGACTTGGGCTCCCTCCTGGCCCGATCGTGTCGGGGAGTCGGGGGGGCAAGAGGGCTTGGGCTCCCTCTTGCCCCGATCGTGTCGGGGAGTCGGGGGGGCAAGAGGGCTTGAGCTCCCTCTTGCCCCGATCGTGTCGGGGAGTCGGGGGGGCAAGAGGGCTTGGGCTCCCTCTTGCCCCGATCGTGTCGGGGAGTCGGGGGGGCAAGAGGGCTTGGGCTCCCTCTTGCCCCGATCGTGTCGGGGAGTCGGGGGGGGCAAGAGGGCTTGGGCTCCCTCTTGCCCCGATCGTGTCGGGGAGTCGGGGGGGGCAAGAGGGAGCCAGGCGGAGAGAGGGCAGTTAAGCGCAGTGCCTGCGCGGAAGGATGCAGCTCGGGCGACTTCGTTGTGTGAAACGAAGTTCGTTGTACGAATCAAGACATAAAGTTCGTTGTGCGCAGCGTTCGCTGTGCGAGGCGTCCGTTATGCGAGGCACCACTGTATACATAAGAGACCTGACTCAGGGGCTTCAAGGTAAAATAACATTATTTGCCGACGACGCCAAACTATGCAACATAGTAGGTAACAGCGCTTTGGCCGACAGTATGGAGCAGGACCTGCTCTTATTGGAACATTGGTCCTCGACTTGGCAGCTAGGGTTCAATGCTAAAAAATGTAAGGTCATGCACCTTGACAGCAGAAACCCATGCAGAACTTACACTCTAAATGTTGAGACCTTAGCTAGGATTAGGGCAGAACGTGATTTAGGAGTGATCATTAGTGAAGACATGAAAACTGCCAACAGGTGGAGAAAGCTGCATCCAAGGCTAGACAAATGGTGGGATGCATCCGTAGAGATTTCGTCAGCCGGAGGCACAAAGTCATAATGCCCTTGTACAGATCCATGGTGAGACCTCATCTGGAATATTGTGTTCAATTCTGGAGACCACATTATCAAAAAGATGTGCGAAGTCATAAGAACATAAGAAACGCCTTCGCCGGATCAGACCAAGGTCCATCTAGTCTAGCGATCCGCACCCACGGCGGCCCATTTAAGTACTCCTTTTTGGAGACCCAAAATTACCGTATCCCTCAATATGATATGCAAGAAGGTGTGCATCCAACTTGCGCTTGAATCCCAGTACAGTAGTCTCCTCCACAACCTCCCCGGGGAGTGCATTCCAAGCACCCACCACGCGTTGCGCGAAACAGAACTTCCCGACATTTGTCCTGAACCTACTGCCACTCAGTTTCAGGCTATGACCTCTAGTCCGTGTCACATTTGAAAATGTTAGTAATGCTGTTTCTTGGTCCATTTTATCAAATCCTTTTAATATTTTAAAAGTCTCTATCATATCCCCCCCTCAGTCTTCTCTTCTCGAGGGTAAACAGTCCCAGTTTCCTGAGTCGATCTTTGTAATCCAAATGCTCCATCCCTTTGACAAGTTTCGTGGCTCGCCTCTGCACTCTCTCCAGCAGAGTTATATCTTTCTTAAGGTATGGAGACCAGTGTTGAACACAGTATTCTAAATGCGGTCTGACCATTGTTCTGTAAAGCGGCATTATGACCTCTTCCGATCTACTCGTAATCCCCTTCTTAATTATGCCCAACATCCTGTTTGCTTTCTTCGCCGCTGCTGCACATTGTACCGATGGTTTAAGGGTACTGTCAATCAGTACTCCCAAATCCCTTTCTTGTTTGCATTTTGCTAACTTCACCCCCCATCATCATATACTCATGTTCTTTATTTTTCTTTCCTAGGTGCATCACCTTGCATTTGTTTATGTTAAAGTTCATCTGCCACTTGTTCGCCCAAGTTTCCAGCTGGTTCAGATCCTTTTGGAGGTCCTCGCAGTCCCTTTGAGTGCCAACCGCCCAACATAGTTTTGTATCATCAGCAAACTTAATTATATTGGATGATGTTTCCTCCTCCAGGTCGTTTATAAAAATATTGAACAATATAGGTCCAAGAACCGAGCCCTGGGGCACGCCGCTAGTCACTTTCTCCCAGTCCGAGTATTTCCCATTTATGCTAACCCTCTGCCTTCTGTTTTCTAGCCATTTTCTGATCCATCTGTGCACTTCTCCCCCCTACTCCATGGCATAGTAGTTTCTTCATGAGCCTTGCATGTGGGACCTTGTCAAACGCTTTCTGAAAGTCCAGGTAAATTATATCCACTGGATCGCCACTATCCATTTGTTTGTTCACTTTGTCAAAGAATTGCAGTAAATTTGTCAAACATGACTTCCCTTTCCTGAAGCCATGCTGACTAGCCCTTAATAGATTATGATCCTCCAAGTGTTGTACAATGTTTTCTTTAATTAGTGTTTCAATCATCTTCCCTGGAACTGATGTGAGGCTCACAGGTCGGTAGTTTCCTGGATCCCCTCTTGATCCTTTCTTGAAAATTGGGATGACGTTCACTATCCTCCAGTCTTCTGGTATTTGCCTAGTTCTAATTGACATGTTAGCTACGGATTGCAATAGTTCACCAATTTCCTCCTTAAGTTCCTTTAATACCCTCGTGTGAATTCCATCTGGTCCTGGGGATTTGTCGCTTTTTAGTTTGTCAATCTGAACGTAAATCATGTCCAACATCACATTTCCTCTATCTCCCCGGTGAATATCCTCCCTGTGGCTGGCATTGTTGAAGTGTCCTCATTTGTGAATACTGAGGCAAAGAATGAATTCAACCTATCGGCAACCTGTTTGTCCTCTTTAATTGACCCTTTCCTTTCTAGATCGTCGAGAGGGCCCACTGCCTCTCTTGCTGGTTTCTTTCCTTATATCTAAAAAAGGGCTTGAAGTTTTTGGCTTCCTGCGCTATCTTCTCCTCGTAGACTTTTTTGGCATCTACCACTTTATGGCACTTTTTTTGATTGATTTTGTGACTGTTCCAGGCTTCCGTCGTTTTTTCTCGTTTCCATTTTTTGAACGAGTTCCTCTTCTCCCTCACTGCATCTTTTACCTCTTTGGATAACCAAGCTGGTTCTCCTTTGTTCTTTTTTCGCCTTCCTTTGGATATCTTCGGAATGTGTAGATTCTGTGCTTCTATGATGGTATTTTTCAGTAGAGACCATGCTTGTTCAACTGTTCAGAGGTCTGCTATGCCCTTCCTGAGTCGTTTTCTAACCATAGATCTCATGCTGTCGTAATTGCCTTTTTTAAAGTTAAAGGTCGTAGTTTCAGTCTTGATTGGTTTCCGCTTTCCGATGCCCAAGGTAAAATTGACCATATTGTGATCACTTGTCCCTAGCAGGACCGAAACTTCCACATCTGCTGCCCTTCCAGTAATGCCATTTATGACCAAGTCTAGGATTGCATTTCCTCTTGTCGGTTCTCCTATCATTTGTTCAAGGAAGCAATCTCAAGCAGTTTCAAGGAATTTTAACTCCCTGCCGCAGTTTGACGTTGCCAATTTCCAGTTGATCCGCGGAAAGTTGAAGTCCCCCATGATAGTTGTATTTCCCGATTTACTACTTCGAATAATTTCCTCCATCAATTCAATGTCTGTTTCCTCCGTCTGTCCCGGGGGTCGATAATAAAGTCCAATTTGTATGTCTGCTTCTTTATGTCCAGGAATCTTTATCCAGAGTGATTCTAGTTTGCCATTTGCTTCTGTCTCTCCTACTCTAACAGACTCTATTTCTTCTTGAACATACAGGGCAATACCTCCCCCTTTTTGCCCAATCCTATCTCTTCTATATAGTTTGTAGCCTTTCAATGCCGTATCCCATTCCACCATGTTTCTGTTATTCCTTCATTCCACCATGTTTCTCTTCATTCCACCATGTTTCTGTTATTCCTATGATATCCAGTTGTTTTCTTCTTGCTATTTCTTCCAGCTCGCCAATTTTGTTTCCTAAGCTTCTGGCATTCGTGTACATACATCTAATTTCCGTTCGTGCTACATTACTGGGATTAATGGTCCTCACATCCTTTTTTGTCTCCATTTGTTCATTTTCGTCGGCTCTCGTACTATCCTCATGTTCTTGCCCTATATCAGTGTGGTTACTTGAAGTTGCCTCCTTAGTATTACCTGGTGTCCTGGCCATCGACCGGTTGTCGACTGTTGGCTGTCCCCTAATCTTTAGTTTAAAGCCTTCTCAATGAATTTCTTTAAGTTCTCAGCCAGGACCCTCGCTCCCTGCTTGGCGAGGTGTAGTCCATCCTTTCTATAGAACCTTTTACCCCAGAATGTTGACCAGTTTCGCACGAAGTCAAAACCCTCTTCTTCGCACCAACCCATCATCCAGGCATTCACAGCTCTCAGTTCATCCTGTCTCATTGCGTCCGCTCTCGGTACCGGAAGGATTTCCGAGAAAGCCACCTTCACCTCCTTGACCTTCAACTGCCTTCCAAGTGAGCGGAGCTGGTCCTTCATTTCTTCCCTGTCATACTTCCGTCCGCAAACATCGTTGGTTCCCACGTGGATAAGCACCGCAGTATCCTTTCCTCCTGCTCCATCTAAAATCCTGGTGATCCTGCTGGCCACATCCTTCACTCTTGCTCCAGGCAGGCAGGTGACCAGTCTATCCTCTCTTCCTCCCGCAATGTGGCTATCTACATTTCTTATTATAGAATCTCCGACTATAATTCCAATCTTCTCTAGTAGGAGGTTCCTCGGGGGTCTTAAGTCCGTATCCTCGTCGTAAGTCATATCTTCTTTCTTCCCTCCCCTCCTTAAAAGGTATCTCCCTCGTTGGTAAACTCGGTTCCTCCCTCCACTTCAGAATCGCTCAGTTATGGAATAGTTTCCCTTCCCCTCTCCGCAACTTGAGCCCCCTTCTACCATTCCGTAAGCTTCTGAAGACCTGGCTCTTCTCCAAAATGTAACCTCTTCCCCTCCCTAGTATTATCACACCTAACCTCTCTTCTTACCTACTTCTATAAATCTATTGGAGTTCCGTTCCTTCCCTAACCATGTAAACCGTGTCGAGCTCCACCTGTGGAGATGTTGCGGTATATAAACCCAAGATTTAGTTTAGTTTAGTTTTCCTTGTCACTTCCTCACTGATTGGATTGGTGCCCCTTTCTTCTTCAATTACTCCTCCTTCCAGGTTTGTTCGGTCGCTGATCTCCAGCCCTGGGGTCTCCACAATCTGTTGGTGGGCACCTTCAATGTATCTCTCCAATTGTTCAATCTCCTCACTAGTGCTGGACTCCACAATCATCCCCTCCTGTGTGCTAACTGCCTCTTTATTGATGAGAAGTTCTTCTAGTTCCTTCACCGTTCCCTCCAGCAGCCAGACTTGCTGTTTCAGGCTTTCCAGCTCCCTGCACCATCTGCAGATGTATGCCATAATCCCCGAGGGGAGGTACTCATACATACTGCAGCTGATGCAGAAGACCGGAAAGCTCATCTTCTGGTTACCGTGGGTGCTCATACCAGTTCCTCCTCCGAGTTGTCTGTGCTTTATGTGTGATATATGCGTTAACCCTCTGTACCAATAAGTATCAGCGAGTCCTCCTATCAATCAATTATCCTCCCTTTATACCAACCAACCGTCTGAGTTTACTGTTTAGATTTGGGATTAATTAATTAATTAGTTGGCCTAGCTTCCTGGCTCCTTCTTAAGGCGTCTACGCAAAGGCTAAGGTGAGCGCCTTCGCCGCGCGCTGAACGGCTGCGTGCCGTTGGCGCTCTCCCCTTTAAGGGGGAGCCGAGTCGCAGCGTTGGTGACGCGCTGGGGGTGGGTGGAGCTACCTCACGCCTACCCCACGCTGCCTGCGACTGCGATTAGGCTCCCCTTGTTGAAAGTAAGTAAAATAAGTTTTTGGCTCACAGACTACTGAATACGCTGCTCAGAGAAAACGCAGTCCAGTATCTCCTGCCTCCTGTACCGGCTAGTCTGGATCTCCGCGGCTCTCCCTTTAAGGGGGAGCCGAGTCGCGGCGTTGGTGACACGTTGGGGGGTGGGCGGAGCTACCTCACGCCTACCCCACGCTGCCTGCGACTGCGATTAGGCTCCCCTTGTTGAAAGTAAGTAAAATAAGTTTTTGGCTCACAGACTACTGAAGTCGGTTCAACAAATGACCACCAGGATGGTCTCGGGACTCAAGAACCTCCCATATGAGGAAAGACTGAATAAATTGCAGCTATACTCGCTCGAGGAACGTAGAGAGAGGGGGGACATGATTGAGACATTTAAATATATCACAGGCCGCATCGAGATGGAAGACGATATCTTCTTTCTTAAAGGACCTTCGACCACAAGAGGTCATCCGCTGAAAATCAAAGGCGGGTAATTTCATGGCGACGCCAGGAAGTATTTTTTCACCGAAAGGGTGGTTGATCATTGGAATGAACTTCCACTGCAGGTGATTAACGCCAGCAGCGTGCTAGATTTTAAAAAGAAATGGGATATGCATGTGGGAACTCTAGCGGGGTAAAGTCTGAGGATGGGTCATTAGCGTGGGCAGACTTGATGGGCTATAGCCCTTTTCTGCCGTCATATTCTATGTTTCTAATACCCCTTGGTCGGACCACCGTCTTTGTAATTTTGAATTAAGCTGGATCAAAAAACGTCCCGAAAGGAAACCAAGGACTAATCATATAAAGAAGATGATTTGGACAAGCAGAATTCTGGTCGCACTACAGCCTTACTTCCAACCCCGGCCTAGACCCTCCTCAATTGGAAAAATTTCAGCGACCAGGTTCTAAACAATATCGCACCACTGAGACTTCGCAAGAAAACACTTTGTCCTTCAGACAGCTGGTTTGATGCTGACCTATTAGCCTTAAAACGAGAAGTACGAAAATTAGAAATAACATGGCGTAAATCAGGGATAGACTCAACTGGCGACTAAAAGTCAAAGATTACAAAAGAATGATTAAAGAAAATTGCTGTAAACATTATTCCCAAATAATTAATTCCCCTTCGCTGAATAGCAAAGAATTTTCTGAATAGTCAACTCCCTGTTTGATAATGATTTACATAAACGCTCCAATTCTGACCTCCCACCTTCTGCTACAACCCTAGCCGACTACTTTGCCAGCAAAATTCATAATCTGAAATCGTCTCTCGTAGTTTCCAGCATGGAACCAATATTCAACCAACCTGCTATAGGAAATGAAGGTTCAATAGCAGACACGACCTGGAATCATTTCGAAAGCCCAGACTGGAACCTATTTCTCAAGCTCTACTCTAAATATGCAAAATCCAATTGCCTACTAGACAACTGCCCACCTTCTATCATGAAATTCGTTCCCCCCCCACACACACACACACACATTTAAAGCTGAACTTTTCAACTGAGTTTCACTATGCCTGTCTACTGGCCACTTTCTGACAGAACTCGGCCATACCCTGGTATCTCCTATTATTAAAAACTCCAAGGAAACAATCTCTTCAGCTACAAACTACAGACCCATTGCCAATATACCACTCTTCCTAAAACTTATGGAAGGTCTAGTTAATCATGAACTCATGAAATACTTAGAGAAATTCAACATTCTTCACAACTCCCAGTCTGGCTTTCGTACAAATCATAGCACAGAAACTGTCTTAGCTTCACTGACCAATTACCTCTTCCATTTGTTCTCACTGTGAAAAAACGCACTGGTACTTCAGTTCAACTTGAGCAGTGCCTTTGACCTGGTTGACCATGACATTTTGCTCAGATGCCTCGACTCCATTGGCATCACTGGACAGGCATTAAACTGGTTCACAGGCTTCTTAAAAAACTGCACCTATCCCTGCGGAGTTCCACAGGGAAGAAGTGATCACAATATGATCTGCTTTGATCTGGACGCAGGGGAGAAACATCGGTCCAAAACGACAGCCATGGCACTGAACTTCTGAAAAAGGAATTCTGAAGGGATGAGACTAATGGCAGGGAAGAAAATTAAGAAGAGGATAAGCACTGTAAAAATGCTAGAGCAAGCTTGGTCCCTTTTTAAGGACACAGTCACCGAGGCGCAAAATATAAATATACTGCGTATCAACAAGGGATCCAAGAGGAAAAAGAACAAAGATCTGGCGTGGCTCACTGTAGAGGTGAAGGAAGCGATCAGAGACAAGAAAACTTCATTTAAGGAATGGAAAAGGTCAAAAACAGATGAAAACTGGAACAAGCACAAACAACATCAACGCAGGTGCCATAAGGTGGTAAAAGGGGCCAAAAGAGACTACGAGGAAAAAATAGCCAAGGAAGCGAAGAACTTCAAGCCGTTCTTTCAATATATTAAGGGGAAACGATCCGCAAAGGAAGTGGTGGGACCGTTGGATAACCATGGAATAGAGAGAGCGCTAAAGGAGGACAAAGCAATCGCTGACAAACTGGACACATTTTTTGCATCTGTATTTACCGAAGAAGCTGTACACAGCATACCGGAACCTATCAGGAAACGAAGATGGAAAGCTGATAGGATTGATGGTCAGTCTAGAGGAGGTATGTAGGCAGATTGATAGGCTTAAGAGCGATAAATCCCCGGGACCGGATGGCATCCATCCGAGGGTCATCAAGGAACTGAAGGGGACCATAGCTGAACTGCTTCAACTAATAGCCAATCTGTCGATCAAATCGGGAAAGATTCCGGAAGACTGGAAAGTGGCGAATGTTACACCGATCTTCAAGAAAGGTTCGAGGGGAGATCCGGGGAACTACAGACTGGTGAGTCTGACCTCGGTACCGGGAAAGATGGTAGAGTCACTGATAAAGGACAGCATCATTGATCACCTTGATGGACATGGGCTGATGAGGACCAGTCAGCACGGTTTTAGCAAAGGCAGATTGTGTTTGACGAATTTGCTGCACTTCTTTGAGGGAGTAAACAGACAGATAGATAAGGGCGATCCGGTCGACATTGCATACAGTGTTCTCCCCAGGGCTTTTTAACCGGGCGGTCCGCCCAGCTAATTTCGATTACCGCCCAGCTGTCATCTATCAGGAATCCTGCTGTTGCAGCCGCTCAACATAAAAAAATTCCCCCAAAATACCATCTCTCATCTAGGCTTTGAGATGCGAACTCATGCTTCAGGGCTCTAAGGTATGCGTGCCGGATTCCCTCCGAAACCGGAAGTTACGTCCCGGGACGGGGGCGGGGGAAGAAGAGAAGGGAAACCGGCACGCACACCTTAGAGCCCCGAAGCATAAGTTCGCTACGGGCTAAGGCAGGAGACAGGCAGGAAACTGGTTAACGACGGATGGAAACTTACAACTTGCTTTGGGCCTTTCTCGCTGCCGGGTCCTGCCTACTTTCTGTTTCCGCGAAGGCAGGACCCGGCAACGAGGAAGGCCCGAAGCAAGTTGTAAGTTTTCATCCATCGCTGCTCTATGCCTAATGAAGCAAAAAAAGTCACGGCGCAAGGGAAGCCTCCCCTTCTCTCACTTGGAAACTTCACCGCAGCGCAGGATGCCTATGGTGCAGGACAGGACACTGAACAAATCAGACCTCGCACTCTCTACCACACTGTCCCACACCTACGTCGTAGCGAACAAGGAATCTCCGGGAGCTCGAGTAGGTGAGGTCATTGTGCGAGGGGGGTTGCCGGTAGTAAAAGTCAGGTGGACTGGTCTGGCCTTGTACTTATAGGGGTGTGAGTGACATATTACTCCATGATTGATATGACTGATTACTAGGTTTCAAAGGACCAAAATTCATTTGTGGATATGTTTTGATATTATTTTATATTTAGTAATTTGTTACTGGAAAAATGTGCAAGTCCAGTAGTACTGTGGTATTTTTTTCTCCCCAGGATTTGAAGTTACTGTAAAGTTATTTAAAGTTTGTTTAGCTCTTGTTAGCATAGTAATTGTGAATCATTTCTAACCAAAATTTGTATGTCTACTCAGTAAACAGGGATGTTCAAGATGCTGAGCGCACAAAAAAAAAGAAAAAAGAGGGAGAGAAAACTTAAAAAATGGTGAACTTGTGTCATATAAATATAAAGGAGTGAAAAAGCTAATATAAGGGGCCTGTATGGAAAAACTTAAATAGCTATGTGTAGAAAATAGCTCGGTTCGCATCTTGGAGATAAGGATTTTTAAAATTGAAAATGCAAAATTATGCCAAAATTTCTGGGATGCGGTCATTCGTCCCCCTTCCTCCCAGCAGGTCTACCATTTCTCCTCCCACACTAGGTCCAGTTAGTGGAATCCTTTTTTGTTGAGGGGGTCCCAAAAGCACTGCCCAGGCTCCACCCCAGACCCAGCCGCCATACTAATAATAGTACTAATTGTAAATGCCATTTCTTCCATTCATTTTTCACATACACACAATATAATCTTATTAATAATACATAATGGTAACCACAAAATTAAACTACACAAAGCACACTCTTTTACCCCTCCCCACCTTGCACAGCATTTCTTCCTCTCTCCTCCACCCCCATGTGCTATGTCCACCATCTCTCTCTCATTCCTTCCCTTGCTGTAAAGGGAGTGAGGAAAGAAAGATAGAGGGATCCAGGGTATATCGCACCAACTCCTTCTACTGCCACATCCAACATTTCTCCCTCTCTCATCCCCCCTGGACTGTGTGCAGCATCTTTTACCCCTGTCCACCAGCCTCATACCCAACATTTCTCCTTCTATTACCCCTCTCCAGAACCATGCAACATCTCTTCCTCCATTCCCTCCACCAGGTCCAACATTCTTCCCTCTTGCATCTGTCCCGCTGTTCCCTCTCCAACACCACATCCAACATTTCTCCCTCTCATCTTTCTCTACCTTACTCCTCTCCCACCAACATGTCCAACAATTCTCTTCCTATGCCCAACATTCTTCTCTTTCTTCCTTTCCCCATGTACACCATTTCTTTCCCTCACACCCATGCTCAACAATTTTCCCTTTCTATTCCCTCCTCCACCTCAGCATCTCTTTCCTTCTATCCTTCCATGCTATGTCCCAAGTTCATGTCCCTTCCCTCCCTTCTTTCTGTATCCCTCCCTTCCTTCTGTATCCCAAGTTTGTGCCCCCTCCCTACTTCCTTACTGACATTTCCTCTGTGTTAAGTGTTTTTTAAAATTTTATTGCTGGTAGATTATTTTGACTTGGTCATTTTAAAAGTAGCTCGCAAGCCAAAAAAGTGTGGGCACCCCTGCTGTAGAGCCATTTCTTATATGACTGGATGAACTATATTTATCTTTTTATTGTTAGTTATTTAAATTCATGCAGAAATAAATGGCTAGATTGAATATAATGACTTCATTACGTCTTTCCCTTTTTTAAACCTCTATACCATTTGAAAGAGGGCAAATATCTAATTATTCTCTTCTAGAATTGGATACTTCTTAAATTTAGTAAAAATATTCTGGCACAAGTGTCAAACCTTAAAAAAGGAAATCATATTGAGCATTGGAAAATAATAATAAACTAATAAAAAATAGTACACATTTAGGGCTCCTTTTACTAAGTTGCGATAGTGGTTTTAGCGTGCGCTTAGCGCACGCAGAATTACCACGTGCACTAGATGCTAACGCTAGCATTGAGCTGGCTTTAGTTTTCCCGCTTAGCGCAGGGGTTTCCGTGTGCTAAAAATGCTAGCGCATCTTAGTAAAAGAGGGGGTTAATTTTCCCCATCCCACCCCACCCGGCTACTTTTTCATGCCACCCGGCTAGAAAACATTTCTGGGGAGAACACTGATATATCTGGATTTTCAGAAGGCGGTCGACAAGGTTCCGCATGAACGACTACTTTGGAAGATTGCAAGCCATGGAATTGAGGGTGAAATACTCACGTGGATTAAAAACTGGCTGGAGCATAGGAAACAGAGAGTGGGGGTAAATGGACAATACTCGGACTGGAAGAGCGTAACCAGAGTGGTGCTGCAGAGCTCGGTGCTTGGACCCGTGCTCTTTAACATCTTTATAAATGATCTGGACATAGGTACGACGAGTGAGGTGATTAAATTTGCGGATGATACAAAATTATTCAGAGTAGTAAAGATGCAGGGGGATTGCGAAGAAATGCAATGTGACATAATGAAGCTTGAGGAATGGGCATTGACATGGCAGATGAGGTTCAACGTGGATAAGTGTAAAGTGATGCATGTCAGTAACAAAAATCTCATGCACGAATACAGGATGTCCGGGGCAGTACTTGGAGAGACCTCCCAGGAAAGGGACTTGGAAGTTCTGATCGACAAGTCAATGAAGCCGTCTACACAATGTGCGGCGGCAGCAAAAAGGGCAGAATGCTAGGAATGATAAAGAAGGAGATCACGAACAGATCAGAGAAGGTTATCATGCCACTGTACCGGGCCATAGTATGCTCTCACCTGGAGTACTGCATCCAGCACTGGTAGCGGTACATAAAGAAGGACACGGTACTACTCGAAAGGGTCCAGAGAAGAGCGACTAAGATGGTTAAGATGACTAAGATGCTGTACAGCGAAAGATTAGAGAAACTGGGCCTCTTCTCCCTCGAACAGAGGAGATTGAGAGGGGACATGATCGAAACATTCAATATACTGAAGGGGATAGACTTAATAGATAAGGACAGGTTGTTCATCCTCTCCAAGGTAGGGAGAACAAGAGGGCACTCTCTAAAGTTGAAAGGGGATAGATTCCGTACAAACATAAGGAAGTTCTTCTTCACCCAGAGAGTGGTAGAAAGCTGGAACGCTCTTCCAGAGACTGTTATAGGGGAAAACACCCTCCAAGGATTCAAGACAAAGTTAGACAAATTTCTGCTGAACAAGAACGTGCGCTGGTAGGGCTAGTCTCAGTTAGGATGCTGGTCTTAGACCAGAGGGCCGCTGCGTGAGCGGACTGCTGGGCATGATGGACCACTAGTCCGACTCAGCAGTGGCAATTCTTATGTTCTTATGTTCCCCCCTTTCCCCCTCTCTATTCAATGTCTACATGGCTTCGTTGGGATATATGTTGTCTGACTTGAAACTGAAATCATATATATACGCAGATGGTGCGTCCACATCTGGAATACTGCGTTCAGTATTGGTCGCCGCACCTCAAGAAGGACATGGAGGTACTTGAGAGAGTCCAAAGGAGAGCGACGAAAATGGTAAAAGGGCTGGAACACTGCCCATACGCCGAGAGGTTGGATAGGCTGGGGCTCTTCTGGATGGATCATTCAGGTCTTTATCTGCCGTCATCTACTATGTTACTATGGATTCTGCAAACCTGGGGCAAAATCACAATTACCCTTTATCGGAAGATAGGGAGAGATCGCTGAGGAGAGTTTTAAGCATCCACAAACCCATCGCCATGTCCACCTCGCAGAGGCAAAAATTGGGTACGGAGAGCTGGGGCTGAGACATGTAACAAGTACCGTATTTTCGCGGATATAACGCGCGCGTTATACGCGTTTTTACCTACCGCGCATACCCCTCACGCGTTATATGCCTGAGCGCGGTATACAAAAGTTTTTAAACATAGTTCCCACCCCGCCCGACGCCCGATTCACCCCCCCAGCAGGACCGCTCGCACCCCCACCCCGAACGACCGCTCGCACGCGCTCCCACCCGCATCCGCATCCACGATCGGAGCAAGAGGGAGCCCAAGCCCTCTTGCCCGGCCGACTCCCCGACGTCCGATACATCCCCCCCCCCCCGGCAGGACCACTCGCACCCCCACCCCGAAGGACCGCCGACTTCCCGACAATATCGGGCCAGAAGGGAGCCCAAACCCTCCTGGCCACGGCGACCCCCTAACCCCACCCCGCACTACATTACGGGCAGGAGGGATCCCAGGCCCTCCTGCCCTCGACGCAAACCCCCCTCCCCCCCAACGACCGCCCCCCCCAAGAACCTCCGACCGCCCCCCCAGCCGACCCGCGACCCCCCTGGCCGACCCCCACGACCCCCCCACCCCCCTTCCCCGTACCTTTGGTAGTTGGCCGGACAGACGGGAGCCAAACCCGCCTGTCCGGCAGGCAGCCAACGAAGGAATGAGGCCGGATTGGCCCATCCATCCTAAAGCTCCGCCTACTGGTGGGGCCTAAGGCGCGTGGGCCAATCAGAATAGGCCCTGGAGCCTTAGGTCCCACCAGTAGGCGGAGCTTTAGGACGGATGGGCCAATCCGGCCTCATTCCTTCGTTGGCTGCCTGCCGGACAGGCGGGTTTGGCTCCCGTCTGTCCGGCCAACTTCCAAAGGTACGGGGGAGGGGGGGGGGGGGGTCGTGGGGGGCGGGCAGGGGGGTCGCGGGTCGGCTGGGGGGGCGGTCGGAGGTTCTTGGGGGGGGGCGGTCGTTGGGGGGGAGGGGGGTTTGCGTCGAGGGCAGGAGGGCCTGGGATCCCTCCTGCCCGTAATGTAGTGCGGGGTGGGGTTAGGGGGTCGCCGTGGCCAGAAGGGTTTGGGCTCCCTTCTGGCCCAACTACACAAAGGTACGGGGAAGGCGGGTGGGGGTGTCGTGGGGGTCGGCCAGGGGGGTCGCGGGTCGGCTGGGGGACGGGCGGAGGTTCTTGGGGGGGGGGCGGTCGTTGGGGGGAGGGGGTTTGCGTCGAGGGCAGGAGGGCCTGGGATCCCTCCTGCCCGTAATGTAGTGCGGGGTGGGGTTAGGGGGTCGCCGTGGCCAGGAGGGTTTGGGCTCCCTCCTGGCCCGATATTGTTGGGGAGTCGGCGGTCCTTCGGGGTGAGGGTGCGAGTGGTCCTGCCGGGGGGGGGGGATGTATCGGACGTCGGGGGGGGGGGCATCAGGCTTTCAGGATGGGGACAGACCTTCAAGGGGGGACAGTGCACGGAAAGTCAGGGGGGGTGAACGGAGAGTCGGGACAGCGCACGGAAAGTCAGGGCAGTGCACGGAAGTCAGGGGGGGTGAACGGAGAGTCGGGACAGCGCACGGAAAGTCAGGGCAGTGCACGGAAGTCAGGGGGGGGTGAACGGAGAGTCGGGACAGCGCACGGAAAGTCAGGGCGGGCGAAAGGAGCGTCGGGCATCATGCGCAGTATACCCGTGAGCGCGGTATACAAAAGTTTTTGTACATGTCATTGTGATTTCTGTGCGCTATACCCGTGTGCGCGTTTTACACGGGTGCGCGTTTTATCCGCGAAAATACGGTAGCTAATATGATAGGGAGGTAACACTGACAACTCCACCTGGGTGGCAAAAAAAATATGCTGTATCTCCAAACCAATCATTAATGTGTCTCATCTGGCAGGCCAAAGCATACCAGTGGATATTCAACAGACCATAACCCCCCCTCTCCCTGGGCAGACACATGCGCAGATAGGTCAACCGCGGCCTCTTACCCCCTCAGAGATAAGATTGTAAAACTCTGGAAAGATGGACATTATGTGCATAGGTTAACAACAATGGTAAAACCTGAAAACGGTATAGCCATTTTGGAAATAGTACCATATTATATAAGGCCACCCGTCCTGCCATTGATAAAGAAAAAGAATTCCAAATTTTAAGCTGACGCCTCGTGTCCTCCAACACCGGAGACACATTACAAGCATACAGGGTGGACAAATCACGAGGCAACCATACCCCCAAATATTTAATCACTGTAGGAGCCCAAGAAAAGGGAAATTCCCCTTCCCAGGTATCCTGAAGGGCAATAGGAATAGCTAGGGCTTTGGATTTGAGAAAGTTTAGTGTAAACTCCGAGTAAAACTGAAACTCTTCCAGGGATTGTAAAAGATAGGGTGAGAAATAGATTGAGTCAAGGTAAAGATTAAATCATCAGCAAAGGCCAATACCTTGACCGTATGGTTTGCAAATGCAATCCCTCTCACATCAGGATCCCGCACTACTGTTCGTAAAAAAGGCTCTAGATAAAGCAAAAAAAGGAGCAGGCACAATGGGCATCCCTGCCGAGTGCCCCGTTCTATTGGAAAACTCTCAGTTATCGTGTCATTTATTAACAAACACGCTACCGGGAAAGCATACAAAATCTGTAATGCCTGCGTATACAACCCGTCACCCCCACATAATCCAGGACCTCAAACAAATAGGGCCAGTCAACTTGATCAAAGGCCTGGGCTGCATCCAAACTCACCAATAACAAAGGAATGTCATGAACCTGTGCATGGGCCATTGTTAAAAGCACCTTACGAACATTTTATACTGACTATCTGCCCTTCACAAATCCTACCTGTTCTACCCCGATAAGATTAGGAAGAAGTAAAGATAGACAATCAGCCAAAATTTTTGCCAGAATTTTTACGTCAACATTAAGGAGTGAGACGGGGGCGATAGGAATCAGGAGAAGTCGCCTCCTTTCCCGGCTTCAAAATTAAAGTGATCCATGCTTCATTAGCACCCGGGGGAAAGCTCCCCAGTTCAATAATTTGTGTATAGTAATCTCTCAGGGGAGCACTGAGCTGAGAGAACAGCAATTTATAAAATTTGGCGGTAAAGCCATCAGGCCCAGGGGCAGAGTGATTCCTCTGATTCTGAACTACCCTTTGCAATTCTCTAGGTGTAATAGGGGCGTTTAAAGAAGCAATGTCATCATCATTAAACTTGGGTAAATCCGAATCAGCGAGGTAATCCCCAATCAGGGCACCCACTCCCCGATCCTAAAAAATGGAGTGTTAAAAAAAATTTCAAAGTTTAGCCTTCTGTGGCTCCTGTAAAAATGAAACTATCCTTATAAAAGTTTGTCTGTTATTTTGCATCAAGAATTTGTTCTCAAATACTATTTAAACTTAAAAACTAATCTCATTAATTTATAATTTAAATTTAGTTTTTGTTTTTTCAAAAAATGTCAAATATTGGGTATTTTTAACCAGCTTTTACAAAAAAAAAATATATATATATTTTTGAAACATTTCAAACTAACTCATAAGAACATAAGAAGTGCCTCTGCTGGGTCAGACCAGAGGTCCATCGTGCCTAGCAGTCCGCTCGCGCGGCAGCCCAACAGGTCCAGGACCTGTGTAGTAGTCCTCTATCTATACCCCTCTATCCCCTTTTCCTTCAGAAAATTGTCCAATCCCTTCTTGAACCGTAATACCGTACTCTGTCCTATCACGCCCTCTGGAAGCGTATTCCAGGTGTCCACCACCCGTTGGGTGAAGAAAAACTTCCTAGCATTGGTTTTGAATCTGTCCCCTTTCAACTTTTCCGAATGCCCTCTCGTTCTTGTAGTTTTTGAAAGTTTGAAGAATCTGTCCCTCTCCACTTTCTCTATGCCCTTCATGATCTTGTAAGTCTCTATCATATCCCCTCTAATCTTCCTCTTCTCCAGGGAAAAGAGACCCAGTTTCTCCAGTCTCTCCGTGTATGAAAGGTTTTCCATACCTTTTATCAAACGCGTCGCTCTCCTCTGAACCCTCTCGAGTATCGCTATATCGATTAGAAAGAGCATATTTCAGACCCCCTAAAAAGCTGGTTTTCGTTTTCAAGTTTCAAGTTTTATTAGGATTTTATATACCGCGTATCAAGGTTATCTAAGCGATTTTTACAATCAGGTACTCAAGCATTTTTCCCTCTCTGTCCCGGTGGGCTCACAATCTATCTAACGTACCTGGGGCTATGGAGGATTAAGTGACTTGCCCAGGGTCACAAGGAGCAGTGCGGGGTTTGAACCCACAACCCCAGGGTGCTGAGGCTGTAGATCCAACCACTGCGCCACACACTCCTCCCGCAAACAGTGCCTGAAAATAAGGGTTAAAGGTCATGAAAGTTTCCATAGTAATGACATACATCAGGGCTGCCCAAGTCCGGTCCTCGAGATCTAGTGGCAGGCCAGGTTTTCAGGATATCCACAATGAATATGCATGAGAGAGATTTGCCTGCACTGCCTTCTTGGTATGCAAATCTCTCTCATGCATGTTCATTGTGGATATCCTGAAAACCTGGCCTGCCAGTAGATCTTGAGGACCGGACTAGGGCAGCCCTGACATACATTTACATCAAAATATGGTCAGCTCTTCAAGTTATAAATTGTTTTGCATTTTTATGAAGAAAATATTTGACTGCATTGGTCCATGGTGGCATTGCCACTACTAGTTCCAATAAATTTGAACCAGCAACCTCATCGCCATAGAGGTCACACCTGATAGCTGTGCAATACCAGCCATGGGTGAGTCTCTTAGTACAGGTTCCCAGGCCTGTAGTTTTGGTTTCTTCACTGAGGTTCCATAGCCTTCAGTGGGTGACTGTCTGGTTCCCCAGCCAATGGTTGGGAAGCTTAGCCTAGGTTCACAAGCCTAAGGTGGATATCTTCTATTGGTTCCCAAGCTGAATTTCTAACTGCTTTTATTATTCATTCATTACATTTTATTGAATTTATGCACAACATCTGCCAAAATAGTTTCTGGAAACTGATAATGTCGACCACATGATTTAACCAATGGAGCAGAGAGTACTATTTTTTTATCTATTAGATGGAAAAATTATGTTCTTACCTGTTAATTTTCTTTCCTTTAGATGCAGCAGACGAATCCAGAGACCAATGGGATAGCACACATCTACCAGCAGGTGGAGATATAGTAACTGATTAACAGGTGGTCCTATTGGCTGGCACACCTCCTGCATCTTCAGCATTGCTCCTTGCCCAAGCATCCGTAACCATCAATATTCTTAGCATGTAAAATACTTCTTTCCCATAACAAATTTGAAAAGGTAATAATACAGAATACAACTATCAATAATAACAGACTTCGAAAGTTGCAAAAGAAAAAACTGACAAGTCAACATCCAGAAAGGGTGGGGCTCTGGATTCATCTAAAGGAAAGAAAATTAACAGGTAAGAACATAATTTTTCCTTCCTTAGCAACAGCAGCAGATGAATCCAAAGACCAATGAGATGTAGCAAAGCAATCCTCAATCTGGGTGGGAAGCAAACGCCGCCTCCGCAACAACCAAAGCACTAAACACAGCCTCCGCATGCACCCCCACATCCAACTGGTAATGCTGAGATAAAGTATTCTTGGAAGACCAAGTAGCCGTGTGACAAAATTCCTCCAAGGAAAAAACCTTTGGACTGAGTCCAAGCAGCCGCCACTGCTCTGGCTGAATGGTCATAAAGTTCTTCCGCCAACCGCTTCCCTGCCATCAAGTAAGCGTAAAGAATATCCTCCTGGACCCTTCGAGCGATGGAGGCTTTGGATGCTGCCATACATTTGTCACGTCCCTTGAAAAATACATAGAGGTGATCTAAACCACAGTTCTTCAACCGCTGGTCCGTGGACCGGAGCCAGTCTGCGCAGGGCCGGCGAGATCAAGTCGGCAGTTAAATTTCCTGCCGACTGCGGTTCCTGCTCATTAATGTTCCTCACAGCCTCAGGCAATTAAGATAGGCTGCCAACGTCAGGGCCTTCCCTCTCTGAGTCTCGCCTGTTCGGAAACAGGAAATTGAAACAAAATAGGCGGGACTCAGAGAGTGAAGGTCCCGATGTCGGCAGTCTGCCTTGATCGCCGCCCCTGCCGAGTTGCTGAAGAGGGCCGCGGAGAGAGCTGCAGATTCAGGTGCAGGTGGAGGGAGATGGTCAGCGTGTGCGAGCAAGATCCTGGGGAGCCTTCACAGTCGCTGTCTCCCCTCCCACCAGCTCTCCTACTTGCCAGGGCAGTGATTTACCGGCAACTTCCTGCAGGCAAGTACTGAGAGCTGCTGGAAGGGGAGGAAGCCACTGTAGGAGGCAGGGAAGCTGCTGGATAAAGGGAGAGCTGTTACTGGACTTGGAGAGAGTTAGAAGGAGAGATGCTGCTGGGAGGGGAGGAGGGAAAGGGATGGGAAAAGAAGAGAGTTAATGTTGGATAGAGGGAGGAGGGAAGGGAGAAGAAGGAGAGATGCTGCTGGAAGGGGAGGAGGGAAAGGGATAGGAAGAGAGTTAATGTTGGATAGAGGGAGGAGGGAAGGGAGAAGAAAACAAAGGAAGGAGGGAAGGGAGAAAGAAAAAAGGCAGGAAACAGCTGGCAGGGAGATTACAGGAGGGGTAGGAGGTCAGGGTGGAATGGAGAGATCATATGAGGGAAAGGGGAGAGAGAGGAATGAGAAAGTAGAGAGACATTGATGCTAGAAAGGGGGTAAGCAGAAAAATGAGAGAGGGATAAAGATGCTAGATCTGGTGTAGGAGAGATAAAAATGAAGAAGGCAGTGAAGCTGGAATGAATGATGTAAAAAGGAGAGAGGAGGAACAGTCTGGATGGACAGGGAAGAGGGGCATAGAAAGAAGTCAGATACATATGGAAGGGGGAGAGGACAGACATTGGATGGAACAGGCAGATGCTGGAAGGAAAAGAGTGAAAAGAAGATGAAAACAGAAACCAGAGATAACAAAAGGTAGAAAAAAATAATTTTATTTCTATTTTGTCATTAGAATATATCAGATTTGAAATATATTTCCTGTTAGAGACATAACTGGGGACTGCAGTATTCTGTTAGCATGATATTTCTATGTAGCATTCTATAATAACTTGGCTTGTTCAGTTTTCTTGATAGTAGAGGGGATATATGTGAAGGGGAGGGGAGACAGGGGTTTTGCTGGTCCGTGCTCTGTATATTTGTATTTATAAAATCACAATTGTTCAGAATATTGTTTCTTTTTATACTTTAATAAAATACGTTCAATATAAAATCATAATTGTGGCTTGTGCAGATGGGATCAGATGGTTTGCGGGGACCGAGATCGTGGAGATGGGGCGTAAACGGAGTTTTTTAATTTTAGTCCTAGTAGTTTGCCGGTCCACAAAATAATTCTTTTATTTCTGACGGTCCACGGGTGTAAAAAGGTTGAAGAACACTGATCTAAACAACTAAAAGTCATTAGAAAACTACAGATTGCGGAGAATGCTACGCACTTTTAAAAAATGCAGTGAAGAAAAGCTCGCCTCCCCATTCCTCCTCCCAGGAAGAAGGAAGGAAAAGTGAGAGCAGCATAAAAGAAAGGATGACACCACCTCAGAAAGAAATTGTGGTACTGTCCGAACTGATACCCCAGAATTTGTAAATCAGAAACGAATCCCCGCCATACAAGGCCTGCAACTCAGAAAACCCCCGAGCTGAAGCCATGGCCACAAGAAACACCGTGTTCAACATCACAGCCTTTTAGAGTCTCAAAAGATAAGGTTGAAACGAAGCCTTCTGTAAACTGCGAAGAAGTACCTTAAGACTATACTATGGACAGGGCTTCTTAACAGGTGTACGAATATACTATTCTCCTTTTAGGAACTGAACTACATGAAGCTGAAAAGTAAGCGAAGAGCGAGATACCTAGCCCTTGTAACAAGCTAAGATTGCCACTTGAAGCTGAAGGGAATTGAACGCTAAGCCCTTGGCAATACGCTTGTGCCCAAAAAGAAAGAATATAAAACATAGAACTCTGGAAGGGTGCCAATGTTGAGAACATAAGAAGTTGCCTCCGCTGAGGCAGACCAGAGGTCCATCTCGCCCAGCGGTCCGCTCCCCCGGCGGCCCATCAGGCCCATTGCCTGAGCAATGGTCCCAGACTATCCCTATAACCTACCGCTACTCTTATCTGTACCCAAGAAAGGAAAAGCCTCCAAAAAGAAGCATAAGCCACAGGTGAAGACATCTGTATTGCCTGGAGAAGAGAAGAAATAACCTACTTCGCATAACTCTTACACGTCAGTTATGACTTTTCAAAAGCTAGGTCGTAATATCAAAGTAAGATGAATATCCATGTTGACTGGACCCTAGATGAGTAAATCCAGAGATAGAGGAATTTCAACAGTTCGGCCGTCGAAAGACTCATCAGATCCACATAGCAAGGATGGCGCAGCCAATCCGGAGATTCTCTAATTACTGTGCCCTGAAAGTGAGCTTGAGATGGCAAATCCATCCAATCATCAGCCAGGGGAAAACACTTAAAAAGAGAAACCAGAGGCGAGAAAAAAGCAACGCTGCTACCCCCTCTGATTGCTATTCCCTGCGTCTGCTGAAGAAGCTAGAAGCTTTGAATTTTGAGACAAGGCCATGAGGTCTAGTTCTAGGAGATCTCACCTTTATACAAAGAGCTGGAACACCTGAGCAAATAGTTCTCAATTTCCAGGATGTAGAAGATTTTACTACTACTACTACTACTATTTATTATTTCTAAAGCGCTGAAAGGCATACACAGCGCTATACATTTTAACAAACAATAGACCAGTGGTCTCAAACTCAAACCCTTTGCAGGGCCACATTTTGGATTTGTAGGTACATGGAGGGCTTCAGAAAAAAATAGTTAATGTCTTATTAAAGAAATGACAATTTTGCATGAGTTAAAACTATTTATAGTTTATAAATCTTTCCTTTTGGCTAAGTCTTAATAATAATATTGTAATTTATAGCTAAAGAGACATATGATCAAGAAACTGTTTTATTTTACTTTTGTGATTATGATAAACATACCGAGGGCCTCAAAATAGTACCTGGTGGGCCGCAAGTTTCAGACCTCTACAATAGACGGTCCATGCTCAGATTTTGTGGTGAGAAAGTCTATCTAAACCCTTTTCCTGTCCTGTAAAATGATGCGCTGACAGAAGAGGAAGATGAGATTCCACCCATTAAAGTAGAACCATTACTTTACTCGCCAACCGAGTACATCATGTACTTTCCCGGCTGTAGAGAAATACCACTGTCATAACACTGTCCTAAAAGACCTTTATCGTCATTCCAAAAGAATGGTCTGAAACTCCTGAAAAAGTAACCTGACCGTGCTTCAGTCCAGAAGAATGAACGAGTACTGACCCCTAGCGCTGAGGATTGAAGGCACTGAGCCCCCCAAACCGACAGCCAGGGATGTTTGGCGACAATGAGCCAGTGCAGCAAAGACCGAGGCATGCCTTTGAAAAGATTAATCTTGCTGAGCCACAAAATTATATTGAGCAATGCTTGAGGAGCCTACTAGATACTACAATTGGAGCCTTGAGATACCGGAAACCACTGGAACAAAAGCGACTTCTGTAGTGTTCGCATGTGAAAGCAAGCCGAAGTTCCCAGTGGAGAGTCACCACCATAGATTATAGAACCTGTACAGAATCCCATACTCTTGTTCTTGGTGACTGAAGAAGGCAAACCTGAGACTGTAACTTGTTGCCCCAGTCTCTAGGAAGAAACACATTCCTCTCCTATGCGAACAACATCCCCTGATATTCCAATAATTAGGATAGGAGAAAAGAGCTCTTTGGATATTTGAAGATTCACATCCAAAGAATTGAAAAAAAAGAAGTTCAAATAAAAGAAATTACCCGTTTGTGTCTGACAAATTGACCTGGTTGGAAGACATCCAAATCAAGCATTCATCTAAGAAAGAAAGTACCTGAATCTCCTATTTATGCCAAAACGCCACTACTGCCCTCATTTTCTAAAATGTTCATGGAGCCGTGGCTAGGCCAAATGGCATCTGTCAAAACTGATAGCGCTGCTCGATGAGAGCCAAGCGAAGATAGTGCAAATTCGGTGTCCATAGGGAAATTGTAAATTTTCTCACAGTTTTTCCCGGAAATGTCTAACTCTGAGAAACTAATTTACCAGAATGAGATCCAGCCCCCGTCTGACCAATACCCCCATCTTAGGCACTATGAAGTAAATGGAATAACTTCCCTTAGTTCAGGAAGAACTAAAACTACTGCCCCGAGTACCAGTACCACTTAAAAGGGGTCTCGCACGAATGTAATCTTTGGAAGCTCAATACATGGCGACTCCAATAAAGAATCTGAAATGGGAGGAGGATTCAAAGTGGGAAGCATCCTGAAAAATGCCCAAAGCCCCCTGACCTGACATTATAGTACCTACCCCCCTCACGAGAAAGCTTAAAGAGTTACCAGAGGAAGTGAAGACCCCTTCAGAATGAAGAGCAGACAGTCGGGGGAATGGCTGGACTAGAGCTGTAAATTCTGGAAGAAGAAAGGAACTTTCCCACAAAAAATCCAGCTTTGCAATGTAAGATGGAATATGTTGGAATTCTGAAAACAGTACTAACTCCATGCAATGTTAGCCAAAAACTTACTGCCTTTAAAGTGAAGACATACTAGACATAATCTAGAAGCTGCATTGACCGCCCCATGGGAAACAATCTGCACCCTAATTGTTATCAGATAAAGCTCACATCCCTAAAGAGAGCTTCAGGGATGATTTCAACAGCCACATAGCATTTGCTACTCTGTGAGTTTTGGAAAATAGGTAACTTGTTCCTGGTTAGAAGGAGCCACACAGCTCTTCCTGCCAATTTGAAAGACTGTCTAGCAGGTGCCATAAGAAGATGGCGACCCTGAGAAATCTGTGTGAGAATCTTTGAAACTTGCAGTCCCCGGCACACTAGAAATAGAAAAGACAGTTCAGGAATCAATTCTATAGTGCTACCAGACACACACTGCGCTTTAGTGCTACCAGACATACACAGCGCTGCACAGAGGCACAAAGAAGAAGAAAACCTCTAAACCTCCATAGACTCACCCTTCAGGGGCACCGAGAGAGACAAGAAGATACCCGTATGAAACACAGGATACTCTCATGCCACTGACATCACTGTGCAGCAATTTGCCTTCTGCCAACCCCAGAATGGCAAAAAACCGAGATTGGGCAGCTGAGCACAGGGCAGAATCACTTTCTTAAGCACCGTGAGGCATAACAGTACAGTCGCAATTAAAGTACGGTAGTTAAGTTTTTTCAAGCAATGACAGTGGGGAAACACACACACAAGGTATATCACCGCAACAGTGGCAAAAGCTGTTGAAACACTCCCGACTCGAAGAACCCCGAAAACAGGGAAGCTGCAGGATAGTGACCTAAATCAGCTGCAAAATACTCCATGAACGCTGCGGTGCTCCCGTTAGCGCCGGAGACCTAAGTGCGTGCCTGCTTCATGCTGAAATGAGCTGGCTCTATCAACAATGCATTAAAAACCTACCCTGAGCCAACCATTAAAATATTTTTCCAACTGTCATGGTATAAAATGCTTAAAATAAACATTGGAGAGAAATAAAGGAATGCTGCTTCATTCTCAACTTAGGAAAACAAGCACACGCCTCTTGAGCTCAGTCAAGAACTGGCTATGGGAAGAACACACCTGGAGCCGTCCAAATATTTACCTCCACCCAGCCGCGGGAACTGCCAAGCAAAGTCCGCCTCGGGGAGAAATCCCACTACCGCTGTGGCGCTGCTGCCAGAGTATGAAAACAAGCGCGCGTCTACAACACGTGGGAAGGCACTAGTTCTGTCAACGGAGCTCTATCCATACACCTGTAGCCCTTTACTGAATAAACTTCATACAAATGTAAATTTACTTGTCAGTCACTAAACCATTTCCACAACTTTACAAAATATAGTGTTTGATAAAAAAAATATATTCCTTCTGTAGACTCACACCGAACTCGTAGCTCCACCACAACCAGTAAAGAAATACAAATAAAACACATACTCACAACTTTGTTGATAGTGCCAGAAGATGCTGGTTGCTCAGCACTATGAGGGCAGAATTATTTAATAGTCACTGTGGTCTCTTTTTTTCTTTTTTATAGTGAAGGGAAAGAAGAAAAATTGAGACCCAATCAGACCCTCTATCATTAGAAGAAGGGTGAGGCAGGGACCTGGGGAGGCCCAGGTGTAACCCCCAAAGCCGGCACCATTCAGTCTGACACCCCTGTCTCACTGAAGAGAAACCTCAACAGGAGAAAATAAATTTCCAGTTACAGCCAGAATCCAGGAGCTAGTTGAATAGCAACCATCACCTGCTGGAAGATAGAGCATACTGAAGATGCAGGAGGTATGCCAGCCCATAGGATCACCTGTTAATCAGTTTCTCTATCTCCACCTGCTGGTAGATATGTGCTATCCCATTGGTCTCTGGATTCATCTGCTGCTGTTGCTAAGGAAGCATGATTGCTGTCTGGCCCCCAGCACACCCCTCCCCCAAAGCAACCCCCTTTCCCTCTCCCCCTGCCCCCTGTTGTGCCATGCCTGCATGTTCCATGACCCCCTTTTGTTCCTCCCCTCCCAGAGCAAAGCATGATTGCTGTCTGCCCCAGCACAACCCTCCCCCCAAAGCAGCCCCCTATCCCTCTCCCCCTGTTATGCCATGCCTGCCTGCTCCGTGGTCCCCTTCTGTTCCCCCCATGATTGCTGTCTGCCCAGCACATCACTCTACCCAAAGAAGCCCCCTTTCCATCTCCCCCTGGTCCCATTATGCCATGCCTGCCTGCTCCGTGGCCCCCTTTTGTTCCCCCATGATTGCTGTCTGCCTCCAGCAAACCCCTCCCCCCAAAGTAGCCCCCTTTACCTCTCCCCTGTTGTGCCATGCCTTCCTGCTCCTTGGTCCCCTTCTGTTCTTCCCCCATGATTTCTGTCTGCCCCAGCACATCCCTCCCCCCCCAAAGCAGCCCCCTTTCCCTCTCCCCCTGGTCCCCTGTTGTGCCATGCCTGCCTGCTCTGTGGCCCCCTTCTGTTTCCCCCCTCCCGTTCTTACCCTCCTTTCATCCATGGTTCCCGGTGTCTTTAACCCACCGGCACGAACTGCTGCTGCCCCTCTTCAACAAAGCAGTCTACTGAGGTTCGCCGGCTGGCTGCAGCGAACCTTGCAGGCCGCTCTCTACATCGGTAGCACGTTCCCTCTGACGCGATTGCTACCAGGTGGAGAGCAGCCTGAGAGGTTCACTACAGCCGGCCGGCAAATCTCAGCAGGCTGCTTTGAAGAGGAGCAGCAGGGCAGCAGCGGTTGGTGAGTGAGGGGGGGAGGAGGGAGTTGCCGGCATGTTCCCTGCCTCCGTGTTACCACCTACCTTTTTTTTGTTGTTGTTGTGTTGGAAAGGGCAACCAGCACACAGGAAAGTAAACCACCTCATAGCTCTCAACGTGCGCACACGCCGAACGCACCGCACTCCCCAACATTTCTCTGCCGGCCAAGGAGCTACGAAGCCATGAAGATTGAAGTGCGCATGCGCTCTAAGGATATCATTATATAGGATTCTAGCATTTACACAGGCATGGAATTAGAAATTATATATTCCCCTCCCCCAACCAGCATCGTGCTTACCATTGGCACCGAAGAAACTTGCTACTGAACATCTCCATTCAGGCCACACTCCATTCAGATGTCCCTCTTCAAAAGGGGTTCGAGGGGAGATCCGGGAAACTACAGACCAGTGAGTCTAACCTCGGTACTGGGAAAAATGGTAGAGGCGCTGATAAAGAACCATATCATTGATCACCTTGACGGACACGGTCTGATGAGGACCAGCCAGCACGGTTTCAGCAAAGGCAGATCTTGTCTGACGAACTTGCTGCACTTTTTCGAGGAAGTAAGCAGGCAAATAGACAAGGGAGACCCGGTTGACATTGTATATCTGGATTTTCAGAAGGTGTTCGACAAGGTCCCGCATGAACGACTACTTCGGAAAATTGCAAGTCATCGAATCGAGGATGAAATACTCACGTGGATCAAAATCTGGCTGGAGCATAGGAAACAGAGAGTGGGGGTAAAGGGACAATACTCGGACTGGAAGAGCGTCACCAGTGGAGTGCCGCAGGGCTCGGTGCTTGGACCCGTGCTCTTCCAACATCTTTATAAACGATCTGGACATTGGTACAATGAGTGAGGTGATTAAATTTGCAGACGATACGAAGTTATTCAGAGTAGTGAATACACAGGGGGATTATGAAGATCTGCAACGTGACATAATCAAGCTCGAGAAATGGGCATCGACATGGTAAATGAGGTTCAACGTGGATAAGTGTAAAATGATGCATGTCAGGAACAAAAACCTCATGCACGAATACACGATGTCCAGGGCGGTACTTGGAGAGACCTCCCAGGAAAGAGACTTGGGAGTTCTGATCGACAAGTCGATGAAGCTGTCTACAGAATGCTAGGAATGATTAAGAAGGGGATCACGAACAGATCGAAGAGGGTCATCATGCCGCTGTACCGGGCCATGGTACGCCCTCACCTGGAATACTGTGTCCAGCACTGGTCACCGTACATGAAGAAGGTCAAGGTACTACTCGAAAGGGTCCAAAAAGCAACTAAAATGGTTAAGGGGTTGGAGGAGTTGCTGTACAGTGAGAGATTGGAGAAACTGAGTCTCTTCTCCCTTGAAAAGAGGAGACAGAGGGGACTTGATCAAAACTTTCAAAATACTGAAGGGAATAGACTTAGTAGAGAAAGACAGACTGTTCACCCTCTCCAAGGTAGGGAGAACGAGAGCACTCTGTAAAATTGAAAGGGGATAGATTCCGTACAAACGTAAGGAAATTTTTTTTCACCCAGAGAGTGGTGGAAAGCTGGAACGTTTTTCCGGAGTCTGTTATAGGGGAAAACACCATCCAGGGTTTCAAGACAAAGTTGGACAAGTTCCTGCTAAACTGGATTGCACGCAGGTGAAGCTGGACTCATTTAGAGCACTGGTCTTTGACCTGAGGGCCGCCGCGTGAGCGGACTGCTGGGTAGGATGGACCACTGGCTCTGACCCAGCAGCAGCATTTCTTATGTTCTCCCCCCACGATTAACCGCACTGCCGCTATCCTCCGCACACACATACCCTTGCCACCGTCACCCTCCTCCATGCACGCCCCCCTTCTTTGACATCATGCTTACCATTAGTACTAGAAACCTGTTGCCGCCGTCAATGCTGTATTCTGCTCCGGTTAAAAACTTCTTGTACCAAATATTGTCACTTGGAAGGACACAACGTGCCTAAAGACACTATTGTAAGAAGCACTGAACCACAATAGCAATCAAGAATTTTAAATTTGTAAGTTGTGAAAGTCCTCAGTATTCACTCCTCTTTAATCAGGACAAGCCTATAATGAGAGTCGTGAGCAAATATCCAGCAGGGTACTCAAACGTGAAACATCCTTGGACTTAAAATAACTATATAAATTCCAGTGCAAAAGTGTTCAAATTGTGTTTGTTTGTTTTTTTCTTTTAAATACTGAAACTTAATTCATTTAAAAAAAGGTAGCACCACAATCACTCCCAATGTGCAATAGTCATTTTCAAAAACATCCGAGAATTTAAAAATTCTTATAAATTCCCCAAGCATCCACTGCTTCAAAATGGTTTGGGATAGATTTCCTTGAAAACAAAGCACAACAGTCTGTACTTATCTGTGTTTCATCAGTAAAAAAAACTCCAAATGTAGAGAAGTTCTTGCTCTTAATTGACCATACTATTCTTCTCTTGTTGGGTTATATTATTTAAAGTATTCTGATCCGGTGCAGGGGGTGCACAGAGGATAGCGGCACCAAGGTTCATCACGAGGGGGGCATGTACGGAGGATAACCATGCGGCGGTGTTCAGCAGGGAGAGTGTGTGGGGGGGTGATCATCAGGAGTGGAGGACAGCCACGCCATCGGTCGGGTGATGGCTCAAATATAAGCTGAGACCGGACCAATTTTTTGGTCCCAAAATCTTGGTTTATATTTGAGTATATACAGTACGTTTAGGAATCAGATATGTATGATATGTCAAAGAATAAATTGGCAAGAACATTAAGCAGTGGCAATTTTAATGTATGTATTATTGTATGTATACATATTTTGCATTTATATGTCGCCTAGACAATTTACACACTCAGAAGCTTACCATACCATAACATAACAGCACTAACTCCAAGGACTCAAAAAGCAACAACCTTATGCATGAAAAGGCAACACTGTAAATATTACACCAGGAATATATCAATATACCACGCAGTGAGAAAACAAGAAAGAGGACTGCAACAAGAACTCTAAAAAGATACTACATGGTAGCTAAATACCACACTTGGGTTACTTTATGCAAAACACAGACAGACCCTCAGCAAATATGAAACAAGGAACCACAGACCAGTAAGAGATATGAAGGCAAAATAAAATGAACTGGAAACCTCAAAAGTCAGACTCCACATACAGAAACTGAAATCTAAAAAATCAGAACAAGCATTTCCAAAAGCTAATATAATAAAAATAATGAAGATGATCTAAAAAGAGTCAGAGTCGTCCAAGGATAAGAGCGAAAAACTTGTAATGAACATTAATAAAACAATTTTTCAACTAGAAGTGCACTCAAAGTACAAACATCCAATGATTGTAAAAGAGGGGTCTCAATGGTAGAGGCAGGACTTTGGGGCCAGGATCTCTCCCTCTCAATTCCCACCACTCTTTCACAGTCCAGTATTTCTCCCTCCTGTGTCCAGTGTCTTTCCCCCCCCCCTTCTTTTCCATCCAGCATCTTTTCTCCTCTCTGCCCCTCCCCAGTCCAGTTCTCTCTCTCCCCCCCCTTCCTCCATTGGTCTACCATAACTCCTCTCTCCTTCCTGAATGCAGCACCTCTTCTTGTTTATCTGTCCCTCCCCCCTACTCTTGGGCCAATATTTCTTCCTCTTCCCATCCTCCAGGGTCGAGTCTTCTATTCCATCCAGAATCTTTCCTTGTCTCTTCTCTTGTCTCCAATTCCAGTCCAGCCTCTCTCTCTCTTTTCCCCTGGAAGTCCATATCTATAACGCGTCTCCCCCTCCAGGGTCCTGACTTCTGCACCTTTTCCGCCTGCCTGCAGATTGCCTGTCCGTCCCCACCCCATCAGAGAAGCATCAACTCTCTCCCATCATCATCAGGTTCAACAAGCGTCTCTTTTGTCATCCCCCCACCCCCCCAGTTACAGTGTCTCTCTCTTAGTCCCTCCCCCTCCCCAGTCAGACACTTGCCTTGAAGTTAATCAGTCTGTCTCTGTTGGTAGCGGTCTGTACTCTAACAATTACAGCAGGCTTGCCTCAGAACTCTGCCTTCCCTCTGTGATACACCCTGGCCTTGCAGAAGCAGGTAGTTATGTTATATGGGTTTTCTATTACGCCTTTATCTAATTAGTTCAAGGATGGATAACAAAAGTAGGAAACAAGAACTTGTCCAGAAATTATTAGACAGTAAAAATTTGTACTACAATAATTGAGCTCAAATAAATTCAGTCATGTTGAAAACAAACAAGATTTTAAGTTTCCTAAACTGAAAATGACGACCATAAAATTGCAGTCCCAGAGAAAGATGGTTCCAGTAACTAGCAGTTGATATTGAATAGACAACAAAACTGTCATTTTCATTTTCTTAACTGTAGGAAACTTCAATTGAAAAGAATTTCTCATCTGATATTTAGAAAGTTGCATCAGAGCAGGCAGAACATGTCAGGGGGAAGGCCAAGTCCCTGAGGCAGGTCTGCTGCAATTGCTAGAGTGCATGCAGACCACCACCAGTGGAATGGGAATCCCTGCCATTACTGCTGGAGTAACAAAAGTTTTGTGTTGGGCTGCTTCTACCGGTTCTTTTGTTATTTGAATTTGGGGAGGCTTGTTGAGTCTGATTTGCAGCTCAAGCCTCTTATAGCAAGCACCTATAGGTAACACAATCTCTTTACTTATGTAGCTCAGAGAGCACTATGGACGCCTTGGTGGCTCTGATGTATGTTGGTCTTGAAGTCTGCAGTGAAAACTTTTTTCATGTCATTTGGTTGCTCATATTTGAAACCGTTTTGGGTAAGTCTGAGAGTGAACTGAGTGTGTGTTTGATCTTCCAGTCAAATTCAGTTGAACTAACACATTTATAACAAAGGAAGAGCTAAGCTATTGGATGTGTTTATGGGTGTGACTATTCTATCTACCTATATTGTCTGGCTGGAAAGAGAACACAGATGTCCATGATGGCTTGCTAGAATGTCGTATGTCTTGATGGCAACTAGGAAGAAGTTGCTGCTATTCAGAAGCAGTGCTTTCCTTTCTTTAAGAAACCTTCAAGATCCTGAAAGGCATAGAGAAAGTAGACAGGGACAGATTTTTCAAACTAAAGGGGACCACAAGTTCAAGGGGGCACTCAGAGAAATTGAAAGGGGACAGGTTTAGAACAAACGCTAGGAAATTCTTTTTCACCCAGAGGGTGGTGGATACATGGAATGTGCTTCCAGAGGCTGTGGTAGATAGGAGCACTGTACAGGGCTTCAAGGAAGGCTTGGATAGGTTCCTAGAGGACAAAGGGATTGAGGGGTATAGATAAGTGTAGAGATGGGTTATAGGGATAGGAGTAGAGGTAAGTTACAGGAATAGGAGTAGAGATAGGTTATAAGGCTAGTCAGGGACCACTGCTCAGGCAAAAGGGCCTGATGGGCCGCCGCGGAGCGGACCGCTGGGCGAGATGGACCTCTGGTCTGCCTCAGCGGAGGCAACTTCTTATGTTCTTAAGTATAGGGCCCAGATGCTTTAAAATCTATGTGGGTTGCTGTGGTGCCTTTAAATTTTCCGATTTGAAAACGATTGAGGTTTAAACAACTTTGTATACAAATAAGGTTTGCTGAGGCCTATGGAAATCCCATCCAATCAATTGTTGGAGAAAACCACTGACACATGAGAATATTCCACGGAGGCATGAATGTGTGCATGAGCGTCTATGTCTATCATAGGCTTGCCTTACAGGAGCGCATCATAGGCACACATCATAAGGGAAGGGGAGGGGCAAAATGTGAAAATATTTTTTTACATTGCTTTGGAGGGATAAGTGCTTCCCTCATACAATTGGCAGCTTGCTCCAGCAAGATAAAGTGCTCCCCTCATGCAATCGGTAGCCTTCTTTGGCAGGGCAGTGTTCTCCTCATGCAGCATCCTCTGGCAGTACAAGTGCTCCCCTCATGTAATTGTCAACCTGATCCGGCAGGACAAGTGCTCCCTTTATACAATCATCAATATGTTCCGGCAGAACAAGTCCTCCCCTCATGCAATCGTCAACTTGCTGTGGCAGGACAAGTGCTACCCTCATGCAATTGTCAACTTGCTCTGGCAGTACAAGTGCTCCTCCTCATGCAATTGTCAACTTGCTCTGGCAGTACAAGTGCTCCTACTTATGCAATCGTCAACTTGCTCTGGCAGTACAAGTGCTCCTCCTTATGCAATCGTCAACTTGCTCTGGCAGTACAAGTGCTCCTCCTCATGCAATCGTCAACTTGCTCTGGCAGTACAAGTGCTCCTCCTCATGCAATTGTCAACTTGCTCTGGCAGTACAAGTGCTCCTCCTCATGCAATCGTCAACTTGCTCTGGCAGTACAAGTGCTCCTCCTCATGCAATTGTCAACTTGCTCTGGCAGTACAAGTGCTCCTCCTCATGCAATTGTCAACTTGCTCTGGCAGTACAAGTGCTCCTCCTCATGCAATTGTCAACTTGCTCTGGCAGTACAAGTGCTCCTCCTCATGCAATTGTCAACTTGCTCTGGCAGTACAAGTGCTCCTACTTATGCAATCGTCAACTTGCTCTGGCAGTACAAGTGCTCCTCCTTATGCAATCGTCAACTTGCTCTGGCAGTACAAGTGCTCCTCCTCATGCAATCGTCAACTTGCTCTGGCAGTACAAGTGCTCCTCCTCATGCAATGGTCAACTTGCTCTGGCAGTACAAGTGCTCCTCCTCATGCAATCGTCAACTTGCTCTGGCAGTACAAGTGCTCCTCCTCATGCAATCATCAACTTGCTCTGGCAGTACAAGTGCTCCTCCTCATGCAATCATCAACTTGCTCTGGCAGTACAAGTGCTCCTCCTCATGCAATCATCAACTTGCTCTGGCAGTACAAGTGCTCCTCCTCATGCAATCGTCAACTTGCTCTGGCAGTACAAGTGCTCCTCCTCATGCAATCATCAACTTGCTCTGGCAGTACAAGTGCTCCTCCTCATGCAATCATCAACTTGCTCTGGCAGTACAAGTGCTCCCCTCATGCAATCGTCAACTTGCTCTGGCAGTACAAGTGCTCCTCCTCATGCAATCATCAACTTGCTCTGGCAGTACAAGTGCTCCTCCTCATGCAATCATCAACTTGCTCTGGCAGTACAAGTGCTCCTCCTCATGCAATCGTCAACTTGCTCTGGCAGTACAAGTACTCCTCCTCATGCAATCGTCAACTTGCTCTGGCAGTACAAGTGCTCCTCCTCATGCAATCGTCAACTTGCTCTGGCAGTACAAGTGCTCCTCCTCATGCAATCGTCAACTTGCTCTGGCAGTACAAGTGCTCCTCCTCATGCAATCGTCAACTTGCTCTGGCAGTACAAGTGCTCCTCCTCATGCAATTGTCAACTTGCTCTGGCAGTACAAGTGCTCCTCCTCATGCAATTGTCAACTTGCTCTGGCAGTACAAGTGCTCCTACTTATGCAATCGTCAACTTGCTCTGGCAGTACAAGTGCTCCTCCTTATGCAATCGTCAACTTGCTCTGGCAGTACAAGTGCTCCTCCTCATGCAATGGTCAACTTGCTCTGGCAGTACAAGTGCTCCTCCTCATGCAATGGTCAACTTGCTCTGGCAGTACAAGTGCTCCTCCTCATGCAATCGTCAACTTGCTCTGGCAGTACAAGTGCTCCTCCTCATGCAATCGTCAACTTGCTCTGGCAGTACAAGTGCTCCTCCTCATGCAATCGTCAACTTGCTCTGGCAGTACAAGTGCTCCCCTCATGCAATCGTCAACTTGCTCTGGCAGTACAAGTGCTCCTCCTCATGCAATCATCAACTTGCTCTGGCAGTACAAGTGCTCCTCCTCATGCAATCATCAACTTGCTCTGGCAGTACAAGTGCTCCTCCTCATGCAATCGTCAACTTGCTCTGGCAGTACAAGTACTCCTCCTCATGCAATCGTCAACTTGCTCTGGCAGTACAAGTGCTCCTCCTCATGCAATCGTCAACTTGCTCTGGCAGTACAAGTGCTCCTCCTCATGCAATTGTCAACTTGCTCTGGCAGTACAAGTGCTCCCCTCATGCAATCGTCAACTTGCTCTGGCAGTACAAGTGCTCCTCCTCATGCAATCATCAACTTGCTCTGGCAGTACAAGTGCTCCTCCTCATGCAATCGTCAACTTGCTCTGGCAGTACAAGTACTCCTCCTCATGCAATCGTCAACTTGCTCTGGCAGTACAAGTGCTCCTCCTCATGCAATCGTCAACTTGCTCTGGCAGTACAAGTACTCCTCCTCATGCAATCGTCAACTTGCTCTGGCAGTACAAGTGCTCCTCCTCATGCAATTGTCAACTTGCTCTGGCAGTACAAGTGCTCCCCTCATGCAATCGTCAACTTGCTCTGGCAGTACAAGTGCTCCTCCTCATGCAATCATCAACTTGCTCTGGCAGTACAAGTGCTCCTCCTCATGCAATCGTCAACTTGCTCTGGCAGTACAAGTACTCCTCCTCATGCAATCGTCAACTTGCTCTGGCAGTACAAGTACTCCTCCTCATGCAATCGTCAACTTGCTCTGGCAGTTCAAGTACTCCTCCTCATGCAATCGTCAACTTGCTCTGGCAGTACAAGTGCTCCTCCTCATGCAATTGTCAACTTGCTCTGGCAGTACAAGTGCTCCCCTCATGCAATCGTCAACTTGCTCTGGCAGTACAAGTGCTCCTCCTCATGCAATCATCAACTTGCTCTGGCAGTACAAGTGCTCCTCCTCATGCAATCGTCAACTTGCTCTGGCAGTACAAGTGCTCCTCCTCATGCAATCGTCAACTTGCTCTGGCAGTACAAGTGCTCCTCCTCATGCAATCGTCAACTTGCTCTGGCAGTACAAGTACTCCTCCTCATGCAATCGTCAACTTGCTCTGGCAGTACAAGTGCTCCTCCTCATGCAATTGTCAACTTGCTCTGGCAGTACAAGTGCTCCCCTCATGCAATCGTCAACTTGCTCTGGCAGTACAAGTGCTCCTCCTCATGCAATCATCAACTTGCTCTGGCAGTACAAGTGCTCCTCCTCATGCAATCGTCAACTTGCTCTGGCAGTACAAGTACTCCTCCTCATGCAATCGTCAACTTGCTCTGGCAGTACAAGTGCTCCTCCTCATGCAATCGTCAACTTGCTCTGGCAGTACAAGTACTCCTCCTCATGCAATCGTCAACTTGCTCTGGCAGTACAAGTGCTCCTCCTCATGCAATTGTCAACTTGCTCTGGCAGTACAAGTGCTCCCCTCATGCAATCGTCAACTTGCTCTGGCAGTACAAGTGCTCCTCCTCATGCAATCATCAACTTGCTCTGGCAGTACAAGTGCTCCTCCTCATGCAATCGTCAACTTGCTCTGGCAGTACAAGTACTCCTCCTCATGCAATCGTCAACTTGCTCTGGCAGTACAAGTGCTCCTCCTCATGCAATCGTCAACTTGCTCTGGCAGTACAAGTGCTCCTCCTCATGCAATCGTCAACTTGCTCTGGCAGTACAAGTGCTCCTCCTCATGCAATCGTCAACTTGCTCTGGCAGTACAAGTACTCCTCCTCATGCAATCGTCAACTTGCTCTGGCAGTACAAGTGCTCCTCCTCATGCAATTGTCAACTTGCTCTGGCAGTACAAGTGCTCCTCCTCATGCAATCATCAACTTGCTCTGGCAGTACAAGTGCTCCTCCTCATGCAATCGTCAACTTGCTCTGGCAGTACAAGTGCTCCTCCTCATGCAATCATCAACTTGCTCTGGCAGTACAAGTGCTCCCCTCATGCAATCGTCAACTTGCTCTGGCAGTACAAGTGCTCCTCCTCATGCAATCATCAACTTGCTCTGGCAGTACAAGTGCTCCTCCTCATGCAATCGTCAACTTGCTCTGGCAGTACAAGTACTCCTCCTCATGCAATCGTCAACTTGCTCTGGCAGTACAAGTGCTCCTCCTCATGCAATCGTCAACTTGCTCTGGCAGTACAAGTGCTCCTCCTCATGCAGTCGTCAACCTGCTCAGGCAGGACAAGCGCTCCCCTCATGCAATCGTCAACTTGCTCTGGCAGTACAAGTGCTCCTCCTCATGCAATCGTCAACCTGCTCAGGCAGGACAAGTGCTCCCCTCATGTAATCGTCAGCCCCCCTCCCCCCCTTCTCTCTTTTCTACCTCACAAGCAATGGGCAACCTAAGCTTTGAAGCATGCGCCTGGACCAGTAGGTCATTTGGGAGTGTTGTGCATCAACAGGCGGTGTGAGAGCAGCGCTGGCTTTGCTAGAGCAGAGTCCGAGGAGCCACGGTGGGCATGAGTAGGGAAGGAAGACCGAGTCGAGAGCAGCGTTACCTGGGCGCTGCCATTAAGAGAGGCGCCGGAGAGCGAGGCCTCCTTGGCGCGGCGAGCGAGGAAGGCGGGCCTCGGCTCTTTCTACCACGCTCTCGCCACGACGGGGGCGCCACGGCCCCGTCACGCTGCTAAAACCCCAGGAGCGACGAGGGATAAAGGCAAGTAAGCCGACGTCCGCTTACCTTCTGCGAGAGCCGCCATCGACCCCAGAGCCCGTCACGTGAGCACGTCCGCTCCACCCCTTCAAGGGCGAGCTCGCGCCGAGCCGACCCCGCCCACGACGCCCGGCTGAGCCAGTGGGAGGCGGGAAAGAGGAGGCGGCGGCGGCGCGCGCGAGCCGGCCAATGGGCTGCGGAGGTTAAGGGTCGCACTCTCGTGACTCTGGAGGGACGCGGAGCGTTGGGACAAAGATGCAGCTCGCGCTGAGATGGAGCGGCGCCCGCCGGGTATGGGGGACCGGGTTGGGGGGGGGCTTCGTAAGCCGTGAAGTCGCTGAGAGCCACGTGTGTGTGTGAGAACGTTCCCCCCCCCTCCACCTGCGGCAGGCGCCAGCTCGAGCGCCTCCCCCTCCCCCCCCCTGTGACACCTGCCAACGGCTCTGCTCCCCTCCGAGACCAGCACGAGCCCTTCACACAGCCCCAAAGGGCAAGGGAGGATGAAGGCCTTACCTCAGTAAACTGCAGAATATATAACTTAATTCCAAATGTAATGATTATATTTTCTATTATGCCCTTTGGGCCCAATTGCAGGCAACCAATTTTTTTTTTTTTTTTAAATAAAGCGCCTAAGTCAAAGTGTCTACATTGTAGGCTTAAGCAAGCTCATGGACGAGCTTAAGCGCTGGTAGACGCGAGGCAGGCCCTTTATTTTTATTTTTATTTTCCAGTTTTCATAAAACTGGGGGAAAAGAATTAACGGGATAAATCATGCATCAACTCAGTTCTAAAAAAATGGAGGAGGGGGAAATCATGTAGATAATATAAAGAATGTTGGCCAGTGCTGCCGATACGGGAGCCCTGAGCTTGTTTCCCTCCATCCGCCTGTTCCGTCTCATTTTGGTTGCTGTCACTGCAGAAAACCCCGCTTCACAAAGATAGGATGTTGGAAATGGAAGCAGGGTTTTCAGCGTTCTTGACTTTAATCCAGAGCATATGGAAATTTAAAGTTGTCTCTATTATACTTTTAAGGCCACCATCATTTGCGATCTCAATGTAAATTCACCTGGCTTCTTCACAAATGGGTCGTGGATCCATTCCTTCCCTCTTTGGGGGTCTTTTGTGCTTGGCAAGTAATGCTCAAAACTCTTTTGAAAGCTGAGATAGGTGATTGTGCACTAGATGGGAGAATGAAAACCCAGGCACAGTTTCTACCAAAATCCCTGCTAATGTTTGAAAGGTCAAAAATTCTAATGTCATTCTTGTTTCGCTTTGAATGCAGCCACTTTATTTATAGTTGTTCTCCCCTGAAGTGACAGATTGAGTTGGTTGAGCAGGTTGAATATGTTGTACAAGTAAGCAAGTTTTGCAACCTGAAATGTTCTGCCAGTGGTGTCTCTTTTTCTAAAAGAAATCTCTGAAGCAGCTCCCATAACTCAAAAACTCGGGCCAATGATTTGCCTTTAGAAAGTCATCTTACTTTTGTGTGTAAGAGAAAACATTTGTGCTCTTCCATCTCCTCGCAGAGCTGCTCAAACAGACTTGAGTTAAGGGGATGTACTTTGATGTGGTTAATAATTTTAATCACATCATGCAAAATGTTGTTAAGTGCAGGTGACATTTTTTGGCTAGCCATCATTTCTCTATGTCATAACCCTAACCTGGATTCCCCTCAGCGTAACTCCCCCATCCTCCCCCTTCACCAGTCACCCTTCTCTTCAAAGCCTCAAGCATGTCAACTGCTTCCCTAACTGTATATATACTGGAACTGCACTATCTTCTATTTGTACAGCATCCCGAATTGTAAACCCACAGGAATAGCCCAATCTTCCCTGCCATATCCCATTCCCTAAACTGTACTGCACCATTCTTCTTGTAACTCTTCTGGAAATGTCCAGAAGTCTCTTTGTAATTATCCTGGAAATGTCCAGTGGTCTCTTTTGTAATCCGCCCAGAACTGCAAGGTTGAGGCGGAATAGAAATCAGTAATGTAATGTAATGTATTATACAGAGTGGGCTTGGTGAATGTGGGATCTCTAAGGGAGTAAAGTCAGGGGGGTGGGTCATTAGAGTGGGCAGACTTGATGGGCTATAGCCCTTTTCTGCCATCATATTCTATGTTTCTAATGTGAATCACCTGTTGCAATGAATCTGTAATTTAAGTAGGACTCTTGGCGTTTTCTTTTAAATGCAGCTCTTTTTTTGTTGGCAGTCTTGAAGTCTTCTGCTGTCTCACCATTGGGTCTTTCCCCCTTTTCAAAGAAGTTCTCCAGCGACGTTTGTTTTTTTACTCATTTTTTTTTTTAGGGTTAGCTTGTGGACTTGCTGAAAAAAACTGAGATAAGTGCAGGAAAGAGGCACGGATGGAAGTGGTAACTTTTCATAATAAAATACCTTGCAAACTAATGTAAATAAAATCAAAAATGTTATTCATTCTGTGCGGTCCGTTTCGGCACAATCCATGGCCTAGTACCAGACAGTGGGCCGGTGTTCCGGGACCCCTGATCTAAGCAATTCCTGCTCATCATAGCTTCAACAGCCACAAGGTCAGTTCAGTGTTCACCCATCCTCATTCTATGTAGTGAATCTGTATGTAGCCCATGCATTTTTCAATTTCATCTCATTCCCTCATTGGGAAAGATATTCCAGACATCCACCGCCCTATCCCTGATCTTACTCCTAAGTCTGGCACCCTGCAGCCTCTATTTATGTCCTATAATTCTGCAGCTTCCCCGTCTCTGGAAAAGATTGGTTTCTATATCTCTTTAGTTGTCCTTTCTGCTAGGATAGGGCTTCTTAGTCCTCCTGTGGAGGCACACTTAGCCATTCAGATTTTCAGGATTACTGTACTACAGTGAGATAAGTTTTCATATATTATCCCAGGACAAGTAGGCAGCATATTCTCAACATGTGGGTGATGTCATCCATGGAGCCACATAGTGGACAGCCTCGCAAACAGATTTGCTTGTAGAACTTTCAAAGAGTTTGCGAGTGCTGCATCGCGCATGCACGAGTGCCTTCCCGCCTGAGTTAGGTCGTGTGTCTCCTCAGTTCTTAGTTTTCTGCGGAGCCAAGAAGCCCTGTTTCTACAGCTCTGCTTTTTTCTAGTTGCCTTCTCGCACCGTGACGTTCTTTGTTCTTTTATTTATTTTACAAGTCGCTGTGCGACGCGTCTTTGTATATATATATATATATTTTTATTTTTTTTACTTTGATTTTTTTTCCGCCGGTTTTCGTCCACCGGCCCTTCAGCTTAGGCCCTGCCACCGGCCCTCGTTTGGCGGCTATATTTTTTGTCTATGTCTGACCTCTTACCGGGTTTAAAAAGTGTAGCCAGTGTGGCCAGGCCATTTCTTTGACCGACCCCCATCGTTGGTGTTTAGGACCCGAACATTGTCCTGAGTCCTGCCCACGCTGTGCTACCATTCAGAAATGAGCCCTTCGCAGACGTCCTGTCAAAATTCTTGAGCTTTTTGGTCTGTCTGCTTCTTCCGTCTGTGAAGGAGGCCTGTATATCACACCAATGTAAATATATTAACCATTCTCCTTTCCAAATTGATCCACAGTGCCTCTTCTTTGCCCTGCAGATCCTGCAATTGTGTAGCTTTAAAATAATCTTTAACATATAACGCTACTCCTCCTTTTCTTCCTACCCTGTCTTTCCGGAACAGATTATACACCAGTATATCTACATCCCAGACATGGTTCACTGTGAACCATGTCTCTGTGATCGCCACTATATCCATCTTCTCTTCATCCATCACAGCTTCTAGATACAGAATCTTGTTTACCTTACTTCAAGCTTTAGTATATATTGCTTTCCAGACACTGCTCCCTTTTCCCTTCTGTGTAGAGGTATTCAGTGATTTACATACCTGAGGGCTTATACTCACCCGGGAGCTTTGATCATCCTGCCCTATCACTTCTAGTTTAAAGCCCTCTTCAGTAGATTAGCCAGCCTTCTTTGATAGATGCGCACCAACCCTGCTCAGCAGCCCTTGGAAGATCATCCCATGGTCCAGGAAGCCAAAACGCTCTTGACAACACCATCCACGTAGCCATGCACTCATCTCCATGAAGAGAGCTTATCTGCCCTTTACCTTTGACAGAGAGGCTGGACGAGAATACCAGAGTCACAGTCACTTTTGAGACTTTTGCAGGGGTACCTGGCAGTATCGTTAGTGACAATGTGGATGAGCAGCATCAGATAGTAGTCATCAGGCTTGATGAGTCTCTGCAAGTTCTCCGTAACATCTTGGATTTTGGCACCAGGCAGACAGCATACCTCTGAGAAAGACATGGGACAAGCCACTGCTTGCTTTGGATCGGTATAGCATGAAATGTTGCTACTGTTTGGATTTTGGCCAGGTACTAGTGACCTGGATTGGCCACCGTGAGAACTGTTGGTCTGACCCAGTAAGGCTATTATGTTCTTATGTGTACTTGCTCATTTTGTATGACTATTTGAAAATGCCAATAAAAAGAATTTGCATGAAAAAAAATAATCTGTAATACCTGAAGATTGAAGGGTGGTTCATATTAGAGAATGACACGGGGAAAAATTTGTCTCCGTCTCTGCAAACCATCTGATCCCAAGCCTCGAATAGTTTTATACTGAACACAGCTACAATACTACTTTATCCTAAAGCAAATATATATATATATACTAGTGTTTAAGCCCGTTACATTAACGGGTGCTAGAAAGCAGCCCCCTTTCCCTCTCTCCCTCCAGTTCCTCCCTAACTTTCTCTCCGTGGCTCCCCTTCTGTCTTCCCCCCCTAAGCAAAACGATCTGCCTCCCAGCACACCCCTCCCCCCGAAGCAGCCCCCTTTCCCTCTACCCCTCCAATTCCTCCATGACAGTGTTTCCGTGGCCCCCCCTTCTGTCTCCCCTCCCAAGCAAAGCTATCTACCTCACAGCACAACCCTCCCCCAAAGCAGACCCCTTTCCCTCTACCCCTCCAGTTCCTCCCTGACTGTCTCTTCGTGGCCCCCCTTCTGTCTCCCCCCCCCCCCCAAGCAACGCTGTCTGCCTCCAAGCACACCCCTCCACCAAAGCAGGCCCCTTTCCCTCTCCTGCTCCAGTTCCTCCCTGTCTCTCCGTGGCCCCCCTTCTGTCTTTCCCCCCAAGCAAAGCTGTCTGCTTCCAAGCACACCCCTCCCCCAAAGCAGGCCCCTTTCCCTCTCCCGCTCCAGCTCCTCCCTGTCTCTCCGTGGTCCCCCTTCTGTCTCCCCCCCCAAGCAAAGCTGTCTGTCTCCAAGCACACCCCTCCCCCCGAAGCAGCCCCCTTTCCCCTCCTGTGAGAATGTTTACCTGCATGGGCCACCTGCAGCACCCTCCAGCCGTTCCTGAGCTGAAACTCCTTCAGTCACCTGCCGCCTACACTTTTTTGAAGAGGTGCGCCATCTCCGCAGTCTAGCCAGCTCCCCTAGTCCCTTGCCGCCGCCACCCCCTTCCCTTCCCGCGGTCGACAAACCTCTTGGCTCCAGCAGCGGCCGCTTTGCGGCCTCTACTGCCCCGATTTGCTCTGCCGCGGCAGTTCTTTTAGTTCCTTCAGAACACAGAGACGTTAGTCCATTTCATTCCTTGTACCCAAGAAGAAATAAATAAATGAATCAAGAGGACTTAGACTGGAGCTGGATCTCATACATTTCCATAGCACAACTGTGAGTTTCTATATTCCCTAGGTCTCAGGGAGTGATCTCAGTTTTGGCTGGTTGCCATTTGGCCTTGGCATGGCTCCATGAACGCTTTGAACCATGAGGCCCGTACTGCCATTTGGCGCAACGAGGGAATTCAACTATATTCTTTTTTGAAAGACTGTTTGATTCGGACGTCTTAAGCTGGGTCAGTTTGTCATACACATACAGGTGATTTCTTTTCTTCCTTATTTGGCTATCCATCTTCATATTTATAATGAGCTCTCTTATCCTGTACCAATTTTTTGAATCTCTGGAGGTGTTGTTCGTCAAGTAGCTGAGCCGAGTGTTTCTTCCCTGAGAATGGAGAGGCCAAGTTATAGTCTCTGTTCGCATTCTTCTTTCCTCTCCCAAATTGAGCCTATGGCTGTACAGGTTCTGGGGGTCCATGGTGGTGACTCCACTAGGACCTTCAGCTTGCATTCACATAAGATCGCTGCAGCCGCTGCTTTGGTTCCGGAGGTTTCCAGAATCTCAAGACGCCATTCATAGTATATTCTAGGATACTCCGGCATCACTCAGCACGATTTTGGTGGCTTGACAAGGTCATGGTCACCATACAGGTCAGGCTCTTGAGTTGGGGGGCTCAGTGCCTTCAATCCTCGGCACAAGCAATCTGCTCTCAACAGCTGACTCAGTGCTTGTTCGTTCCTCTAGAGTGGTGCTTGATCCGACTTGCACTTCATTTTCAGACCTTTCTTTCGCAATGGCGTTAAGGGTCTTTTGGCACGGGGTAATGGCGGTAGTATTTCTCATAGCCTAGGAGGTATGTGTAGTTGGCAAACAGAGTTATGGTTCTGCTTCAATCTCATCTTCTGTCGCTGTGTTATGGTCTGAGACAGGACACTCTTATACATCCTGGAAATTGGGATTGTTTGCTCAAACGTTCAAGCTCTTTGTATAGGGGTGAGATCTGCAAGAACTAGTCCTCATCTCCAAGTGCACAGCTTCCTAGCTTCTTCAGCAGATGCAGGGAGTGTCTGTCAGCGGAAGTAGGCGCGTTGATTCTTTTTCGCCTCTGGTTTGTCTTTTTTTTTTTTTTTTTTAGTGTTTTCACCTGGCCGTTGATTAGATGCATGTTACATCTCAGGCTCGCTTTCAGGGCACGGTGAACATGGTATTTCCGGATTGTCTGCACTATCCATGGGAGGAGGAGCTAATAGGTCTTTTGAATGTCCGACTGTTGAGATTCCAGGCTCCTCTGGATTTTTTCTCATAGGTCCCAGCTGAGGTGTAAGTGTTAGACGAAGCAGCTTCTTTCTTCTTGTCTTCGGGCGATACCGGCAACTGGAGGGTTTTCGATTCTTGGGTGGTTCTCGAGGTATACCACCCTTCCAGACTTCTCTGTTTAATTTGGGTCGGCTTCAAGTGGCATTCTTAGCTTGTTACAAGAGCTGGGTGTCTCGCTCTTCACTTGCTTCTCCGTTTCATGTACTTCAGTTCCTAAAAGGTCTATATCTTCATGTACTTCAGTTCCTCATAGGACTATAGTCTTCAGGTAGTTCTTTGCAGTTTACGGCTGGCTCCGTTTGGTTGAGCCTTTACAGGAGAAGCTGTTACAACGGGGTTTCTTGTGGCCATGACTTCAGCTTAGTGGTTTTCTGAAGTGCTGGACTTGTCTTGCACGCTTTAATTTTTGGTGCTTTATGAGTTCTGGTGTGTCAATTTGGACAGTAGCATTGTTTCTCCCTAAGGTGGTGTCATTCCTTCTTCCCAGCTGCTTTCCCACTTCCTTCCGGCTTTCTCGGAGGAGGAATGGGGAGGTGTGATTTTATTTCTTGCATTTCTTAGAAGTGCGTGGAATACTTTTATCCTATCTGTAGGTTTCCAACCACTTTGACGTTTGTATCACCTCTGTATTAATCGAGGGATACGAGAAGGATATGGTCACCCAGTCAAAGAAATTGATCAGATTTGTCTGACAAGACCTACCTCTAGTGAATCCATGTTGCCTCTGGTCCTGTAATCTAATAATAATAATAATTTTATTCTTATATACCGCCATATCAAAAAAGTTCCAGGCGGTTCACAACAAGCTAAGCTAGTACATACGATACGGATAAAATACAACAGATTGGAATTATAGAAACTTATAACAGATAAAACTTCTACTCTCTGGGCAGCAGGTGATATGATCCATCTTTGTGAATAAATAAAAATACCACTTTGAAAAACGTTGTTATCCCAGGACAAGCAGGCAACATATTCTCAACATATAGGTGATGTCAACCATGGAGCCCCGATGTGGACAGCTTCACAAGCAGACTTGCTTGAAGAACTTTTGGAAAGTTTCCGACTGCCACACCGCACATGCACGAGTGCCTTCCCGCCTGACATAGGGCACGCGTCTCTTCAGTTCTAAGTTTTCCACAGAGCTGAGAAGCCCTCGTTTCAAAGCTCTACACAAGAGTTAGTTCAATCTCTTGCCTTCTCATCACCGTGGCTCATGTACTTATTTTCTTTTTACAGGGTCGTAGTGTAGCGTTTTTTTGTGTTTTTTTTTTTTAAGTAGTTTTCTTTTTTAATTTTTGTCGTGTCACAGCAGAGCCTACTCCGCAGCCTCAGCCTGCATGCTTCGATTGTGCCACAGCCATTTTTCAATCCATGTCCCAGCCGGTCACGGGGTTCAAGAAGTGTAGCCAGTATCAACACGCGATTTCTGTCATTGACCCACATAAATGGTGTGTGCAGTGTTTAGGGCCCGATCATCGTCCAGAATTGTGCGCTCGCTGTGCTACACTTAAAAATCGAGCCCTTAAACGTCATTGAGTTCAACTTGAGAAATCTTCGGGGGTATGGATCTTTCCTCAACTAAAGCCTCAACCCTGATTGTCCCCTCGACTTCGATTCCGTTTAAATCTTCTGTGGGGCTCAAATCTTCAACCTCAATCTCAGCCTCGTTAAAGCCTTCCTTGATGGGGGAAATCCTCATCCTTGGGGAAAGTCTGCTAAATCATCTCCTGAAGGGCCGGTATCCTCAGTGTCTCCATCAGGTAAGATATCTAAGTCAACTCTTCCGAAGTCACAGCCCATGCCATCCTTAGAACCGGTGGTTCCGAGACTGTCCAAGAAAAGGGTCTCAAAATCGAGGCAACACTCTTCCTCCAGGTCGTCTTCCTCTGAGTCCATAGCCACACCAACCGTACCAGCTTCAGTGGTCTCGGTGCTGGCTTTGATGTTGTTAAGGATCTGGTGGAAACTATTCTGCATCAGGAGTTTGGTAATATGCTTGCCAAATTGACTCCTGCCTCGACTCTGCTTTCTGCAGTCCAGCCTGAGCACTGAGCAGTAATACAAGGAGTCGAGTCCTTAAGAGTACCTCGAGGTCAGTCTGAACACTCTTTACAAGGAGATGAGTCCTTGCAAGTGTCTCGACCTCGCTCTTCAACTTCATAGAAACATAGAAGATGACGGCAGATAAGGGCCATAGCCCATCAGGTCTGCCCACTCTACTGACCCACCCCCAAGTCTACTATCCTAGGGATCCCACTCCTGGTGACAGGTTCCCTTGGCTTAACCCTCTAAGGGATCCCACATGGGCATCCCATTTGCTCTTAAATTCTTGCACACTGTTTGCCTCAATCACCTGCACCGGGAGCTCGTTCCAAGGATCAACCACTCTCTCGGTGAAGAAATATTTCCTGGTGTCGCCATGAAATTTCCCGCCCCTGAGTTTGAGCAGATGCCCTCTTGTGGCTGAGGGTCCTTTGAGAAAGAGAATCTCTTCTTCCATCTCGATACAGCCGGTAATATACTTAAACGTCTCGATCATGTCTCCTCTCTCCCTACGTTCCTCGAGTGAGTACAGCCGCAAATTTTTCAGCCTTTCCTCGTACGATAGATCCTTGAGCCCCGAGACCATCCTGGTGGCCATCTGTTACACCGACTCTATTCTCAGCACATCTTTTCGGTAGTGTGGCCTCCAGAATTGCACAACAGTATTCCAAATGAGGTCTCACCATGGTTCTGTATAATGGCATTATGACTTCAGGCTTCCGGCTGACGAAACTCCTGCGGATGCAACCTAACATCTGTCTTGCCTTAGATGAAGCCTTCTCCACATGATCAGCAGTTTTCATGTCTGCGCTGATGATCACGGGACGTGTCGAAGTGGAAGATGATATTTTCTTTCTCAAGGGACCCTCGGCCACAAGAGGGCGCCCACTCAAACTCAGGGGCGGAAAATTTCATGGCGACACCAGAAAGTATTTTTTACAGAGAGAATGGTTGATCATTGGAACAAGCTTCCAGTGCAGGTGATCGAGGCAGACAGTGTGCCAGACTTTAAGAATAAATGGGATACCCATGTGGGATCCCTAAGGGGGTCAAGATAAGGAAATTGGGTCATTAGGGCATAGACAGGGGGTGGGTAAGCAGAGTGGGCAGACTTGATGGGCTGTAGCCCTTTTCTGCCGTCATCTTCTATGTTTCTATGATCACTCCCAAGTCTCGTTCTGTTGAAGTTCTAGCTAAGGTCTCACCATTCAAGGTGTAAGTTCTGCACGGATTTCTGCTGCCGAGGTGCATGATCTTGCATTTCTTAGCGTTGAAGCCCAGCTGCCAGGTCGAGGACCAAAGCTCCAACAAATGTAGGTCCTGTGTCATACTATCAGGTGAATTGCCGTCTCTCACTATATTGCATAGTTTGGCGTCGTCAGTGAATAACGTTATCTTACCTTGAAGCCCCTGAGTTAGGTCCCCTATGAATATGTTGAAAAGGAGCGGGCCCAAGACTGAGCCCTGCAGTACTCCACTGGTCACCTCTGATGTTTTAGAGAGGGTACCGTTAACTACCACCCTCTGAAGTCTGCCACTCAGCCAGTCATTGACCCAAGTAGTTAGTGTTTCTCCCACCCCCATTGATTTCATCTTGCTCAACAGCCTGTGTTGCGGGACACTATCGAAAGCTTTGCTGAAGTCTAAGTATACAACGTCCACGGATTCTCCCAAGTCTAGCTGTTTTGTTACCCAGTCAAAGAAGCTGATGAGATTGGATTGGCAGGACCTACCCTTGGTGAATCCGTGTTGACTGGGATCCCGTAGATTCTCCTCATTCAAGATTGCGTCTAATTTACATTTGATTAGTGTTTCCATGAGTTTGCATACTATTGATGCGAGACTCACCGGTCTGTAGTTTGCAGCCTCTGCCCTGCAACCCTTTTGGTCCACTTCAAATGTGCCTGCCTAACTTTCAAGATCCTTCACGGCATTCTTCCTTCCGTTATTCCACTATCTTGGAATTCCTCTAATCCCAATTCCACCAGATCCTCCCAAAAATTAAAACTATCCTTCCCGTCTATAAAATGTATATCTCATGCTGGAAAACTAGGGACATCCCTCCCCTTTAGAATCACCAAGCTCTGGAACAACCTTACATCCCCTCTCCGAAATTTGAGCTCCCTCCAACTCTTCCGAAAACATCTGAAAACTTGGCTTTTCTCAAAAATATAACACCTCCCCCTTCTCTGGTACCCTAAAACCCTCTATTCCTCCTTTACTCTTAATCCACAACCACCCTTGGAGTTCCATTCTATCTTAGTCCTGTAAACCGTGCCGAGCTCTACAATCGTGGAGAAGATGTAGTATACAAACCTAAAGTTTAGTTTAGTTTGTGCAGCGGAACGACGTTAGCTGTTTTCCAGTCTATGGGGACTCTCCCCGAACTTAGGGAGAGATTGAAGAATCCTGATAGCGGTTCTGCCAGGACATCACGCAGCTCACTGAGCACTCTGGGGTGTAGATTGTCCGGTCCCATGGCTTTGTTCACCTTGAGTCTAGCCAGTTTGTAGTAGACGTTGCCAGGTGTTAACTCTAAATTCTGAAATGGGTCTTTAACACTGGGCCTTGCCTGCAACTGCGGACCATGCCCCAGTGCCTCACAGGTGAAGACCGAGCAGAAGTATTCATTCAATAGTTCTGCTTTATCGGAATCTGATTCTGCTCAGTTCCCATCTGGTTTTCTAAGGCGTACTATCCCGTCTGTGTTCTTTTTCCTATCACTAATATACCCGAAGAAGAATTTGTCCCCTTTCTTCATGTTCTTTGCCAGAGTCTCTTCCACTCGAAGTTTGGCCTCCCTGACTGCCGTTTTGACCGCTGCGGACCTCGCTCTATGTTCTAGTTTAGCTTCCCTAGTCTCCAGCCCTACCTCTCAACATAAGGCATTGCCCTCTGAAGCACAGGGTGAGGATTCCTTGACATTCCACATTGAGGCTGGATTCAATATCACTACTTCGTTCTTCGAGGCACAGTTCATCTCCTCATCATCTGTCAAGGCATTCATCAAGACCCAGGTCTTCTCGAGACAGACCTCGTTTATCGAGGCATCAAGACTCTTCAAGACAACCAATTCCCTTGTCGAGGAAATATACTATGGAACTTCACATTCGACAACCACAACATTCTCGCCATTCAAGTTCTTCTCCGGCGAGGTTTTCTTCACCATCTGGTTCTTCAAAACGAAAACGTTCTGCTTCTCCTACTCATTCCAGGAGTGGACGTTCCTTTTCATCTTTACCTATGGATTCAGACCTTTGGTACCAATATTCCAGAGAGGCTTCACCTTCTTTCTCTGCTGTAAGGGGTACTTCAAGGGACTCTCGTTCAGCTTCACCTCATGGACATCCCTCATCTGATCCGGTGTCTTTTACTAAGTTTCTACGTCAAATGAGTAAAGATCTCAACATTACCTTGGAGTCTGACTCAAAGTACTCTAAAGAATATTTGGAAGAACTGGGTATGCCTAATCCTCCTAGGGATTCTCTCAAATTACCCATGAATGCCATTCTCTCTCAGACTTTCAAAAGAAATCTGGATACACCGTTCCTGCAGTGCCAGCAAAGCTAGAATCCCGTTATAAGATGGTTCCTTCAACTATCCCATCAATCTCTTCTCATGGAGTCTTCTCTAAAACAAACCAATCCTGCAAAAGTTTATGCCACAGTTCCACCTGGCCGAGAGGGAAGGACCATGGACAAGTTTGGCCGTCGGCTGTATCAAATTTCTATGATGACAAATAAGATTTTGAAGTATAATTTTGTCTTCATGTCCTATCTGAAGCATTGGGTCAATGCTATGCCTACGTTCTTTAAGTATACCTAAACATTGGCTTCCAGAGTTTTAACACATGCATCACACACTGGGTCAACTTCGCATGCATATGGTTCAGGCTGCATGTGATGCGTTTGAAATGTCCTCCAGGGTGACAGCATTCTAAGTGGCCATGCGTCGAGTAGCCTGGCTTTGCACTGTAGATATGCACCCAAATCTGCAAGATTGTCTGGCCAACATCCCATATCAGGGGAATGAGTTATTTGACGACTCCATTGAGGCAGCTACAAAACGCTTGTTGGAGCATGAGAAATCGTTTGCCTCTATAATTCGGCCTAAGCCGAAACCTTCCACTGCTAAAAGCTATAGGCCTCCTCCTTCCTATCGGAGGGGTTAACCTCCAAAGTCAGCACTGTATTCCAGGCCACCGCCTAAGAAACAACAACAACAAAAGCAGCGTAAACCTCAGACTCATAGAAACATAGAAGATGACGGCAGAAAAGGGCTACAGCCCATCAAGTCTGCCCATTCTGCTTACCCACCCCCTGTCTATGCCCTAATGACCCAATTTCCTTATCTTGACCCTCGTAGGGATCCCACATGGGTATCCCATTTATTCTTAAAGTCTGGCACGCTGTCTGCCTCGATCACCTGCACTGGAAGCTTGTTCCAATGATCAACCACTCTCTCTGTGAAGAAATACTTTCTGGTGTCGCCATGAAATTTTCCGCCCCTGAGTTTGAGCGGGTGCCCTCTTGTGGCCTAGGGTCCCTTGAGAAAGAAAATATCATCTTCCACTTCGACACGTCCCAACTCCTGTTACACCAAAGTCCACTCAGCCTTTTTGACCATATAACACAGAGCATAACATCAATCGTTCTGCCTCTGTTCTCTCCTATTCCCATCGGGGGTTGTCTCCCTATTTTTTACCAGCGATGGGAACTAATTACATCCGACCTCTGGGTCCTCACAATCATCAGGTAAGGTTACTCTCGTCACTTCTTCAGGTTCCACCAGATCTCCCCCCAAGAGAGTAAGTATCCTTTCAATCAGTCATAGACTTCCTTTCTTCTTCAGGAAGCCCAAGCTCTGCTTCATCTCCGTGCCATCGAGGAAGTTCCTCTGGAACACAGAGCATGGGTTTTTACTCCCGTTACTTCCTTGTCCCGAAGAAGATGGGGGATCTACTACCTATCTTGGACCTCAGAGCTCTCAACAAATTTCTTGTCAAAGAAAAATTTTGTTTGCTGTTTCTAGCATCCATGTATCCCCTTCTGGATCACAACGATTGGTTAAGCTCTCTGGATCTCAAAGAGGCTTACACTTGCATTCCCATTCATCCAGCCTCTCGAAAGTGGGAAATCATCATTTTCAATACAGAGTGCTACCTTTCGGCCTGGCATCATCTCCCAGAGTTTTCACCAAGTGCCTTGTGGTATCAGCAGCAGCTTTATGCAGTCATGGTCTTCAGGTTTTCCTGTACCTGGACAACTGGCTCATCAAAGACTCAACATCTCAGAGGGTTATTGTAGCGACCCAATGGAGTATTTGGTTCCTACAAAGTTTGGGGTTCGAAGTAAACTTTCCAAAATCCCAGCTACAGTTCTTTGGAGCTGTACTGGACACTGTGCAACTCAGAGTATTCCTTCCTCAACAACATCAGGATACTCTCATACAACTTTGTCACAAAGTGTTGCCCCTCACCTCTCTTTCAGCGAGACACATGATGGTTCTTTTGGAGCACATGGCCTCTACAGTTCACATGACTCCTTTTGCCAGACTTCAACTCAATTCCTCAGTGGACTCTGGCTTCTCAATGGGCGCAGACTTCCGATCCTCTCTCTCAGTGCATTGCACTGACTCCTTCGTTCAAACAGTCTCTCCACTGGTGGATGCTTTCTTTCAATTTCTCCAGAGTTTTACTGTTTCAAACGCTCCCTCATCAGAAGGTTCTCATGACAGATTCCTTGACCTATGCTTGGGGGGCTCATCTTGATGGTCTCCATACTCAAGGGCATTGGCCAAGCATAGATCGTAGGTGTCACATAAATCTGTTGGAACTCAGAGCTATTTTCAATGCCCTCAAAGCTTTTCAGCATCTTCACGATCAAGTAGTCCTCATTTGTACCGACAGTCAAGTCACCATGTACTACGTCGACAAGCAGGGAGGAACAGGATCTCTTCCCCTGTGCGAAGAAGCTCAGAAGGTTTGGAATTGGGCAATTTTTCACATCTTTTTGAAAGCCGTCTACATTCAAGGAGAGAAAAACTTCCTGGTGGACAAATTGAGTCGTCTTTTACAGCCTTACGAATGGGACACTAAATTCCTCACCTCTCCATCACATTTTTTCTCAGTGTGGGACTCCCCAAGTAGATCTCTTTGCGTCTCCCACAACAACAAACTGCCTCAGTTTTGCTCCAGGATTTACTCTCATCACCGCCTGGAGGCAGATGCTTTTCTCCTGGAATGGATGAACAGATTTCTATATGCGTTTCCTCCATTCCCTCTGATTCTCAATACACTCGTCAAACACGAACATGCCACCGTGATTCTGATAGTTCCTCGGTGGCCCAGACAACCTTGGTTCTCCCTCCTACTTCAACTCAGTAGCAGGGAGCCACTACTTCTACCAGTTTTTCCATCTCTGCTTATACAGAGTCAAGGATCTCTACTTCATCCCAACCTGCAGTCTCTACACTTGACAGCTTGGTACCTTTCAACATAACTGCCATTTTCCAGTTTTCTCAATCTGTAGCATACATTTTAGAGGTTTCTAGAAAGCCTACTACTAGGCAATGTTACAACCAGAAATGGACTAGGTTTTCTGCTTGGTGCACCCTTCATCACAAGGAGCCTCAATCTACCTCCTTGGCTTCAGTTTTAGATTACCTGTTGCATTTATCACACTCAAGCCTCAAATCCACATCCATTAGAGTCCATCTCAGTGCAATTGCTGCTTTCCATCAGCCATTAGAGGGGAAACCTCTCTGCTCATCCTGTGGTTTCCAGATTCATGAAAGGACTTTTGAATGTTAAACTACCTCTCAAACCACCTCCAGTGGTTTGGTATCTCAATGTGGCTCTTGCTTGATTGATTGAACCCTCCGTTCGAACCAATGTCTTCAGCTCATCTGAAATATCTCACTTGGAAAGTGGTTTTTCTCCTTGTTCTCATGTCTGCTCGTAGAGTCAGTGAGCTACAAGCTTTAGTAGCAGACCCTCCTTTCACAGTATTTCATCATGACAAGGTGGTCCTCCGTATTCATCCTAAATTCTTACCAAAGATTGTTTCAGAATTTTAACTCAATCAATCTATTGTACTTCCAGTGTTTTTTCCAAAGCCTCATTCTCACCCAGGAGAAACAGCTCTTCTACTTACAAACATTTTCTCCTTAATTTTTTGTCTCCTTCGATCCAGTTTCCAAGAGAACCATTTCCAACTGATTGGCTGCTTCCATCTCTTTCTGCTATGCTCAGGCTAGACTGCATCTAGAGGATCAAGTCACAGCCCATAAAGTCAGAGCCATGGCGGCATCTGTAGCTTTCCTTAGGTCTACTCCTATTGAGGAAATCTGCAAAGCTGCCACTTGGACCTCGGTTCATACATTCACCTTTCATTATTGTCTGGATTCTTTTTCCAGACGGGATGGCCACTTTGGCCTGGCAGTATTACAAAATTTATTCTCCTGAATTGCCAACACTCCCACCATCCCAATCTGGTTTAGCTTGGAGGTCACCCATATGTTGAGAATATGCTGCCTGCTTGTTCTGGGATAAAGCACAGTTACTTACCGTAACAGGTGTTATCCAGGGACAGCAGACAGATATTCTCACAACACACCCACCTTCCCAGGTTGGCTTCTTAGCTAGTTATCTGAACTGAGGAGATACGCGCCCTATGTCGGGCGGGAAGGCATGCGCGGTGCGGCAGTCGCGAACTTTCCAAAAGTTCTTCAAGCAAGTCTGCTTGTGAAGCTATCCGCATTGGGGCTCTATGGTTGCTGTCACCCATATGTTCAGAATATCTGCCCGCTGTCCCTGGATAACACCTATTACGGTAAGTAACTGTGTTTTATATGTAAGTAATTCTTCTTTTCTGTTTTCAGATTACTGCCCTGTTGTGCAATACATGGTGTTCACCTTCATCCTCCTTTTCTTCTTCCTCAATGGTAGGTGGCATTCCTAGTCTAAGATGTGAAGCTGTTTGATCACTTTTAATGATGCTATGCAGTTCATCTGGGTTTGATTCACCAGCTGAAACCAACCAGGATGGTGGAAGCTGCAGAGATTCAGTTTTTGGCCTTTAGCCAAGATTGTTATCTGGGATGACTGGCTTAGAAGGGAGGGTAGAGGACGAAAAATGAGGGGAAGAAAACAGCTAGAGGTGAATGAAGTTTTAGGGCAATGGTTCTCAGGCCTGAGGAGCAGAAGGGACTGGGCATCCCTCCTGCTGTTGACTAATTTCCAGGTATTTGTGTGGGGGGGGGGGGTCAGGGAACATTCAGTGGCAGGAGGGAGTGGGCATCCCTCCTGATGTTTCGTTTTGGGGGCTTGTTTTTTTTATTTTTTTTTTGTGAGGGGGAGGAGTTGGTTCAGGGAGGCCTTGCAGAGGTGTATCAGTGTAGGGGGAGGTTTGCAGTGGGCAGGAGCGAATGGGCATCCCTCCTGCTGATTTTGGCTGGCGTGGGGGGTTTCATCAGAGAGGGACAGCATGGTATTTTTCAAGCAAACTTGATTGAAGATCTCAAAGTTTGCTAGTGCTGCCCACGCATGCGTGTGCCTTCCTGCTCCACTAGAGGGCGCATCCCCTCCTCATGGTCTTCAGTTCTTAGTTTTCCGCGGAGCCGGAAAACCCTGTCTCCCTTTCTTTGCGTTCTTCTAAGTTCCTTTCTAGCACCGCGGCTTCTTTATTTTGTTCGGTAGTTGCTGTGCAGTTTGTTGATTGATCGTGTATTTTCTTTGTACCAAAAAAAAATTGAATTTTTGTTGTGTTCCTGCTGGTTTTCCACTGGTAGGCTCTTCTTGGGCTTCGGCCCTGCCGCTAGGCCTCGTTTGGCTGCGGCAGTGTTTTCTTCTTCTCCTGGCCTCTCACTGGGTTCATCTCATGTGAGCAGAATGGCTGGGCCCTTTTTCCTTCTTTGGACTCGAGTTGACATAGCCTCGATCCCCGGTGGCGTCCCGTCTGCTGTGCCTCGTGGGTTCCATCCTTGGGTAAGTCTCTTCTTTCTTTCTATGTGCATAACCTCAGTAACGCCACCGGCTGAGTTTCAGGCATTCCAGGCATCGAGTGCAGTCTGTGACAAACCCAAGTCTATTTCGGGTCTTACCCACAATAAACCCGGATCCGTTCCTGGTTTTGTCCCAGTGAGCAGGAATGTGCACAAGCCACCTAGGTGCAGGAGAGGGGATCAGGTGACTGACCAATTAATTAATCAAGCTGACTCTAGCTCTGACTGGGAAATGGAAATAACAGAAACAGGGCAGGATAAGTGTGAAAGTTTCACTCTAGGCAAACCTCATCCTGACACTGTTAAATACCTCAGGAAATTTGAACAGCCAGTTAAAATCAGGGCTAGAAAGTATCCCGTTTGTGAAAGCAGGAAGCAAGTCAGTGGGTGGAAAACCCTTCCCCCCACAGTCTCAGAAGGGGAGTGGTTTTCCACCAGATATGAGCCTGCTGAGAACAGAGAGGGGGAGGCAGCCAAGGGAAGCCAGACTCACGAGGCACCCGGGAGAGGAATACCCAGGAGGGTATGAAGCTGGAGAGAGCCAGACTCTCTCAGACTGGCCCATGCTAGAAACAGAGGATGCAGCTCATATCAGGGAGCCTTGGGAGCAGCCAGAGGAGGAAGCAATGGACACCCAGGCAAGCACTGAAACTCAGCCATTGCCTATGGAAATATAGTGAGTTTAAACCTGGATGTTTTCTCATGCTGTGCATTCCTCTGTGCTGCTAGGGAATCTGAAAGTTTAGAAACTTCAGTTTTAAAACTCTCCCTGAAAGCTTAAATACAGAAGTTTTCTTTAAAGCCCTGAATTATATAAGGTGGTATGAGTGTTTGTACTTCCTGGCTGATTGCCAAGCTGAGCCAGCATGTTGTTTCCTCTCAGCTGTGGCTAATCCCAAGTGCACTATCGCAGAGAAGGGAAAGTACATGTGCTATGGAAGACTTGTGATATATCAATGATTTTTGAACATAACAATGAACTGTTTGGTCTAAAAGAATATTGATTTAAAACACTGTTGCTCTGGTGAAGAGAACTGAGACCCAGAAGCTTACAAGCCCAGAAGCAGGGACTGTTTGTAATTGCAGTGTTATTCAAGTTTTGTTTTGGGAACCTTTATGAGTTTGATGTCATGTGCTGTGACTGCATACTGCACTGCAAGGCTGATGCCTGAATGTTTTTGAATTATGTTACCATTACTGAAATAAAGCTATTTTTGGTTTTTCACATTCTGACTGAAACCTGTATTCCTTGCATGCATGCCTAAAAGTAAGACCTGGAGGATCCCTTAGTAGCAAGGGACACGTGGGACTGGAGTTTTGGTCATTTTCCTGGGGCTTGCAACATCGGCAAGAACCCGGGGTGTGACAAGTCGTGCCAGCCTCTACGAGACCTTCGAAGCGTGCCTCCTTTCATGGGAATACTCATTCTCGAGGTTGCCCTCTATGGAGCACACTGCTGCACCTTCATTATCAGTTTTATTGGTACGGTGCCATCTTCCGAACCTGCGACGGACTGCAGCTGAGCGACGTCGCTTGGGGCTTTGTGCCTCGACGTTGACTGAGGCTTTGTGTCCCAACGTCGCCTGGGATCAACTGAGGCTTTGTGCCTCGACGTCGGCTGGGGCTTTGTGCCTCGACGTCGGCTGGGGCTTTGTGCCTCGACGTCGGCTGGGGCTTTGTGCCTCGACGTCGGCTGGGGCTTTGTGCCTCGACGTCGGCGGGGGCTTTGTGCCTCGACGTCGGCTGGGGCTTTGTGCCTCGACGTCGGCTGGGGCTTTGTGCCTCGACGTCGGCTGGGGCTTTGTGCCTCGACGTCGGCTGGGGCTTTGTGCCTCGACGTCGGCTGGGGCTTTGTGCCTCGACGTCGGCTGGGGCTTTGTGCCTCGACGTCGGCTGGGGCTTTGTGCCTCGACGTCGGCTGGGGCTTTGTGCCTCGACGTCGGCTGGGGCTTTGTGCCTCGACGTCGGCTGGGGCTTGGTGCCTCGACGTCGGCTGGGGCTTGGTGCCTCGACGTCGGCTGGGGCTTGGTGCCTCGACGTCGGCTGGGGCTTGGTGCCTCGACGTCGGCTGAGGTTTGGTGCCTCGACGTCGCCTGAGGCTTGTGCCTCGACGTCGACTGGGACCTTGTGCCTCGCCGTGTCCGGCTCCTGTCGGGGATTTGAGGGTTCTCCGCTTTCTCTTCAATTCATTCCGGGCAGACGTGCCGGATTCTCGTAGTACGGAGTTTAGTCTCCTAGAGGAGACTCTCTCCCAGCTCCGGCTCTATTTGCTCCCGCCCTGCGTCGTCTCGCTTGGCGCAGAGTGTGGCTAGGGATCCGAACCTCCAGGATCATCTCGCCACTCTCACTTCCGTGAGTACTGCGCTTCTTGAGGCCTCTGTTGAGGCAGCCACTGACCGCCTCTCAGACCACGAATGGTCCTTCGCCTCTCTGGTGCGCCTTCAGCCAAATATCTTCTGGCTTGGCGGTATGGACTCCCTCTCCGGAGGTGCCCTCCGGATACCAGTCCTGTGTTCTCTCGGCCTCCTTCGCAGCGGCCGCGATAGCTGCAGCAATGCCGGGTTACGCCGACACCATTTTCTGATCTGCAAAGGCAGGTCAAGCTGTTTGCGCTCGAATATACTGACCCCTGAAGAAGCCGTAATTGGTGAAACAGGTCCCGTTGGGCCGATTGTTCAAGCTAAACTAACAAGCGACTCTTTACAAAGATAAGTGTCGCTGTTTTGTGCATATAATGCTCAAGCACTAAAGTTAAAAAGATTTATAATATTTAAAAGATTTAAAAATTATTAAAAACAGCATGAATGCCCAATGAAAGATAACGTGGAAACCTGTATTAAGCTGCTTCAGTGTGAACATTGTGCAGCACAGGTATCTGAGAGCTTCATTGAACAACCAAGTGTGAACAAGTCCGTTGTTTGGTTACTTTTGATACTGTTGGGGCTAATACCATTGCTTTTCAAGTAGTGAGTCACTAATATTCTAGTATGCGCCTCCGGGCTCCTCTCCTTCTGGAGATTTCTCCACTCCCTTCGGTGGGGCGACCTCATCATTCTACGCCCGGTGGGATAGCCTCGCCTCTGTCTGTTGGGTGTTCCCATCATCCGGGCAACTGCCCCTTTTGTTGCTGGCCGCTCGAGCCCTCCTCTGCCTCCAAGTGGTTGATGAGGTTCCTCCGGATCAGTAGTTCTGGTCCTGGCCTTCGTGACCTGTACTAGTTTCAAGTCCGGAAGCGGTTCAGTATGCTCCCCTTTCAGAATTGTGCCCCCTCTTAGACGGAGGGGACTGGATGTGCTCACTGGGCCTCCAGAGCCATGCATGCACTTTCCTATTCCCCGGCCCCATGCCGGTTTCTGAGATTCCTGGTGGGGGATCTCCACCTCCAGTATTGTATCCTTCACTTCGGCCTGGCGGCCTCTCCAAGGGTTTTCACGATCTGCCTGGTGGTGGTTTCTGCTGCTCTGCGTTTCCGCAGCCTGCAAGTGTTCCCCTACCTCGATGACTGGTAGATCAAAGCATCCTCTCACCAGGAGGTTCTGCGAGCGACGAATCAGACCATTTTGCTCCTTCAGAGTCTAGACTTAGGAGTGAACTTCCCCATGTCTCGCCTCTGTCTGCCCCAGTCTCGGGAGTTCATCGGGGCGGACCTGGTCACAGTTTGTCTGCACTCCTTCTTGTCTCGGCCTTGGTAGGAGGCCCTTGTTCATTTATGCTGGAAGGTGGCCCCTCAGTCCGCTTCCAGTCGTTTCTACCTCGGCAGGCCGCCCTTCTGCGCCTGAGTCAGCTGGAGTCTCGGAGGTCTTCGGTCTCGGCCAAGCAGATGATGATCCTTTTTGGGACATAGAGCCTCCACTGTTCATGTCCCGCCGTTCGCCTGGTTACATCTTCGTGTCCCTCAGTGGTGGCAGGATCGGGATCCCGCGTCCCAGCACGTTGCGGTGACTCCCTCCTTGCAACGCTCGCTCCGTTGGTGGGCCAGTTCTTTCACTCTGTCCAGAGGTTTGCTCTTCTCGTGCCCCCACATCAGAAGGTTCTGACGACGGACTCCTCGACATATGCCTGGGGAGCGCACCTCGACGGCTTTTGGATTCAGGGTCTTTGGTCGGGTGCAGACTGTCACTGTCACAACAACCTGCTGGAGCTCCGGGCCATTTACAGTGCCGTGGTGGCTTTTCGTCAGGTTTGCGTGGTCCTGATACGTAAGGACAACCAGGTGGCGATGTATTATGTGAACAAGCAAGGGGGTACAGGTTCCCTGTCGCCTTGCAGGGAAGCCCTTCGTCTTTGGCAGTGGGCGTTACGCCACAACATCTTTCTTTGGGCAGTGTATATCCGGGGCGAGCAGAATTGTCTGGCGGACAAGTTGAGTCGCCTTCTTCAGCCGCACGAATAGTCGCTCCATGTCCACACTGCGGCAGGTGTTTGTTCGGTGGGGGACTCCACAGATAGATCTGTTCGCTTCGCCCCTCATTCACAAGTTGCCTCGTTTCTGCTCGAGGGTATACTCCCCGTATCATTTCGAGGCGGATGCTTTCCTTCTCGATTGGACGGATGGGTTCCTCTATGCATTCCCTCCCTTTCCTCTGATTCTCAGGACGCTGGTGCATCTTAAGTCGGTCCACGCCACTTTGATCTTGATAGCACCTCGGTGGCCCCGGCAGCCGTGGTTCTCCCTGCTCCTCCAGCTCAGTGTCAGGGAGCCTCTGCTTCTTCCTGTGTTTCCTTCTCTGCTGTCTCAGAGTCGAGGTTCGCTGTTACATCCCAATCTGCAGTCTCTACACTTAACAGCTTGGTTCCTCTCATCGTGCCTCCCTCCTTAGGTTTCTCTCAGTCGGTGAGGGATGTTCTCGAAGCCTCTCGGAAGAGTTCCACTCGGCAATGCTATTCCCAGAAATGGACCAGATTTGCTGTGTGGTGTGCTGCACGATGTATGGAGCCTCTCTCTGCCTCCTTGTCTTCCATGCTGGATTATCTGTTCCACTTGTCTAGGTCTGGTTCAAATTGACATCTATTCAAGTCCACCTCAGCGCGATTGCTGCCTTTCATCATCCGCTTGATGGATAACCGCTCTCTGTCCATCCGGTGGTTTCCCGCTTTATGATGGGTCTCTTCAATGTTCATCCTCCACTCAAGCGCCCCTCTGGTGGTTTGGGTTCTTAATGAGGTTCTGGCTCAATTGATGAAACCTCCGTTTGAACCCATTGATAAGACTCATCTCAAGTATCTCACTTGGAAAGTGGTGTTCCTGGTTGCTCTCACGTCTGCCCGTAGAGTCAGTGAGCTGCAAGCTCTGGTTGCGAATCCGCCTTTTACTGTATTCCATCATGACCAGGTGGTCCTTCGTACTCATCCTAAGTTCTTGCCTAAGGTGGTCGCGGATTTCCGCCTCAAGCGGTCCATTGTTCTTCCGGTGTTTTTTCCGAAGCCCCACTTGAATCCTGGTGAGGTGGCGCTTCACACGCTTGACTGTAAGAGGGCATTGACCTTTTACCTGCGACGCACCGAGTCTCCTCGGACTGCGCCTCAACTTTTCATCTCTTTTGATCCTAATCGATTGGGCCGTCCTGTTTCCAAACGCACCTTGTCCAACTGGTTGGCTGCTTGTATTTCCTTTTGCTACGCTCAGGCTGGTCTCTCGCTGCAAGGTCGGGACACGGGACATAGAGTCCGAGCAATGGCGGCGTCTGCCGCTTTCCTCAGGTCCACGCCTATTGAGGAGATCTGTAAGGCTGCCACTTGGTCTTCGGTTCATACCTTCACCTCTCACTACTGTCTGGACGCCTTTTCCAGGCGCGACGGCCAGTTTGGCCAGTCGGTTTTGCGTAATCTGTTTTCCTAATTTGCCAACTTTCCCTCCGTCCCCTTTTTGGTAAGCTGGAGGTCACCCACACGTAGAGAATATGCTGCCTGCTTGTCCTGGGATAAAGCACAGTTACTTACCGTAACAGGTGTTATCCAGGGACAGCAGGCAGATATTCTCGCAACCCTCCCACCTCCCCGAGGTTGGCTTCTTTGCTAGCTATCTGAACTGAAGACCACAAGGAGGGGATGCGCCCTCTAGTGGAGCATGAAGGCACACGCGTATGTGGGCAGCACTAGCAAACTTTGAGATCTTCAATCAAGTTTGCTTGAAAAGCTGTCCGCGACGGGGTTCCGTAGATGACGTCAGGAGAGGAGGGGGAGAACATGCTGGGTCAAGGAAGCCTCCTGGACTGAGATTTTTTTTATTTTTTTAAGTACAGAAGGGGAGGGTATTAAAAGAAGTGCCAGATTGGGCATGGGGGGTGAGCTTATAGGGCCAAAAACAGAAGACAGAGAGAGAGATGGTGGGCAATGGTCTGAAGAGTGGTGTGGAGGAAGAGGGAAAGAGATACTTGAAGGGAGAACTGTTGGGAAGAGAGAGGGAGAAATGGTGGACCAGGGGGAGGGAGTCAGGCATGGGGAGAGATGGGGTAGGGGGCAGTTGGAAAGAGAAAGGGAGAGAAGTTGGATCTGGGGATGGAAGGGAGGTAGGGAGAAATTTTAGGCCTGTGGATGGAAGGCAGAGAGATGCACAACAACAAAAAAAGGGGATCCAAAAAAGATCTGCAGAAAAAATCAGCCAGGAGCAACCAAAGCATCTCTTTTTTTTTTTTTTTTTTTTTCCTCCATTTCATTGTTCAGCATTAAGGTGTGAGGGAAGACACTGGAAAGAGAATTAGTAGAAGATAGACTAAAAGCAGAAAGAGAAACTGGGACTAAGATGATGGAAAAACAAAATATCCAGACAACAAGGTAGAAAAAATTGTTTTATTTTGAATTTATTAACTGCAATATGTTAGCTTTGGGATATGTGCATCACAATTATTTTTGTATTCAGTGGCGTAGTCGTATACAGATGATTTGGGGGAGGGACTGGAGCCTAAAATTAGTGGATGGGCATCAAAGTTTCTCCCCGCCTGAGTGCAATTTACAAATTCTTGATCTATTGGGGATTCGCAAGCCCTGCCATTTGAAGACATCTTCCTCCAGTCTGGCAACCCCAAATCTCTAAGCTTTGCGGCCAATGGAAATATCCTCAAGCTGCCCCTGCTTTCATGCATACATGAAAGCCAAGGTGGGGGAGGGAGACAGGGAGGGAAGGTAGCAGCTCTACAATATTGCTGGCAGGTGCAGAACTTGGGAAGTTGGAGGGGAGGAGGTGGCTGTCAGTTGATGAGGCTTGGGGATCCCTACTACCTACAGCAGGGGAGATGTTCATTTGAGGGAGCCTAAGCTCAAAGTGGAAGGCCCAAAAAAGCAGTAATATTTACCCTGACTGAACGATCCTCCACGTGCCCTGCTGACAGCTGATTCAGCATCCCTGCTCTGATGAGGCTTACTGTAGCTGTAATAGAAGTGAATGAGAAAACCAGGAGCATGCATCCCTGCTCATCAGAGTGGGGATGCAAAAGCCTGTGACTGCTCCCACTGTCAGCGGTGCACGTGGTGGATCACTCAGTCAGGGTAAGTATATTACTGCTTTTTTGGGTTCCTCTCCACAGTGTCCCTTTAATGAAGGTTTATTATTAGATACGTACATCTTCTATATTAGTGATTGCAAATTTGGGACCTGCTCAGCCTTTTTTTTGCTCATCAGCTAGTGTTAGTGTTTGTGCGGCCCCAGAAAATTTTTTTCATCCAGTGTGGCCCAGGGAAGCCAAAAGGTTGGACACCCCTGCTTTAGAGCATGGGTTTAATTTGCTACAGGTTAAGGCAGGAGATAGGTAAGCAATGAGGGAAGCTTACAACTAGATGCTCTTGGTTGCTTCGGGCCTTCCTCACTGCCGGGTCTTTCCTTCGAATTGTGAATGCTGCACTGCAGGGGGCTGGGGGGGAAGAAATGCTGCACTGTGACCAATTGGAAGGGGGAGGAGAAATGCTCCTGCACTGTCCAATTGGAGGGGGGAGGTGCTGCTGCACCCAATGGGGGGGGAGAGAGGGAAGGAGAGAGATGCCAAGACCTTGGGAGGGAAAGGAGAGGAAAGAGAGATGCCAAGACCATGGGAGGGAAAGGAGAGGAAAGAGAGATGCCAAGACCATGGAGGGGAAGGGATAGATGTCAGGTCATATGGTGGAAGAGACAGATGCCAGACCAGGGGAAAGAAAGGAAGGAGAGGAGATGCCAGATAATGGAGGGGGAGTTGGAAGGAGAGGAGAGAGATGCCAGGGCATGGGGGGAGAGAAGGGAAACTAAGGAGACAAATCCCAGACCAGAGGGAATGGAAAGAGAGGAGGTGCCAGAGCAAGGAGGGAGAGATAGGAGAGGAGAGAGATGCCAGGGCATGGGAGAGGGAAGGGAAGGAGATAGAGATGCCAGACCATGGGGTGGAGTGGGAAGGAAGGAAGGAAAGGAGAAGAGATATGCCAGAGCATAGGGAGGGGGGTGAAACTGAAAGGAATCATGTACAAAGGAGAAAAAGGACACAGGGTATACAGTTTATTGAAGGACATAAAAAGAGGGAAGATGCCGTATGGAAGAGAGAGAAGGCAGACACTGGATGGAAGTGGCAGAGAGAGCGTGGACAGTGGATGGAAGGGGCAGAGAGGGTGTGTAGAGAGGACAGAGGCTGGGTGGAAGGGGCAAAGAGAGAGGGTAGATGTTGCATGGAAGGGAGAGGACAAATGTATAGAAAGAGAGCGAAGAGAAGATGATTGAAGCAGAAACAACAAAAGGTAGAAAGAAAATTTTTTTGTTGCTTTACGTAGAATTGTAACTGTATTGATAAAAGTTTATGAAAAGGAAATGGAAATAAGGCAATTTTTTGGGGACTAAACCCTTTTCCTCAGGTCAGGATACCATAACATCAGTATACTGTACTGTCTTGAAAAAAGATTTGGCCTCTGAAAGCTAATTGAAAAATGGATTAGTCCAATAAAATGGTATTTTCTTATTTCTCATTATTTCTTTTACTTCTATTTGTTAATTTGTAAAGTGGTGATTGTTATGTATCAGTTTTTTTCCAATTTACATCTATTGTCTTTATATTTTGCACAGTATTAGGGGACGTGTCACTGTTTCTGTGGTGTTACATTGTATGCAGAGTCTGGTTTCTTGGTTCATTTTAACTTTTGTCTACAAACCAACCTGTTCTACCGATTTGTGACCAAGAATTCCTAAAGTCTTCACTGCTTATCCCACACCGTACGACCTGCTCTTCCTATTAACTTACTCTTATTGTAAATCCATCCCTACAATGTTACCTTACTCTGTACAAACAGTTATGTACTCAAAGACTTCATTGTTTTTTTTCCTCGCTGAATGTCCAGCTCTTCTTTATTGTATTGTATTGTATTGTACTCAAAGACTTCATTGTTTTTTTCGCTGCATGTCCATCTCTTCTTTATTGTAAATTGTAAACCGCCTCGAACTACCTTGGCTTTGGCGGTATATAAACAATAAATTTATTATTATTATTATTATTACATATTTCTATTTTTAGTTTGTGATTATTCCATATTGGGCGAGGGTGGTTCTTTGTGTATGAAAAGGACATGGTTTTCTGTTATACTCTACTGTACAAGATCAATTGACGGTGCAGGATCTGGCTTGTTTAGTTTTACAATGCGTGTGTTGGTGTTCTAGTGCTCACTGCAGTGTTTAAGATGCTGCCTTTTCCTATTACTAAATTATTATTACTAAAAATAACTTTTTTATATAGAGGAGTGGTGTAGGGATGGGACACAGCAAGCACACACACGCTGGATACGAGTCGGGATGGAGACGCTGCCTGTGGCTAGTTCAGAGTCCCTTTTATTATGCTTCTAAGCTAATGACATCATAGTAACTCCCTCATTTACTCATCTAATGATTAGTGGATACAAAGGTGCATGCTTTTACACAGGTGGAAACACAGGTACATGCTTTTACATCATGATCACCCTCCCTTTACCTTGTGCTTTGCCTCGTGATCACCCTCCAACTCAGCACTTAGACAATACCTGTGTTTTTGCATGTTCTCAAGGCCTGTCAGCTGATGTCCTTTCCAAATATGGACAGCTTAAATAAGATAAGGGTTAATATGTGACAGCATTCTGTCACCTTGTGACAGAATGCTTCAGCATTCTGTCACAAGGTGCTAACATTTTTCCTTGCTTTAGAATGGCTATGTAACAAGAGGGGAGAGGGAATGATGAATGATTCATAATTATTTCACAAGGCCACATAATATCTTCACAGGGCCTGATATTCATAATTCCTTCACAGGGCCTCATAATATCAGTGTGCTGATATTATCCCTGTTTCAGGACATTACTACAGAGTGAGTTGTTAAAAAATGATCAGCACTTGCTGTCATATATACTAGGTATGCCAGTGGATTTAGTGATCCTATTCTAACCATCAAATTTCCCCACCCCGCCTCACCTGGCTACTTTATCATGCCACCCGGTTAGAAAATATTTCTGGGGAGAACACTGACGCTTATCAAATAGCAACCTAGATTATACATTTATGTTGATGGAGAACAGAATATTGTCATGATGGATCTCCGTCCCATTGGTCTTGGTTCAAATAACCGGTGTGTATGGAGGTACTGAGCACATTCATTATGCCTACTATAATATATTAGCCTGCTTGATAGATTTATAGTGATTGATAATATATTTTAAACATAGAGGCATTTTGTTTTTGTTTTTGTTCAGTTTGTTATATTCATAATTTTATTGTAATTTGCTGTTAAATTTATATTATAAACCACTGTGATACCTTTTAGGCCACTTAAGCAATATATCAAGCGCTAATAAATAAATATATAAAACAGAAAATCATCTACCTTTTTTTCTTTCCCTGCAGCCAACAACAAAATTGTTCATTAATGGAAAGTTTGTCGATTCTAAAACAACAAAATGGGTTGATATCCACAATCCCGTAAGTGTGATGTTTTACACCCCATCTGTAAGCCTGGAGGGCAATGATATGTGACATGTGATGGCTATGTTCATGAGAGGTATCCAGGTGTTTGGGCAACATTTAACCTGTGGTGAGCCAGTCTCAAACTTCAGAAGGACAGTTAGATTTTAGAGAAGTTACTTCATGAACCCAATGCAGTAGCGGATTTTGAGTTAAATGAAGGAGCGGTACATATTTTGTTTTGTAGATATCTTTATTGCTCAAATGACCTGAAGGAGGCACAAGATTTCAAAATAACATTTTACAAAATAATGGACAATTATCATTTCAGACCAACAATTCATTTAAACAAGGTACATCAAAACTAATTTATTCTAGGACAAGCAGGTAGCATATTCTCACATGTGGGTGATGGCATCCATGGTACAGACAGTAGTAAAAGTGTATTGCCACTTTAAGTTTTTAGAAACTTCACGACTGCCCGCACTGCACATGTGTGAGTGCCTTCCCACCTGATGCCAGCTTGCAGTACCTCAGTTCTTCGTTTTCCACAAAGCAAAGAAGTGCTTTTTTCTGGACTCTGTCCAGTGCGATTGATGCCTTCCAGTCAATGTCCCCTTTTTCTTGGCTTTTGCCAAGCTCTTTTTCTTTCTATTATTATTTTATGTTCAGTGTTAAAATCAAACAAAGAAAAATCAGAATCCTGGTCAAACCCATGCGGCGTACCACAAGGATCTCCACTATCCCCCACCCTCTTCAATCTATACACTGCCTCTCTAGGAACCCATCTGGATAATCTAGGCATAACATCCTACAGCTATGCGGATGACATCACCATCCTCATCCCATACGATCATTCCAAACCTACCATGACAGAGGAACTTCACCAAACACTGGAAGCAGTCACAACCTGGATGGAAAATCACAAACTTAAACTCAACCAAGACAAAACCAAATTCATCCTCCTAGAAAACGACAGGATCCAAACCACAACCATCCTAGACATAAACGCAACCAAATATCCCATCCAAACAACCATAAAACTACTAGGCATGACCATAGACAGATGCTGCACAATGCAGCCACAAATAAACAAAACAACTCAAAAATCATTCGCAATCATGAGAAACCTGAGACAAGTCCGAAAATTCTTTGAAAGCACACAATTCCTACTTATAGTACAATCCCTAATACTAGGAATACTGGACTACTGTAACATTCTCTTCCTCCCATGTCCGGCAACTACGATAAGACAACTCCAAACAATCCAAAATACAGCCTTAAGACTCGTCTATTCATTGAAAAAACACGACCACATCACCGAAGCCTACATCAACTCACACTGGCTCCCAATCCAAGAAAGAATCCAATTCAAATTCTACTGCATATTATTCAAAACACTACACGGAAACAGTCCATCATACCTGAACAATCGCCTCATCCAAGCAACCAGCACCAGACACAGAAAAACGCACTCCCCATTCATACCCCCCCCATCCAAAGAAGTAAAAAGAACAAAACTACATGACGGCCTCCTAGCCACACAAGCTGCAAGACTAGATAACCAAATCTCCAACCTTCTGATGACCACCCCAGACTATAAGACGTTCAGAAAAGAAATAAAAACCACACTTTTCAAGAAATTCCTAAGACAGAAATAACAACACAACCACTAAAAGCCCTCAAGATCTTCATATTACCTCTCTAGCTATTCTCTACAATTCATATAATTCTGTTATTCTGTAACTCTGTAATTTCTTTATTCATTGTAATTCTGTCCTTAAACTAACCTTTTGTAATCCGCCTTGAACCGCAAGGTAATGGCGGAATAGAAATCCCTAATGTAATGTAATGTAATGTAATATAATAATAATTCTATCAATTTTTCCTCATTTTCTATGACCAGGCCTTTGACCCTCTGTTTTTTTTCTCCCTCAGTAGGTTTTTCTTTTTCTCTCATCAAAATTGAATTTAACCTCGCTGCCGAAATTTTCCCGTCCATTTCGAAACCATTGAGCAGGTTTAAGAACTGCTGTCAGTGTCAGTTCCCTATTTCCATTGCTGACCCAGATAGTTGGTGTTAGCAATGTTTGGGAACATTGGGTAGACTCCTGTACATGTTCCATACTGCAGAAATGTTAGTTGAAAGCTCGACACATCCAACAAGACAAGATCTTTGGCTCGGTTATGGACTCTGCAGGTCGTTCAGAGTCTTTGGTACAGGTGACAATGGCATCAACATCAGAAGTTTTTCCAGCATCTGAGAAGCCTGCTCAGAAGCCATCCTCTTCCCAGCAAACGTCCAAGGCCTCTACAGCAGTGGTATTCAACCCAGTCCTCGGAGACCACCTGGCCAATCGAGTTTTCAAAATCTCCGTCATTGTGGATATCCTGAAAACTCGACTGGCCAGGTGGTCCTTGAGGATTGGGTTGAATACCACTGCTCTACAGTATTGAGATCCCTGGTGCAGGCCAAGCATCGAAACCAACGCTCTCCTTCAGTGCAGGCTGTCTCTCCTACATGCATCCTTTTCGAGGTCACCTACCTCTCGACACCCTGCCGCACTGATGGTGCTGGCTATTGACCATTAGGTACCATTGCAAGTTTTCAAGGAAACAACTCAATGAGTTTTTTTTCTGGAGGGAGATTGTGATTATTTTCAAATTGTACTCAAATCCGGTGCTTGCATCGACTCCCTCGGTACTGGCCCAGCCTAAGCATAGCATTTTGAGGCCTCAGGGTACCGATTCCAGGTCTACAGTGGCATGCTGTTCTGCTTCCTATTGATGCTCTTCGTCGAGACACCGTTCCTCCTCTTTGAAGCACCATCGATCTTCATCAAAATCTCAGATCACCATCGAAACACCGAGGTTCACCATCGAAGCATCGACACTCTTCATAAAAACATCAGAGTTCTTCATCAAAGCACCATCACTCTCACTCCTGTGCTTCCAGGTATAGAAGATCTTCACGCCAATCCTCTTCATCATCCTCATCGGATCAGTACCAACATCGAGGAAGTTCTTTTCGCCATTCTCATAGGTCACCTGAACCTTATGACTCTGATCTTTCTTTTGGCCGCTCTGATTCTGAATGTGAGCCTACTTTGACCAGCTCCTGAATCTTATGGTCTTCCTTCAGATCTATTTCCTCCTCCTAGAACAGGGGTGTTCTGATCCGGTAGATCAGGAAGGCAATGTGAGTCAATTGCGGAGCCCATCCCGGGCTCCCTGATAGACTCGTGTTACTGTCCCGATCTACCGGGCCAATCAGCCTTCCTCTCTCCGACATCCCCCACCACCGCCCCAAGCTCTCCATGCAGAAGCTTCGGACCGACCATTCCTCTCCTCGACGTCAATTCTGACATCGGAGAGGAAGTTCTGAGCCAGCCAATCACTCCGAAGTCCTTCTTCATGTAAGGTGACCAGTGCTAGACGCAGTACTCCAGGTGAGGGCGCACCATTGCCCAGTACAGCGGCATGATAACCTTCTCTGATCTGTTCGTGATCCCCTTCTTTATTATTCCTAGCATTCTATTCGCCCTTTTTGCCACCGCCACACATTGCGCGAACGGCTTCATCGACTTGTCCCTGGGAATAGGCAGCATGGAATCTTGTTACTTTTTGATATTCGTGTGACATGGCTTGGCCACGATTTGAAGCAGAATATTGAGCTAGATGGTATGGCAGTCCTTATGTTTTTATTGCTGGAACAAAAGATGTGACTTTATCTTCTGGCTTTTACCTGTGCTGCTTAGGTAAGAAAAATAATGTAATGTGATAATCAAAGGTAATATAGTTTCAGTTTCCTTTAGGCCACTAATGAGACAATTGGTCGAGTTCCAGAAGCCACACAAGATGAGATGGAAGCTGCAGTGAGTTCTTGTAAGCAATCCTTCAAGGTATGGGCCGAGACATCTATCCTCAGTCGTCAACAGATCTTCCTGCGGTATCAGCAACTCATCAAAGATAACCTGGTGAGATGGTGTATGTGCTGCCAGTAGTTCCAGCATTACCTTGTGATTTTGATGCACTTAAAATTATTTCATGGGACCCTATTAATTAACTTTTGTCTGTCAATGGGCCCCTAACATTCATTCTCAAAGCTGATATGCTTTACTTTAGCATTTTTTGTGTGTTCGTATGCAGAAAGAAATAGCTAAAATCATTACGTTGGAACAGGGGAAGACACTGGCTGATGCTGAGGGTGATGTGTTTCGTGGCCTCCGTAAGTAATGGGGGAAGAACATTGGTATAGAGAAATATAGTTTGGAGAACTGTTGATAATAAAAAAAAATGGGGATAAAAAAAAAAATGGGGATAGTTCAAGACAGGGCTTAAAATTTGACCCTTGTCTGGGTCAAGGGGATGTACTTCTGTAGGTGGCCAGGAGGGAGAAAAGCTAGAACTGGGTAGGATAGCAGCTGCCAAATCCAAGCAGACATGAGATGATCCATCATTAGATCTGTTCCTTGTTCATGTCCACCAAAGAAGAGAGACTGAAAGTGAAGGGAATGGAGAGCGAAACTAAGGAGAAGGATTGACAAAAAATTTAAAACAAAAACCAAGCTAAAAAAGAAAATAGTCCTGAAATCATAACTTGTTTTGGTTGGTCCTAAGAGTTTTCTAACTATTATCCATTCTAGTGCAATGTGTCTAGTAGTCCTTAACGCTAGTGTCTTGTATCTGAACTAGAAAGTTGCTTGCAGAAAACTGTTAATCATGTTTTCCAATTCCTTCCTGAGAGGATAACAGTTTAATGTACTTAGGGCAGAGGAGGATTAAGTGACTTGCCAAGGAGCAATGCAGGGTTTAAACCCTCCATCTCAGGATGCTGAGGCTGTAGCTCTAACCACTGCACCCAGGGCCGCCATCAGGGCAGTACTACCAGTCCTGCATTCAGGGGCCCGGAGGTGACAGGGGGCCCGGGCTCCCCCAGGGTCCTAGGCAGTGTTCTCTCTAAGGCAGCGGTCTCAAACACGCGGCCCGCGTGTGGCTCTCCAGGTTTTATTTGTGGCCCGCGGTCTGGAGGCGATCATTCTCTTCCTTTTGGAGCAGCAGCCGGCTCGTTCATTCAAAGCCACGGGTTGGCAACTCCTTGCGCTATCCACTCCTGCATCGGAAGCCTCTCTGATGTCACAACATCAGAGAGGCTTCAGACGCAGGCGCGGATCTCGCAAGGAGCCGCCACCTGCGGCTTTGAACGAATGAACCAGCCAGACACGCTTCTGCCCCAGTGGCGTACCAAGGGGGGGGGGCGGTCAACTGTTCTCCTTAGCGTGCAGCTCGTCTAGAGCAGTGGTGCCCAACCTGCTTCCCTTCCCTTCTCACTGCTGCCATCGGGGATCAGGCCGGCACCGTGTCTTTGATCTCCCTGCTTCTCTTCCCTGCTGGGCCGACCAACTCTCGCGGTGGCCCGACGTCAATTCTGACGTCGAGAGGACGTTCTGGCTAGCCAATCGCTGCCTGGCTGCCCGGAACGTCCTTTCCGACGTTAGAATTGACGTCGGGCGGCGAGAGTTGATCGGCCCAGTGCAGAAGAGAAGCAGGGAGATTTCGGCCTGTTCCCGATTGCGGCAGCAGCCTATTCCGCGGCGGTGGTGGCATGGGGGAGGCAGGAAGGAAGAAAGAAAGAAGGGGGGGGGACAGGGAGCCAGAAAAAAAAGCAAAAAATGGGGAACGGAGGAAGGAAAGAAGAAAGAAAGAAGGGGGGAACAGGGAACCAGAAACAAAGCAAAAAAATGGGGCACAGAATCAGAGAAAGACAGACATAGAGAAAGAAAGAAAAAGTTGGGGGAGGGAATGAGGTCTGGAGGAGAGGAAGCATAAAGGAGGCTGAAAGAAGGGAAGAAATATTGGATGCACAGTCAGAAGAATAAAGTGCAACCAGATGAAATTACCAAACAAAGGTAGGAAAATGATTTTATTTTCAATTTAGTGATCAAAATGTGTCTGAATTTATATATGCTGTCTATATTTTGCACTATGGCCCCCTTTTACTAAATCGCAATAGTGTTTTTTAGTGCAGGGAGCCTATGAGCGTTCCCTGCGCTAAAAACTGCTATTGTGGTTTAATAAAAAGGATGGGGGGTATATTTGTCTATTTTTGTATGGTTGTTACTGAGGTGACAATGCATAGAGTCATCTGCCTTGACCTCTTTGAAAAAACCCAGAATAGGAATGAAATTAACATTTTCTCAGCGTATAGTGTGCTTTGTGTTTTTTTATTTTATTTTTGGTAGACCATTTTGACTTGGTCATTTTAAAGTAGCTCGCAAGCCCAAAAAGTTTGGGCATCTCTGAGCTAGAGCGTTGAAACTCTGTATTTCTATTTTATCCCCCCCTTTTACAAAACTGTGGAGCGTTTTTTAGCGCCAGCCGTGGTGGTAGCAGCTCTGATACTCAGAATTCTATGAGCGTCAGGGCTGTTACCACCGTGGCTAAAATCCACACTACAGTTTTGTGAAAGGGGGAGGGGTTCGTTTGTGATGACATATTCCATACTAGGCGAAGGTGTTTTCTGTGTTCTTTGTGTTTGAAAGACATGGTTTTCTGTTAGGATTGACGATGTAGGATTGATCTGTGCTGGTCTGGCTTGTTTAGTTTTACAATGGGTGTATTGATGTACTGCTCATTGCAATATGTAAGATGCTGCCTTTTCCTAGGTACTCATGTGTGACGTGTGGTTTGTTACTAAAAATCATATTTTTCTTACAGATGGGGGGGTGCCAAAAAATGATGGACCCCGGGTGTTACATATGCTAGGTACGCCACTGTATGTAAAGATACCAGAAAGCTGGCGTAGCAAAAACTTTAAGTAAATTGTTATTCTTCTAAGTTTTGAGTATTTAACCCTCCCACAATCTCACGGGCACTCGTTTCAAGTTTATTGAGATTTTGATTTAAACGCAATATCAAATATTTTCAATGCGTATAACAAAAATAAATTTGGGGAAATAAATAAAACCATTTGAACAATAAACATACAAACATATCCATAGATGATTAAAAATACATAAGGAGTACAAGGATAAACTACATTTGTTTAAAAATGCGTCCTCCGTGCCTGCTCATAAATTTGTGGAGTATGTAACTTGTCGCTCATGCATATTTTTTTTTGCACACACCTCATCAATCCTTAGAGGAAACATTAGTCCTAGGCCACCATAGCACAAATTCCTGTATTATGCTTCTGCTGTGCACAACAATAAACACTGCTGTCATACTTTTTTTTGTCCCCTGCCGATTTCCTGATAGCACCCCCCCCCGGACAAAAGGGGGGGAAGGGGTGCGTGGGGGGGGCCCAATAGGATTGCTCAGTAAGGGGCCCAGAAATTTCTGATGGCGGCCCTGACTGCACCACAGGCTCTCTCATCCGCGCACGTGGCAGGAGTGGAAAATGCGGAGGCTGACTTTCTCAATCGGCAGACTCTTGACCTGGGTGATAATTGGTCTCTGTCTCCACAGGCATTCGATTTCATAGTTCGGCAGTGGGGGCCTCCGATGGATCTGATGGTTTCACCAATGAACACGAAGACACCTCATTTTTACAGCCGAAGATCCAAGCTTGGAAACAAGGGGTTGGGCGCGTTAGTCCAAATGTGGCTGGAGAACAAGCTGTGTACATGTTTCCCCCATGGCCAATGCTCAGTCAAGTCATTTACAGGATTGCAATCCATCCCGGCTTGGTAGTCCTAAGGGCGCCCAATTGGCCTCATAGATCATGGTATGTTGACATAATTTGTCTCCAGAGGGATGAAGACCTCAGACTTCTGGTCCAAGTGGATCTTCTCACTCAGGGACTGGTTCCTATCAAGAATCTAGAACACTTTTGTCTTACAACTTGGCTCTTGAGCAGGCAGCCATGAAAAGCAAGGGTTATTCAGACGTGGTCATTACCATGTTGCTCAGAGTTGAGAAGCTGTCCTCGGTAGCAGCCTATGCTAAGGCATGGAAGTCTCTTCATTACTGGTGTGCATTAAAGGATTTAGAGCCCCAGCGAGATCCAATTTCGGTAGCCCTGGACTTTTTGGCAGGAAGGACTTTAGAAGGGGCTGTCAGGTTCTCTAAAAGTGCAGGTAACAGGCCTTTCCTGTTTCAAAGCTCGAAGAGAAAGAGGCTCCTTGGCCTCTCATCTAGATGTTGCCCAGTTCATTAAAGAGGTTCTGCGGTTGCACCCTCTGATGCGTTCCCCTTTCCCTTCCTGGAACCTTAACATCGTGTTGCAAGGTCTCAGTACTGCTCTGTATAAGCACTTACTGGAGGATAAGATAAACGTCAAACTTTCTACTCTAGTAAAATTGGACCATCCACAGTCAACTATTCGATATCGATCATCTGAAACGCTCATCTTTTGTCAACATGCCTACATCAGAGAACTTAGCCTCTTATTTTAGGACCAAAATTCACAATTTAAGACTACCTTTTCAAGGACCTTCTAGCAATCGGACTCCTATAAATACCCTACTGCCAGACAAACTACCGTATTTTCTCGCATATAACACGCGCGTTATACGTGGTTTTTACGTACCGCGCATACCCTTGCACGTTATACGCGTGAGCGCGTTGTACAAAATTTTTTTTACATAGTTCCCCCCTCGACGTCCGATTCACCCCCCCCCGCAAGACCGCTCACACCCCCACCCCGAAGGACCACTCGCACCCCCACAGCCTCCCGACCCCCCCCCCCATCATGTAGAAGCTCCTATCGGTGTCCTGCTGCTTCCTCTTGGCGGTTCCGACACCCGAAACGATCGGGGCAAGAGGGAGCTCAAGCCCTCTTGCCCCAGCCAACCGCAGCACCCCCTGACACAATCGGGGCAAGAGAGAGCTCAAGCCCTCTTGCCCCAGCCAACCGCGGCACCCCCGACACAATCGGGGCAAGAGGGAGCTCAAGCCCCCCCGACTCCCCGACACGATCGAGGCAAAAGGGAGCCCAAGCCCTCTTGCCCCGCCGACTCCCAAACTCCCCGACAATATCGGGCCAGGAGGGAGCCCAAGTCCTCCTGGCCCTGGCGACCCCCCCCCCCTAGTTGTTCGGGCCAGGAGGTAGCCCAAACCCTCCTGGCCACGGCGACCCCCTACCCCCACCCCGCACTACATTACGGGCAGGAGGGATCCCAGGCCCTCCTGCCCTCGACGTAAACCCCCCTCCCCCCAACGACTGCCCCCCCCCAAGAACCTCCGACCGCCCCCCCCATCAACCCGCGACCCCCCTGGCCGACCCCCACGATACCCCCACCCCCCTTCCCCGTACCTTTGTGTAGTTGGCCGGACAGACGGGAGTCAAACTCGCCTGTCCGGCAGGCAGCCAACAACGGAATGAGGCCGGATTGAGGCCTTAGGCTCCGCCTACTGGTGGGGCCTAAGGCACCTGGGCCAATCAGAATAGGCCCAGGAGCCTTAGGTCCCACCTGGGGGCGGGGCCTGAGGCACATGGGCCCAACCCGACCATGTGCCCAAGGCCCCGCCCCCAGGAGGGACCTAAGGCTCCCGGGCCTATTCTGATTGGCCCAGGTGCCTTAGGCCACACCAGTAGGCGGAGCTTTGGGACGGATGGGCCAATCCGGCCTCATTCTGTCGTTGGCTGCCTGCCGGACAGACGGGTTTGGCTCCCGTCTGTCCGGCCAACTACACAAAGGTACAGGGAAGGGGGGTGGGTTTGTCGTGGGGGTCGGCCAGGGGGGTCGCGGGTCGGCTGGGGGGGCGGTCGGAGGTTCTTGGGGGGGCGGTCGTTGGGGGGCAGGGGGGTTTGCATCGAGGGCAGGAGGGCCTGGGATCCCTCCTGCCCGTAATGTAGTGCAGGGTGGGGGTAGGGGGTTGCCGTGGCCAGGAGGGTTTGGGCTCCCTCCTGGCCCGAACAACTAGCGGGGGGGGGGTCGCCAGGGCCAGGAGGACTTGGGCTCCCTCCTGGCCCGATATTGTCGGGGAGTTGGGGAGTCGGCGGGGCAAGAGGGCTTGGGCTCCCTTTTGCCCCGATCGTGTCGGGGGTGCCGTGGTTGGCTGGGGCAAGAGGGCTTGAGCTCCCTCTTGCCCTGATTGTGTCGGGGAGTTGGGACGGCCAAGAGGAAGCAGCAGGACATCGGTAGGAGCTTCTACATGATGGGGGGGGTCGGGAGGCTGTGGGGGTGCGAGCGGTCCTGCGGGGGGGGGGTGAATCGGACGTCGGAGGGGGCATCAGGCTTTCAGGGTGGGGACAGGACTTCAAGGGGGAGAGGAGAGTCGGGGCGGGCGAAAGGAGAGTCGGGGTGGCCAGTGGAGAGTCGGGGCGGGCGAAAGGAGAGTCGGGCAGCATGCGCGGTATACTGGTGTGCGCGGTATATAAAAATTTCTGTACATAAATTTGTGTTTTTCGCGTGCTATACCCGTGTGCGCGTTTTACACGGGTGCGCGTTATCTACGTGAAAATACAGTAATACCAGCTAAAATGAATTGGAACCATTTCAATATCCCCGATTGGCAATTATTCCTCACACTCTACAATAAGTACTCACGCTCTCTTTGTAGGTTAGATAACTGCTCTCCAGCTATCTTGAAAACGGCCTCTATCTCCTTCAAGGTTAAACTTTTTCAATGGATTTCTCATCTAATGTGTAATGGAAACTTCCCAGAAGAACTAGGTCATGTTATCATTATTCCTATTGTCAAAAACTATAAGATATCCATCTCAACAATAGACAGTTACAGACCTATAGCTAATATTCCATTCTTCACTAAACTTATGGAGGGCCTGGTGAATGCTGTTTTGATGGAGTACATGGAAAAATTTGATATCTTATATGAATCTCAATAAGGCTTTCAATCGAATTACAGCACTGAAACTCTCTTAGCTTCTATGGTAGACAATACCTTTCAATTATTCACTATAGGAAAGAATGCACTGATTTTACAATTCGATCTAAGCAGTGCATTCGATTTGGTTGATCATGACATCTTGCTTGAATGCTTGACACCATAGGAATTGCTTGTCAGGTTCTGAATTGGTTCAAGAGTTTCTTAAAAAAACCCCACACATATCAAGTTTTTAGTGAGGCAGTATATTCCAAAAAGTAGACTAACTGCTGTGGCGATCCACAGGGATCGCCACTATCTCCTTCCTTTTTAACCTTGATATGGCCTCTCTAGGAAGAGAACTATCTAAACTGAACTTACAAACATACATTTGCGCTAGCGACATCAGTCGTTCCTTTTATCTCACACTCATTAGAAACAAAGGATTATATAACATCTATATTCAATCTCATTGAAAAATGGGCTAAAGATTTCAAACTTTAATTGAATTCAGAAAAAACCAAATATATTCCTTGCAAGTCCATTCAACATAATCATGGAATCTTCTCTTCTGATAAACGGAACAAACTATACTATCAGTCCCACAATACAAATTCTAGGCGTTACATTAGACCAATCTTTAATTTTTGACATCTTGATTAAAAAATGTTACTATACCAGTGGAGTACCTAGCATGTGTGACACCCAGGGCCCCTCATTTTTTGACACCCCCCATCTGTACGAAAAACATGATTTTTAGTAACAAGCCACACATCACACATGAGTACCTAGGAAAAGGCAGCATCTTACATACTGCAGTGAGCAGTACAACAGCAATACACCCATTGTAAAACTAAACAAGCCAGACTAGTACAGATCAATCCTAACAGAAAACCATGTCTTTTGAACACACAGAACACAGAAAACACCTTCGCCTAGTATGGAATGTCATCACAAACTAACCCCTCCCCCTTTTACAAAACTGTAGTGTGGATTTTATCCACGGTGGTAACAGCTCTGACGCCCCTCTATCTTCCCCTGCGCTTAGGCATAGCAGAGGTAAGAAAATAGAAACAAGTAGAAATTTTTGCCAATAGTGTACAGGAGCCTCTCGCAGACGCGACGTACTCCGTCGCCATCTTGGATCCCCGTGTGCATTTTGATTTCTCATCCTTCAGATTGTTGGTGCAATCTCTGGTACTAAGCACATTGGACTACTGCAACATCATTTATTTAGGATCTTTCAAAAAAACTATCAGGAGAATGAGACATTCAAAATGCTGCAGTACATTTGATATTTGGGTTGAAAAAAATTGGATCACGTTACCCCATACTACAGAAAATTGCACTGGCTTCCAGTGGAGGACAGAATCATTTTCAAACTTGCATGTTTGTGCTACAAAACACTGGCAGGACTTGCTCCCATTTATCTTGTCAACCACTTTGTATTCTCTACAAACCTTCGACCCACACGGAGAATTTCTCCATTCTCTTTTTCTATGCTAAAAGAGTGTACTGTAAAAAGATTCCTGGACAAAACTTTAGCTTACCAGGCTAGTGTCTGGAATAAAACCTTAAGTAACCTATTTATGAACTCATTGTCCTACCAAACATTTAGGAAATCTGTAAAATCTTATTTGTATGACAAATTTGCTTGAGAAACCTCTTTTGTGAATTCTTCCCCTTACCAAATGTTTAAGGAAACCTGTGAAATCTCTCTTGTATGGCAATTTTGACTAAACCCAACCATGCTAGTTATTTAATTCCATTTGTATTTCATCTGCGTCTGGCAGATACTCTTTGTTGTAAACCACTCTGAACTGTTAAGGTATAGGGGGTTTTAAGTAAATTATTATTATTATTTTGTATCTTACGGTCAAGACAGTGTTCCTGGTGGTAATTACGTCGGCGAGATGGGTCTCTGAGTTATAAACTTTTTTCTAAAGGGAGCCATTCCTTAGGTCATGGAAGCAGGGCCTTTCTTATGCAGTTATTTGTACTGAAAGTAGTCTAGCCTTTCCATGTCAGAGTCCGTTTGCCTCCGTTTCACCCTATGGAGAATAAGAAAAAGGATAGTGTTGCATTCACCGGATAACAAGGGAGTGCTTCTTCGGTTCCTTGAAGTTACCAATGAGTTTCGCCTTTCAGATCACCTTTTTGTTCTGACTAGTCATGCCAAGAAAAAGAGGCCGACATCTAGGGCCTCGATTTCCTGATGGATTATAAAATGACCATTTCCTCCTCATGTGGGCTGTGGTAAGCAGCCACCGATCACATTGAAAGTACACTCCACTAGAGGGGTTGCTGACTCTTGGGCAGAGACTAGGTCTGTCTGGCCAGAAGAGATTTGTAGAGCAGCTTTATCCCAGGACAAGCAGGCAGCATATACTTGACTGATGGGTGACGGCACCGACGGAGCCCCGTTACGGACAATTTTAGAGTGATTGCACTCTAAGAACTTGGAAAGTTCTAGCAGGCCGCACCGCGCACGTGCGAGTGCCTTCCCGCCCGACGGAGGCGCACGGTCCCCAGTTTCTTAGTTTCCGCGGAGCTAAGAAGACGCACTTTTCAACGGCTGTTGAAAAGATTTTTTTCCTGACGCCTTCCCGCTCGCGAAATCTTTTCGGAAATTGTATTTCCTCTTTTTCTTTTATTATTTTCTTAAAAAAAAAAGGAGTTTCTTTCTTTTTTCTTTTCTTCGTCGGTTTTGCCCCGGCGGGGCCTGCTGCCACCATCGAGGCCTCGGCCTTCGATTTGGCAGAAGCCGTTTTTACTTTCATGCCCCCCCAGCCAGGGTTTAAAAAGTGCCAGCGGTGTGCACGGCCTATATCTCTTACAGACCCGCACAACTGGTGCTTACAGTGCCTGGGTCCAGAGCATCAGGCTTCCACCTGCACCCGCTGTGCCACCTTGAAAAAACGTACATTAAAAAACCGTCAAATTCAGCAACGGTTGCTTTTCGGTGCCGATATGTCTGACCCTGCGACATCGACACCGGCATCGGCCCCACCTCAGTCGGCACCCACTTCCTCGACACCGCGCCGGCGTCGCAACACACAGGTAAGCCGGCTAAGAAGCCGTCCCCGCTGGAGCGTCCTCCGATCTCGATAGCAGCGAGCCCAGTCCTGCCGACCACGAGGCGCCCGCGGAAGCGCTCCGCCCCTATTGAGGTGAGTCCCTCGACCTCGGGCTCCTCATCCTCGGGGCATCGAGTGGCACCGCAGGTACCGCAGAAGAAAAAGGCGGTACCGGTGCCTTCCCTGGACGAGCGCATTGCAGCTGTCCTGCAGGTGCAGCTCAAGGAGCAGTTACAACAGCTCCTTCCTGCTCTCTTGGCACCGAGCCTTCCAGTCCCGGTCCGGTCTGAGCCACCGGTACCGGCAGTGGAGCAGCCTATATTGTCTGCGTCCACTTTGTCGGTACCGGTCCACTCCGCTTCATCGGTCTCTATGGCAGTCCTCGCACCGGAACCGAGAGCTCAACACCAAGCTGTTCAGACTTCGGCACCGATGCAGCCTGTAACATCTCCCGGTACCGTGTCTATGAGGTCGGGTAAGTCGGCACGCAAATCCCGACACCTGGAACCCTCCACTCCGGAGTCTCGAGACTGTAGCTCCCATATTAGGGACCCTGATCTGTGGGGTGACTCCAAAGAGCCTTTTCTTTCTGAGGGTGAGTGTTCCTCGGATGAGGATGATCCTGCTGCCCCTGATCCATCCTCCAAACAAGATTCTACATCTTTCACTTCCTTTCTGAAAGACATGTGTGAATCTCTTTCTATTCCTTTGGAGGCTGAGTCTAAAAAATCCAAAGCCTTCCTTGATGCACTGGATTTTGACCAGCCTCCAAAGGAATTTCTCAAACTTCCCCTCCATGATATCTTGAGGGAAACCTTTTATAAGAATCTGGAGACTCCTTTGACTATCCCAGGAGCCCCTCGTAAATTGGATTCTTTGTATAAAGTGATTCCTATCCCTGGATTTGATAAGCCGCAGCTTCCACATGAATCTCTTCTTGTGGAATCTATGCTTAAAAAGTCTGCCGGAGCTAGTGTATACGCTTCTGTCCCTCCTGGCAGGGAAGGTAAAGCCATGGACAAGTTTGGTAAACGGTTATACCAGAATGCAATGCTAGCTAACAGATCTGGTAATTATGCTTTCCATTTCTCTTTCTATCTCAAGCATCTTCTTACCAACATGGCTTCCTTTGAAAAGTACCTTCCTGAACGAAAACGACAGGCTTTTCACCACTGCTCGTCCTCTCTCTTCCAACTCCGTAAGTTTATGGTTCGATCAATTTATGACACATTCGAACTTACCACCAGAGCAACGGCCATGTCTGTGGCTATGCGTCGCCTTGCTTGGCTCAGAGTGTCGGAGCTTGATGTCAACTAATGCCTGGGGGATGAACTCTTTGGGGAATCCATGGACTCTACCACCCAAAAGCTCTCCGCCCATGAGACTAGATGGGATACTCTGCTAAAAACGAAGAAGACTCCACCGGCTCGGCCTTTCAGAAAACAGTCGGCCTATCAACGCCGTTATGTGGCTCGTCCCTTGCCATCAGCTGCCCAACAACCTAGGCGTCAACGTCAGCAACAACGACAGACCCCTAGGCCACCACAGCAGCAACCTGCGAAGCCACCTCCACAGCAGAAATCCACACAGCCCTTTTGACTTAGTTCTCCAGGGCATAGCCAGCTACCTACCATCTGCCCACCTACCTCAACCTATAGGTGGCCGTCTTTCTTTTTTCCTCAGCCGTTGGGAGATCATCACCTCGGATCAATGGGTCCTCAACATCATCCGCCACGGCTACTCTCTCAACTTTCAGACACTTCCTGCCCAAAGTCTGCCAAGAGAGTCTGCTTTGAACACTCCTCAGTCTTCCCTCCTTCTTCAGGAGGTTCAATCCCTCCTCCTTCTGAACTCCATAGAGGAAGTTCCTCTAGATCAAAAGGGGCAGGGATTCTACTCCCGTTACTTTCTAGTTCCCCAAAAAACAGGAGATCTCAGACCCATTCTGGATCTTCGCGATCTCAACAAATGCTTGGTCAAAGAGAAATTCAGAATGCTTTCTCTGGCCACTCTTTACCCTCTTCTCAATTAAGGCGACTGGCTATGCTCCCTCGATCTCAAAGAGGCATACACTCACATACCGGTCAATCTGGCCTCCAGACAGTACCTCCGCTTCATGATCAATCACTGTCATTACCAATACAAGGTGCTGCCCTTCGGTCTTGCCTCCTCTCCAAGAGTGTTCACCAAATGTCTGATTGTGGTGGCTGCCTTTCTACGCTCTCACCACCTTCAGGTTTTTCCTTACCTGGACGACTGGTTAATCAAGGCCACTTCCCCTCAGACAGTGCTCCTTGCCACCAACCAGACCATCCTGTTTCTGCAGCTTTTGGGGTTCGAGATCAATCTACCCAAATCTCATCTCATCCCCACTCAGAGACTTCAATTCATTGGAGCGGTGCTGGACACAGTCCTCATGAGAGCGTTCCTGCCGTCCAACCGTCTTCAAACTCTACAATCTCTATGTCAGCAGGTACTTCCACTACGCTCCATCTCTGCCAAGCAAATGATGATACTCTTGGGTCACATGGCCTCCACAGTTCATGTCACACCCTTCGCACGTCTTCACCTGCGCACTCCGCAATGGGCCCTAGCTACCCAGTGGTCCCAAGCGACGGATCCTTGCTCACGACACATATTTGTGACATCATCTCTTCGTCAGTCTCTACAATGGTGGTTGATGTCCTCAAATCTCTCCAGAGGTCTTCTGTTCCATCTACCTCCTCATCAACTTGTCATCACCACCGACGCCTCCCCTTATGCCTGGGGAGCTCATTTGAACGAATTCCAAACTCAAGGACTTTGGACAGCCCAGGAAATGAAGCATCATATCAATTTCTTGGAACTCAGAGCAATGTTTTATGCCCTCAAGGCCTTCCAACATCTTCTCTTTCCTCAAGTCCTCCTGCTATGCACAGACAATCAAGTTGCGATGTACTACATCAACAAGCAGGGTGGAACAGGCTCACGCCTCTTATGCCAGGAAGCCCAGAGGATTTGGAATTGGGCCACAGCTCACCAATTGTTCCTGAAAGCTATCTACATTCAGGGAGAACAGAATTCCTTAGCGGACAAACTCAGCAGAATTCTCCAGCCTCACGAGTGGACACTCGATCCTTTAACTCTGCAGTCCATCTTCGCTCAGTGGGACACTCCTCAGATAGACCTCTTTGCAGCTCCTCACAATCATCAGCTGCCCCTATTCTGCTCCAGACTCTACTCTCCTCACCATCTGGCAGCGGATGCATTTCTCCTCGATTGGTCCAATCTGTTCCTGTACGCTTTTCCTCCTCTACCTCTCATGTTACGAACCTTGTTCAAGCTCAAGAGGGAACAAGCCACCATGATTCTGATTGCTCCACGGTGGCCCCGGCAACATTGGTTCTCCCTTCTACTTCAACTCAGTTCCAGGGAGCCTTTTCTTCTTCCACTGTTTCCTTCTCTGCTTACACAACATCAGGAGACCCTTCTGCATCCCAACCTTCAGTCTCTGCACCTGACAGCTTGGTTTCTCTCGGGCTGACATCTCATGATACTCTTTTGTCTCAACCCGTTCGTTCCATTCTGGATGCCTCCAGGAAACCAGCCACTCTGCAATGTTACCATCAGAAGTGGACACGATTTTCTTCTTGGTGTCTTCTGCATCATCATGATCCCACTTCCCTTGCAGTGGAGACCTTGTTAGATTATCTTCTTTCTTTGTCTGACTCTGGTCTCATGTCTACTTCCATCAGAGTTCACCTCAGTGCTATTGCTGCTTTTCATGAGCCAGTTCATGGGAAACTTCTCTCAGCTCATCCTTTGTTGTCCAGATTCATGCGGGGTCTTTTCAATGTGAAACCACCTCTTAAACCCCCCTCCTGTGATCTGGGATCTCAATTTGGTTCTTTCCGCCTTAATGAAGCCTCCATTTGAACCTTTGGCTATGGCTCCTTTCAAGTTTCTCACTTGGAAGGTACTCTTCCTTATTGCTCTCACCTCTGCCAGGAGGGTCAGTGAGCTCCATGCACTAGTAGCTGATCCACCTTTTACAGTCTTTCATCGTGACAAGGTGGTTCTGCGTACATATCCAAAGTTTCTCCCTAAGGTTGTCTCTGAATTCCATCTCAACCAATCTATTGTTCTGCCTGTCTTCTTTCCGAAACCTCACTCTCATTCTGGAGAACAGGCTCTACATACTTTGAACTGTAAGCGGGCTTTAGCTTACTATTTAGACCGTACTAAGCCCCACAGATCATCACCCCAACTCCTTCTGTCCTTTGATCCGAATAAATTGGGGCGTCCTGTTTCTAAGCGTACGCTGTCAAATTGGCTCGCAGCGTGCATTTCATTCTGTTATGCTCAGTCCGGACTGACACTGGAAGGTTCTGTCACGGCCCATAGAGTTCGAGCTATGGCAGCATCTGTAGCTTTCCTCCGTTCCACTCCTATTGAGAAATCTGCAAGGCTGCTACTTGGTCCTCAGTTCATACTTTTACATCTCACTATTGTCTGGATGCATTCTCCAGACGGGATGGACACTTCGGCCAATCTGTTTTGCAAAATTTGTTTTCCTAATGGCCAACCTTCCCACCATCCCTCTTTTTGTTAGCTTGGAGGTCACCCATCAGTCAAGAATATGCTGCCTGCTTGTCCTGGGATAAAGCACAGTTACTTACCGTAACAGGTGTTATCCAGGGACAGCAGGCAGATATTCTTGCGTCCCACCCTCCTCCCCGAGTTGGCTTCTTAGCTGGCTTATCCTAACTGGGGACCGCGCGCCTCCGTCGGGCGGGAAGGCGCGTGCGCGGTGCGGCCTGCTAGAACTTTCCAAGTTCTTAGAGTGCAATCACTCTAAAATTGTCCGTACTGGGGCTCCGTCGGTGCCGTCACCCATCAGTCAAGAATATCTGCCTGCTGTCCCTGGATAACACCTGTTACGGTAAGTAACTGTTCTACATGGTCTTGGATAATTCTTTTGTAATCCGCCTTGAACTGCAAGGTAATGGCGGAATAGAAATCCCTAATGTAATGTAATGTAATGGTCTACCCTTCGTGCCTTTACCAGGTTCTATAGGGTGGATGTAGTAGCCAGGAAAGATGCTGCTTTCGGGTCCTCCGTTTTGAAGGCAGACTCAGTGGGCCTGCCCTAGACTCTGGGAACTGCTTTGGTACATCCCTAATGTTCCGGATCACTAGACATGTTCCACTAGAAAGAAAGGTTCTTATCTCAGTAATCTTCTTTCTTGTAGATGTGTCTGGTGGTCCTGAAACCCCACCCTGTGTATGGGCTGTGCTAGAGAATGACACGGTGGCGGTTTACCCACAGCTACTGCGTTTAGCAGCGGGTAACCCGCCCAAAACAGGGAATGAAAATTAGCAGCCTCTGCGGGGACGGGGACAAGGCCATCACCGCCCCGTGGAGCGGTGAATGGTCTTGTCACCGCAGTGAGGCATAAAGGATCGTGCGGTGCCCCCAGCCGCCCACCCACACGTCGGCTCGATCGTTTAACCAGCTTCCTCTCTCCACCTCACCTTAGTTTGCCGGCTTTCTTTTTCGGCGACCGGAACGCTTTCAAAAGAGCCGCGCACGTGCGGCTGCTCAGTATCAATCTTCTGCTCTGACCAACCGGAAACAGGAAGTTGCAGCGGAGCAGAAGATTGAACTTTGAGCAGCCGCGCGTGCCGGTCGCCGAAAAAGAAAACCGGTAAACTAAGGAGAGCTGGAGAGCAGTAGCGTATTAAGGGGGGGGGGCGGGAGGGGGGAAAAGTTAATGGCGCCAGGCCTTGGAGCACTGAGGCAGACCGCTTCTCCCCCCTCCCAGCCGAACCCCCGCTGACCCTCCTATCTCCCCCCCCCCCGTGAACCTTTCCGACCCTCCCAGCGAGAGCAGCAAACCTCCTTCGCGGCTTTCTCCTCCCTCTACCGCGTCACTGATGACGTCATCAGTGATGCGGCAGAGGGAGGAGAAAGCCGACGCTACTGGAGGGAGGTTTGCTGCTTTCGCTGGGAGGGTCGGAAAGTTTCACTTGGGGGGGGAGAGATAGGAGGGTCAGCGGGGGTTCGGCTGGGAGGGGGGAGAAGCGGTCTGCCTCAGTGCTCCATTACCTTCTTCGGGCAGCAGCAGCGTTTACAATTTGCTGCTGTTGCCGGCTTCAGGCCTTGTTCTCTGCCGGGTCCTGCCTACTTCATGTTTTCATGAAGACAGGCCCCAAAGAGAGGAAGGCCTGAAGCGGGCAACAGCAGTGAATTGTGAATGCTGCTGCTGCCCGATGAAGTTCAGGACATCGGGGAAGGAGCAGGGAGAAATCGGCTGCTGGCTTGGGGGTGAGGGTAGGGAAAGAATCGTGGAAGTGGAGAAATTGGCACGATGGCTTTGTGGGGGCTAGGGGGAGAGAGAAAGAAAGAAAAAAATAAAGGGGGGGGCCAGGCGGAGAGAGAAAGAAAGGCAGAAATAAAGAGGGGTCAGGGGGAGAGAGAAAGAAAGGCAGAAAAAGAGGGGGACCAAGGGGAGAGAGAAAGAAAGGCAGAAATAAAGAGGGGGTCAAGAGGGAGAAAAAGAAAGGCAGAAAGAAAGAGGAGGGCCAGGGGGAGAGAGAAATAAAGAGGGAGGCCAAGGGAAGAGAGAAAGAAAGGCAGAAATAAAGAGGGAGGCCAAGGGAAGAGAGAAAGAAAGTCAGAAATAAAGAGGGGGGCCAGAGGGAGAGAGAAAGAAAGGCAGAAAGAAAGAGGGGGTCAAGGGGGAGAGAAAGAAAGGCAGAAAGAAAGAGGAGGGCCAGGGGGAGAGAGAAATAAAGAGGGAGACCAGGGGGAGAGAGAAAGAAAGGCAGAAATAAAGAGGGGGGCCAGGGGGAGAGAGAAAGAAAGGCAGAAATAAAGAGGGGAGCCAGGGGGAGAGAGAAAGAAAGAGGTGTAGGGGCAGGAGAAGAAAGAAGAAGGACCAGAGACTCATGAAATCACCAGACAAAAAGGTAGGAAAAATGATTTTATTTTCAACTTAGTGATCAAAATGTGTCCGTTTTGAGAATTTATATCTGCTGTCTATATTTTGCACTATGGCCCCCTTTTACTAAAACGCAATAGCGGTTTTTAGCGTAGGGAGCCTATGAGCATTGAGAGCATCGTGGGGCATTCAGCGCAGCTCCCTGCGCTAAAAACCGCTATCGCAGTTTAGTAAAAAGGGAGGGGGAATATTTGTCTATTTTTGTATAGTTGTTACTGAGGTGACATTGCATAAAGTCATCTGCCTTGACCTCTTTGAAAACCCGCGGAATATAAATGATGATTAACATTTTCTCTGCGTACAGCGTGCTTTGTGTTTTTAAAATTTTATTGTTGGTAGATCATTTGGCTTGGCCACAAAGGTAAGGGGGAGGGAGGGAGAGGAGCTGCTGAAAGACATCTAGTAATCCTTGCAGGCTTGACTGTGCAGGGAATTATTTTTGTAAAATCATGTTTTGTTATGTGACTGGCATTATCTAGACTTTAATTTCTATGAATGAATAGAATGAAAATGATATAAAATTACTTGCTTGCGGGGACCGCGTGTTCCGGCTCACACAAGGAAGGAGGGGGTGAAAGGGAAAAAGTTTCTCTTCCTTGGAAATAGATTCTGAAGTGACCTCATCAAAGAAGACCAGCACCAAATGTACAAGAAATCCCTTAAACAATGTCAAAAGAGCCCAAAATAGAAAACTGCTACTGCCTTGAGACTCCATTATTGAAGGAATCAACTTGAAATCACAGAAGAGACAGGAAAAGGTTAAATGCCTCATGGAATCCTCACGTACAAAACACAAACCAAATTGTGAATGAAATCAGAGCAGACAGTAAGAATTATAAAATTGATGTCATTATCCATCTGGAAAAAAAGGCGTACTAGAAATAATGCCTCAGCAGTACAATGTTCAGAAGTTCTATTTGCTCATGATGGTGGGGGGACTGATAGAAGATATGAAAGAAGGGTGGTAGAAAGGAACAGATGGTAAAGGAGGGAGGGAAGGGTGGTGGTGGAAAGGAATAGAACAGACATTGAAAGAGGGTAGAGAGGAACAGACCCTGAAAGGAAATGTGGAAGGCAGAGTGGGGAGAAGACGCTGGAAGGGAAGAAGACAGATGCCAGACTATGGGGGAGCGGAGGGAAGAAGATGGGTGCTAGACGGGGACAGTGACGGGGCAGTGAATGGGATGGCAGTGACGGGGCGGTGAAAGGGATGGCGGTGACGGTGACGGGGCGGTGAAGGGAACGGCGGTGACGGGGCGGTGCAGAGGATGGTGGGCCGGGGACGGTGCAGTGACGGGGACAGATTTTTTCCCCGTGTCATTCTCTAGGCTGTGCCAGCCTTCTACCTTAGGATCAGTCTGATTCGCAGCATTTTCTGTCTCTCAGAGAAGCTGTGGGAGTAAAAAAAGAAAAAGAAAGATAATATCTAGGTAAATCTTCATGACCATACTGTCTGGCTTAAGTCTCTTCTTGATAGCAGATCATGCGATTGGTTACAAGCTCTATACATAATTAGTCCTGGTTGCACGATTTTGGATGTTATAATGTTTGTTACAGAGCAAAACAGAATTGTTACAGAGCAAAACAGAACAGGGATTTTTTGCCGTTTTCTTCCTTCCTGTTATGTCTTCTATTACATTGCTACTTGATTGCTTTTGTACCAACTGAGGGGGGCAGGAGCAACTCCCCGGAAAGTAGGTGGTGTTGGAAAACATGATCGACAGTTTTCTGCAAGCAACTTGCTAGTTCAGATACAAGACCCTAGCGTAAAAGACTACTAGACACATCTACAAGAGAAAAGATTACAGAGGTAAGAACCTAATCTTTTTTTCATGGTAAATGGGTTGCAGCAAATATGTTATAATTTTTGATAATTGTTAAACCTCTTTCATAGGTGTTTCAGGGAAAGAAGTTTTATGGTATTCCCTTAGATAAAAGAGATGACACATTGTGTTTTACTCTTGCAGAAGTGGTTGAGCATGCCTGTAGTGTGACGTCTCTAATGCTGGGAGAAACCTTACCCTCTGTCACCAAAGATATGGATACCTATACCTTCCGGCTACCACTAGGAGTATGTGCAGGAATTGCTCCATTCAATTTTCCTGCTATGATCCCCCTCTGGATGTTTCCCATGGCCATGGTGTGTGGCAATACCTTTTTAATGAAGCCATCAGAACGTGTTCCAGGAGCAACCATGTTCCTTGCCAAATTGCTTCAGGACTCAGGAGCTCCTGATGGAACCTTGAATATCATCCATGGGCAGCATGCTGGTAAGAAGATAGAATGGGATGGGAAAGAGATGATTAACAAACATGAAATAGAATGTTATTTCAGAATCAGTGGAGGGTACTTGAGAGAGGAGAAAAGCAAAAAAAGAAGGAGAGACTGGGTTTAGGAAAAGAATATGGGAGGAAAGAGGACAGGTGCAGAAGAACATAACAAAAGAAAAGCCATCTTGAGTCAGATCGAGGTCCATCATGTTCAGTGTCCTGGCTCTGACATTGGCCAGTACAGGTCAAAGGTACTCAGCTGATCACACGAAGTAGATTTATTTTCCTTTCTTAATTTTCATGGCTGAACAATGGCCATTTGCATATTTAATTAATTTTTTATGGGCTTTTTCTCTAGGAACTTTTCCAGTCCACTTTTAAATCCTATTGTGTTGGTCATCTTGGCCACATCCTCTAAGCCACTGATTTCACATAATTTATGTATTATATTTATTTACTAGGATTTATTAGCTGCCTAGACATATTTATTTACAGTGGTACCTTGGTTTACGAGCTTAATTCGTTCCAGAACCATGCTCATAAACCAAAATACTCGTATATCAAAGTGAGTTTCCCCATAGGAAATAATGGAAACTCGCTTTGATACGCTCTCCCCCCCAAAGAACCGGCATTGCTCCCCCCGCTCATGAAGGCGCCTCCCCCCATGAACCGCCATCCCCCACGCTCGTTCCCCCCCCCCCCACGCCATGATCCGGCATCCCCCAGGCATCCACCCACCCACTTGATCACATTTCTTACCCCTGTTTGGCACCGGCACCAACACACAGGACATGCCGGTGCCCGAAGATCTGCCTCCTTCGCGCTGGGCCTTGAGCATCTGCGCATGCTCAAGGCCTTCGGGTTCCCGTTCTCTCCGAGATTCTCGGAGATAATGGGAACCCGAAGGCCTTGAGCATGCGCAGATGCTTAAGGCCCAGCGCGAAGAAGGCAAATCTTCGGGCACCAGCATGTCCTGTGCATTGGTGCCGGTGCCAAACGGGGGTAAGAAATGTGATCGGGTGGGTGAGTGGGGGGATGCCTGGGGGATGCCGGATCGCGGCAAGGAAGGGGTGCGAAGCGAGAGGAGGGTGCCGGATCGCAGGAAGGAGGGTGTCGGATCGCGGGGGGGTGGCGCTCGTAAATCGAGGCACGCTCGGTTTCCGAGGCGCCGATTTTGCGAATGTTTTGCTCGTCTTGCAAAACACTCACAAACCGGTGCACTCGCAAACCGAGGTACCACTGTACTAGGATTTATTAGCTGCCTAGACATCATTGGAATTACAGAAGCATGGTGGAATAAGGAAAACAAATGGGACGTAGTACTGCCAGGGTACAAACTCTATAGAAGAGACAGGACTCACAAGAAGGGTGGAGGAATAGCACTATATATAAAGGACACCATCCACTCAACCAGAGTGGATACGGCAGCAAGGGCGGAAGGATTGGAATCATTATGGGTTAAATTACCAGGAAGAAATGGATTTGACATAAAATCGGGACTGTACTATCGCCCACCTGGACAAACAGAAGCCAAAGTGAGGCGGGAATGCAAAAATGGAAGTGTGATAGTAATGGGGGATTTTACTACCCCGGGATAGACTGGAGTATTGGAAACTCCAACTGAGTGAGGGAAACAGAATTCCTAGAGGCTGTGAAGGATTGCTTCATGGAACAGCTCGTCAAGGAACCAACGCGAGGGGATTCCACTCTCGACCTAATCCTCAACGGGATAGAGGGACCTGCAAAGGAAGTGGAAGTAGTAGGACCACTAGGAAACAGCGATCACAACATGATCCAGTACAAATTAGAAGTAGGAACATCAAAAGAGAAGAGAATCACAGCGACAATGCTCAATTTCAAGAAAGGGGACTACGATGCTATGAGAGCAATAGTGAGAAAGAAACTCAGAAACAGCTCAAGAAAAACGGAGACCGTAGAGAAAGCCTGGTCCCTATTCAGGGACACGGTGCAAGAAGCACGAAATCTGTACATCCCCAGGTTTAGGAAAGGGTGCAAAAAAATCGAACAAAAGACCCGTTATGGATAACAAATGAAGTGAAGAAAGCAATAGGAGACAAGAAAAAATCGTTCCAAAAATGGAAAAAGGACCAAACCATGGAAAACTGGAAGGAACACAGGAAACACCAAAAAGAATATCACCAAGTGGTTAGGAGAGCAAAAAGAGAATACGAAGAGAGGCTGGCTGGGGAAGCAAAAAATTTCAAAACGTTCTTCAGATATGTTAAAGGGAAGCAACCGGTGAGGGAGGAAGTAGGACCGTTGGATGATGGAGACAGAAAGGGAGTAGTAAAGGAGGAAAAAGAGGTAGCTGACAGATTAAACAAGTTCTTCTCATCAGTCTTCACAAGCGAGGACACATCAAATGTACCTGAACCCGAAGAGATCATAAGTGGAGACCAAGAGGAAAAACTGTTGCAAGGTAAGCAAGAGGTAAGCTGTAAGGATGTCCTCCAACAGATAGATAGATTGAAAAGCGACAAATAGACGCAGATATCCGACCCTCTGTCCCAACACATCCAGGTCACTCCTGCTCTGCAACAGTATGTTCGCTATCCTCCAATCTATTCAGAGGTTTGTTGTTCCAATCGCCCCCCCCACCAGAAAGTCCTCACGACCGACTCGTCCACTTATGCCTGGGGGGCTCATCTGGATGGCCTCTGCACTCAGAGTTATTGGACCAGCACGGACCACCAGCACCACATCAATCTCCTGGAGCTCAGAGCGATTTTCAATGCCCTCAACGCTTTCCAGCACCTGCTTCAGGACAAGGTGGTCCTCATTTGCACGGACAACCATGTCGCCATGTACTATGTCAACAAGCAGGGGGGCACAGGATCGGCCTCCCTCTGCCAGGAAGCTCTGAAAGTTTGGGATTGGGCGATTCGCTACAACACCTTCCTCAAAGCTATCTACATTCAAGGGGCGGACAATGCTTTGGCGGACAACTTGAGTCGTCTACTGGAACCTCACGAGTGGACCCTCTACTCAACGCCCCTTCATAATATCTTTTCTCGGTGGGGAATTCCTCAGATCGACCTCTTTGCAACCCCCCACAACTTCAAACTGCCTCAGTTCTGCTCCAGGATCTACACTCCTCACCGCCTCGAGGCAGATGCTTTTCTCCTGGATTGGACGAATCTCTTTCTATATGCGTTTCCTCCATTTCCTCTCATCCAGAAGACCCTAGTCAAACTCAAGTCAGACCATGCCACCATGATCTTGATCGCCCCACGGTGGCCCAGACAACCTTGGTACTCCCTTCTACTTCAACTCAGCAGCAGGGAGCCCTTCCCTCTACCAGTGTTTCCATCGCTGCTTACACAGTATCAGGGATCTCTGTTTCATCCCAACCTGCAGTCTCTACACCTGACATCTTGGTTCCTCTCAACGTAACCCCTCTCCAGTTTTCCCAACCTGTGAGAGATGTCCTGGAAGCTTCAAGGAAGCCCGCTACTAGACAATGCTATCACCAAAAGTGGACTAGATTTTCTGCTTGGTGTTTTTCTCATCATCATGAGCCACAACACTCCTCCTTGTCTTCAGCTTTGGATTATCTTTTGCACCTTTCTCATTCTGGTCTCAAGTCTACATTGATACGAGACCATCTTAGTGCAATTGCTGCTTTCCATCAGCCTCTTCAAGGGAAACCTCTCTCTGCTCATCCGGTGGTTTCCAGATTCATGAAAGGACTCTTCCATGTCAATCCTCCCCTCAAACTGCCTCCAGTGGTTTGGGACCTCAATGTGGTTTTTCTCAGCTTATGAAACCTCCATTTGAACCTCTTCACAAGGCTCATCTGAAGTATCTCACTTGGAAAGTGGTGTTTTTCATCGGCCTCACTTCGGCCCGTCGAGTTAGTGAGCTTCAAGCATTGGTTGCGGATCCACCTTTCACAGTGTTCCACCATGACAAGGTGGTCCTTCGCACTCATCCAAAATTCCTCCCTAAAGTGGTCTCGGAATTTCATCTAAATCAATCAGTTCTTCCGATGTTTTTTCCAAAGCCTCATTCTCATCCTGGAGAATCAGCTCTTCATACTCTGGATTGTAAACGTGCCTTGGCTTTCTACCTGGAACGCACCAAGCCACACAGAACTGCTCCTCAACTTTTCATCTCCTTTGATCCAAACAAGTTGGGACGTCCCATCTCTAAGCGTACCATCTCCAACTGGATGGCGGCTTGTATCTCCTTCTACTATGCCCAGGCTGGATTACCCCTTCCCAGTAAAGTCACAGCCCATAAGGTCAGAGCAATGGCAGCCTCTGTAGCCTTCCTCAGATCGACCCCGATTGAGGAGATTTGTAAGGCTGCCACTTGGTCCTCGGTTCATACCTTCACTTCTCATTATTGTCTGGATACCTTCTCCAGACGGGATGGACAGTTTGGCCAAACAGTATTACAAAATTTATTCTCCTAAGTTGCCAACTCTCCCACCATCCCATTGTGGTTAGCTTGGAGGTCACCCATTAGTGAGAATACCTGCCTGCTTGTCCTGGGATAAAGCAATGTTACTTACGGTAACAGTTGTTATCCAGGGACAGCAGGCAGCTATTCTCACGTCCCACCCACCTCCCCTTGGTTGGCTTCACTGCTAGCTATCTGAACTGAGGAGACGCGCCCTGGTCTGGGCGGGAAGGCACTCGCGCATGCGCGGTGCAGGCGACTCGAAACTTCAAGTTTCTTCAAGCAAAAATGCTTGTGAGGCGTCCGCATCGGGGCTCCATTGGATCACGTCACCCATTAGTGAGAATAGTTGCCTGCTGTCCCTGGATAACAACTGTTACGGTAAGTAACATTGCTATTAGAACGTTTTTATTACAGAGGGGAGTTAGACAAGGCTGTCCACTATCTCCTTTGCTTTTTGATATTATATTAGAATCTTTGTTATTAGCTATTCAACAAATGAAGGAGATACAGGGTATTCCTTATTCACATCGGGAATATAAGGGCTCTGCTTATGCAGATGATATATTGCTTCATTTGAGAAATCCAGAAACAATCATTCCATGTTTACTTGAATTGATAGAGAAATTTGGTAAATTTTCAGGATATAAGATAAACTGGAGCAAATCAGAAGTTCTTCCACTAAATGTATACTGTACAAAGGACTTGTTTGATCCATACCCCTTTCTATGGAAGGAGGATGGAATAAAATATTTAGGTATTAGGATTAAAAATACTCTGGAAGACAAAATGAAAGATAATGAAAAAAATTTATTACAGAAGGTAACAGAAATGTGTGAGCAATGGAATCCTTTACATCTCTTTTGGTGGGGGAGAGTTCAAACAATCAAAATGATGATATTACCTGTGGTTTGTTATCAAATGGGTATGATACCAATTTTCTTTCAGGGGTCCTTTTATAAAAGAATTAAATCGTATTATTACAAAATTTATTTGGCTCTAGTATCTCTACAAAAGCCAATTACAGAGGGTAGGGTAAATTTTCCTAACTTTTATAGGTATCATCAAGCTTATGTATTGGGTCCTCCCAGAGCTCATTGATAATGTCCCAGATTGGTTGTGGTTAGAATGGAGACTCATGTTCCCTCTACGCTTATGTCATGTTCTTAGCATTAAAATGCCTAGATTATATAAAGAAAACAGAATACTAATGGACAGGGCTGTGGAGTCGGTAGATAAATGTTCCGACTCCTCAGTTTTTTGTACTTCAGACTCCGACTCCAGGTACCCGAAATTTACTCCGACTCCACAGCACTGGTTAATTTTCAGATCGTTAAAATGGAATGTCAAGTTGAGAGAAATTAGCATTTTCGACACCACCTTCTTTTTGCTTTTAATCAAGGTTCTAAGGCCACAGAAGCTGCTCGCAACATTTATGCTGTGTATATAGTGGTGCTATAGCTATAGCTGAAAGAATCGCTTGTGATTGGTATGCCAAGTTCAAAAATGGAGTCGGTAGATAAATGTTCCGACTCCGACTCCACAGCCCTGCTAATGGATACTTGGAAAACTCTGAGATATGTTAGTAATTTAACATCTATTCCAATCTATAAATCGACAAATCAAACTATACTGTTAAACTCCAAGATTCAAATTGGCGGATTTAAGGTTATCTGGAAACATTGGATGATAGCAGGTATACGGATTTTAGGTGATGTTATTTCAAATGGTAAACTGCTTGATTTTTCACAGCTGCAACATAAATATGGTCTAAATAAATCACAAAGCTTTAGATGGTTGCAGCTGAAGCAGGCTATTCAGGCAGGGTTCCCTGAATGGAAAAACCTTAACAATCAATATAGTTTGGAATTTTTATGCTTTCAGGTGGACTTCTTGGGACACCAAGACGTCCAGTGGTATAAATTGATAAATGAATTTGTAAATAAAAACAGGACTTAGGAACATTTGGAGCATTGAGATCAAGCAGCAAATTTCTGCGTCTCAATGGCCATGAATTTGGTCTTGGAGGATGAGATGTACAGTATCCGCATCTATGAGACAAACTTAGTTTTTCCTTTTACAAAGAGCATTTTGGACCCCAGTTAGATTACAGAAGTTAAACAGCTCTAAGTCTAATAGATGCTGGCACTGTAATCTTGAGATAGGGACACTAGATCATTTGTTATACTATTGTCCCTTTATCTTGACCTTTTGGAAATCAATTTGGACCCAAATAAATTGTTTATTGGAAAACCCTGTGGCTTTATCATATGATAAAATTCTATTCGGTATGTTAATGAGAACAAAGTGCCAAATTTCATCAAACAATAATAAGCTTTTATTGATTATGACAGGAGTAGCCATCACAAATAATTGGAAGAATTGCAGCAGACTAAATTACAGTTTTTGGTGGAATTCATTACGTTACATTTATAAAATGGAAAGAACAATAGCTATACAAAAAGGGAATTATAAGAAATTTGGGGGCCATTGACAAGGGAAAGCTGGGAAGACCCATTTCGAAATTTCGAGTTTACGCCCAGCAGTGTCTACTATGAGCTATCAAGACTCAAGGTGAACAAAGCTATGGGACCAGACAAACTACACCCCAGGATGCTCAGGGAGTTGAGTGACGTCCTGGCAGAACCATTATCCGCACTCTTCAATCTTTCCCTAAGTACAGGAAGAGTCCCGTTGGACTGGAAAATGGCTAACGTCATTCCACTCCACAAAAAGGGATGCAAGACGGAGGCTGCAAATTACAGACCGGTGAGTCTCACATTGATAGTGAGTAAACTTATGGAAACACTAATCAAACGCCAATTAGATGCAATCCTGAATGAGAAGAATCTATGAGATCCCCATCAACATGGTTTTACGAAGGGAAGGTCCTTGCCAATCAAATCTGATCAGCTTCTTCAACTGGGTAACAAGAAAGCTGGATATAGGGGAGTCCCTGAATGTCGTGTACTTGGACTTCAGCAAAGCATTTGATAGCGTCCTACACCGCAGGTTATTGAGCAAGATGAGTTTGATGGGATTAGGTGAAACATTAACTGCATGGGTTAAGGACTGGCTTAGAGGTAGACTTCAGAGGGTACTGGTAAATGATACCCTCTCCGATACGACGGAGGTGATCAGTGGAGTACCGCAGGGCTCAGTCTTGGGCCCGATCCTATTTAACATCTTCGTAAGAGACTTGGCTAAAGGGCTTTGAGGTAAAATTACATTATTCACCGATGACGCCAAACTATGCAACCTAGTAGGCAAAAGCACCATAGACAAAAGCACAATGCCCGACAGTATGACGCAGGACCTACTGCTGCTGGAGCATTGGTCAAAGACTTGGCAACTAAGTTTCAATGCCAAAAAATGCAAGGTCATTCACCTTGGCAGCAAAAGTCCATGCAGGACTTACACCCTAAATGGTGAGATTCTAGCAAGGACTGTAGCAGAACGTGACTTGGGGGTGATCATTAGCGAAGACATGAAGACTGCCAAACAAGTGAAGAAAGCTTCATCCAAGGCCAGACAAATCCTGAGTTGTATCCGTAGAAGCTTCGTCAGCCGTAAGCCCGAGGTCATAATGCCATTGTACAGATCCATGGTGAGATCCCATCTGGAATATTGTATACAATTCTGGAGGCCACATTATTAAAAAGACGTGCTGAGAGTTGAGTCGGTTCAGCGAATGGCCACCAGGATGGTCTCAGGACTCGAGGATCTCTCATATGAGGAACGGCTGGGTAAGCTGCAGCTATACTCACTCGAGGAATGCAGAGAGAGGGGAGACATGATCGAGACGTTCAAATATGTCACGGGCCGTATCGAGGTGGAAGATCTCTTTTTTTTTTTTTTTTTAAAGGCCCCTCGGCAACAAGAGGGCATCCATTGAAAATCAGGGGAGGGAAATTTTCATGATGACACCAGAAAATATTTCTTCACCGGAAGGGTGGTTGATCGCTGGAATAATCTTCCACTACAGGTAATTGAGGCCAGCAGCGTGCCAGATTTTAATTAAAGATGGGATTGGCATGTGGGATCTCTTCATGGAGGAAGTTAGGGGGTGGGTCATTAGTGTGGGCAGACTAGATGGGCCGTGGCCCTTTTCTGCCGTCATTTTTCTATGTTTTTATGAATAGATACCATTTTTCCATTATAAGTACACTGCAAGTAAGAGGGGGGAAGGGGGGGAATTCTGAATTTTATTAAATGTTTTGATCAGTAGAAAAGAATATTTTATAGGATATATTTGATTGCATGTGACATGGTAAAGATGGGAAGGAAGGGATTAAATTTTATGTATTAATGTTAAATATGAAAGAAATTAAAGTGATGTATTCAATTTCAATTGTCATTTATTGATGCACTTGTTGTAAGATGTAAAAATAAAGATTTACAAAAAAAAAGAGATTTCATTTGCTAAGAAGAGAAAAACCAAACAAACATATCCCTAAAACTCCCTTGATAAGTGAGAAGAGTACTTTAAATAAAATAAAGTCCCTGAGCTTACCTATTTAGCTTTAGGAGTCCTTTTTCTCAAGTCTAAGCAATTTCCCATCTTTGACCATATAAATGTTGGTGCTCACATATGTAAGTGGCAATTTTGCAGTCTATGTGTATAAGTGCCACCACTCACATGTGTAAATGCTGTATTGTACAAAACTAGTTATCTAATGAAAGCCAGTTGAGAACTTGAGCTACAAAATTTCCTAACTCTTCCATTGAAATGAATTTTCATGTCAGACAGGTAAGCAGAGTTGTACCCTATCACATCTCCATATCCAAATTACACTTGCCTTAGTAGTTGTAAATATCAGCATCTAGATTTTATGAAGTAGATATGTGCTGCAGATATACATTTGTGAGTAAGAGCTTAGAAATGTTATGCTATTTACATCTGTAAACCTTCTACTTATGTGTGCAAATTACATACAAGCCTTATAAAATGATCTCCTTCAAGCTGAAATGGGTATTCAGAAGTAAGCTAGATGTTGAGGGATTTTTAATTCCCTTGATGGGAGGCTGGTTTTGGAGATAATGTAATGCATGAACAGGTCTTATGTTTGAGTTTGACAGAGAGACTGGTTGCAAAGAAATTGAGTTCCTAAATTAGGATGCTGATTTTGTTTATAATATGGCCTCTACTGTATTTAACATTCTATCCATTTCTCTTTTGAAGCTGTGAAATTTATTTGTGACCATCCGGATATAAAAGCCATCAGCTTTGTGGGCTCCAACCAAGCTGGAGAATATATTTATGAAAGAGGCTCCATCAGTGGCAAGAGAGTTCAGTCCAACATGGTATCAGTCTTCTTTGTTTCTTCTTTCTTTCCTTTTCTCTTCTCTTTATTCCAGATACCTACGAGTACAGTCAGAGTTCATCATCCTGGAGACTGAGAAAAGATATGAAAGAGTTCTATAAAATCATGAGTAGAGTAGAATGGGTAAATAATAGGAGTAGACAACAACTGAAATTTTTAATTGTGCAATTAATAATTTTAATTGCGCTTAATCACAGCATGTGAAAGCAAAATAGGAAGTTGTGTGAGGCAGGGCACAACAGGGGAAAGGCTTTTGAGTCAGCTGCAGACAGTGTGTGGGAAGTTCTGCCTCTGCCGATGACCCTATGAAGAGCCAGGCCTGTTAAGATAAATGGGAGGAGGTGGGAGAAGAGATGCTGGACCACAGGATAGCAAGGGGAGAGGAAGCAGTGCTGGACAACAGAGGGGAGTTAATACTTCTATACTGCTGCTAATGTCAATTGATAGGCTTTACCACGTATACATATGCTGATGACATTCAACTTTTACATCCCCTAAATCCAGAGAATACAGATGAAATAACTGAGATTAACAAAAAACTTGAGACTATTAAAGACTGGCTTAATACCAACATGCTAGCTCTAAATATTCAAAAAACAAAAGCATTGCTTTTCCCGTGGAAAAAGGAAATAAGCTTGAGTATCCCTTTTACTCTAAATAACATACATCTGGATTTAGTAACTTCATTACTAGGTGTCATCATTTTTTTTTTTATATATAAATCTTTATTCATTTTAAATCTTTCAACAAGTGTACAATAAAATCATCATTTAATATACAACATCACTTTAAGCTCTACAAAGTCTCGAAAAAGATTATATCTCACCCTACCCTCCCAAAACTTATATTCAAATATAATATATATCATATAATATAATAATTTAGATCATTTGTTTTATAATTTGATAATGAAAACCCCAAAACCCACCCTCCACCCACAAACCAATATATATTAAGTAAGTAGGGAAAAATGCTGATTATTCATTATAATACCTTATTAATGGCCCCTACACATCCTTAAATTTATTAAAATATACATTTTGAACTGCAAGCGTTCTCCATTTTATACATGTGACACACCGAGTTCCACCAAAAACAATAATTTAATCTTGTGCAATCTTTCCAGTTATATGTTATTTGCTGAATGGCAACTCCTGTTAAAATCATTAAAAGTTTATTATTATTAGCAGATAATTGGCTTTTAGCTCTCATAGACATGCCAAATAAAATTGTGTCATATGACAATGCTACATGATTTTCTAGCATACAATTTATTTGATCCCAAATTAACTGCCAAAAAGATTTAATAAATGGACAATGAAACAATAAATGATCTAAAGTTCCAGCCTCGAGATGACAATGCCAACATCTATTAGACTTAGAGCAATCCAATTTTTGTAACAGGGGTCCAGAGTGCTCTATGCAACAGGAAAAACCATGTTTGCCTCATAGACGCAGACATTATACATCTCTTCCTCCAAGACCAAATATGTGGCCATTGAGATGCATTAATTTGATGCTTAATCTCAATGCTCCAAATATCTGTAAGTCCAGTCTTTGGTTTCTTATTCGAATAGCCAGATAATAATTTATACCACTGTGCGGCCTGGTGACCCAGAAAATCTGCCTGAAAGCATAAGAAATCTAAACTAAATTGATTATTAAGAGATTTCCATTCAGGGAACCCTGCCTGAATAGCCTGCTTCAGTTGCAACCATTTATAACTTTGTTTTTTATCAAGGCCAAATTTATATTGCAACTGTGAAAAATCCAGCAGTTTACCATTAGAAATGACATCATTTAAGGTTCGTATACCTGCTTTAATCCAATCCTTCCAGACAATCTTAAAACCGCCTATTTGGATCCTGGAGTTTAGCCATATATTTTGATACGTTGATTTTTGAATTGGAAGAGGTGCTAAATTATTAATATAACATAAAGTTTTCCATGTGTCCATTAATATTCTATTGTTTTTACGTATCCTAGGCATTTTAATACTGAGAAGATGACGAAGCCTAATGGGAAACATGAGCTGCCATTCTAACCATAACCAATCTGGTAGCTTTTCCATGAGTTCTTGGAGGACCCAATACATACCTTGGCGCATAATATAGGATTGATGGTACCTATAGAAGTTTGGAAAATTTACCCTACCCTCCTTAATTGGCTTTTGTAAAGACACTAAGTCAATTCTTGCAATTTTACCCAGCCAAATAAACTTAGTAAGAATACTATTCAATTTTTTATAAAAAGACCCCTGGAAAAAAACTGGTATCATCCCCAGTTGGTAACAAACAACAGGTAAAATCATCATCTTAATAGTTTGGACTCTTCCTCACCAAAACAAATGTAAAGGATTCCATTGTTCACATAACTCTGTTACTTTTTGCAATAAAAGTCTTTCATTGTCTCATCTAGTGTATTTTTTTTATCCAAATTCCTAAATATTTTATTCCTTCCTCCTTCCATATAAAAGGGAATGAATCAAATAAACCTCTTACACAGTAACATAGTAGATGACGGCAGATAAAGACCCGAATGGTCCATCCAGTCTGCCCAACCTGATTCAATTTAAATTTTTTTTTTTTTCTTCTTAGCTATTTCTGGGCAAGAATCCAAAGCTTTACCCGGTACTGTGCTTGGGTTCCAACTGCCGAAATCTCTGTTAAGACTTACTCCAGCCCATCTACACCCTCCCAGCCATTGAAGCCCTCCCATGCCCATCCTCCACCAAACGGCCATACACAGACACAGACCGTGCAAGTCTGCCCAGTAACTGGCCTAGTTCAATATTTAATATTATTTTCTGATTCTAAATCTTCTGTGTTCATCCCACGCTTCTTTGAACTCAGTCACAGTTTTACTCTCCACCACCTCTCTCGGGAGCGCATTCCAGGCATCCACTACCCTCTCCGTAAAGTAGAATTTCCTAACATTGCCCCTGAATCTACCACCCCTCAACCTCAAATTATGTCCTCTGGTTTTACCATTTTCCTTTCTCTGGAAAAGATTTTGTTCTACGTTAATACCCTTCAAGTATTTGAACATCTGAATCATATCTCCCCTGTCTCTCCTTTCCTCTAGGGTATACATATTCAGGGCTTCCAGTCTCTCCTCATACATCTTCTGGCGCAAGCCTCCTATCATTTTCGTCGCCCTCCTCTGGACTGCCTCAAGTCTTCTTACGTCTTTCGCCAGATACGGTCTCCAAAACTGAACACAATACTCCAAGTGGGGCCTCACCAATGTATATTTAGAGGAATGACTTCTGATTTAGATCAATTTATTTTATATCCTGAGAATTTTCCAAATTTCTCAATCAAATCTAGTAAACATGGGATGGTTGCCTCAGGATTCCTCAAATGAAGCAGTATATCATCCGCATATGCAGATACCTTATACTCCTTTCCAGAACGTGGAATACCTTGAATCTCCTTCACCTGTTGAATAGCTAACAACAAGGGTTCCAGTACTATATCAAAAAGCAAAGGAGACAAAGGACAACCCTGTCTAACCCCCCTTTGCAATTTAAAACCTTCCGAGAAATTATTATTAATATATAATCTAGCAACAGGAGAGCTATACAAGGTTTTAATCATTTGTATAAATCCCGAACCAATACCAAACCATTCTATGGCCTGATACATAAAGGTCCATTCTACCCTATCAAAAGCTTTCTCTGCATCCAAAGACACAAAGAAGGCCAGATCATTCATGTCTTTTGTTAAGTATAACATCTGAAAGGCCAGTCTGGTATTATTGGAAGAGTGTCTGTGAGCAACAAAACCTGTTTGGTGCATACCAATTATATAAGGAAGAGCCTTAGCCAAACGCATGGCCAAACTTTTAGCTAAAAGTTTACCATCTACATTGATTAAAGAAATAGGCCTATAATTTGAAACCAACACGGGATCTCTATTTGGCTTAGGCAAAACAATCATTAACAACTCTGCCATAGTGCCTGAAATACAACCTTTATTCAGTTGATTCTGATATAAATTTAATAAATAAGGTAATAGGATAATTTGGAATGATTTATAGAACTCTACCATAAAACCATCACCACCTGGAGCGGTCCCCACTCTAAGAGACTTCAATGCTGTCTGTAGTTCTTTTAGCGATATCGGCTCTTCTAAACTTCTTTTTATATGATCAGGAACTTTTGGACCTTCAACTAATTTTAAAAATTCTAAACCATCTTTTTCTCTATCTAAATAAGGCTCAGAAGAATAAAGGTCTTTATAAAACTTTAAGAATTGTTTTAATATAGGTCCAATTTGAGACTGAATATCTCCTTTTTCATCCTTAATTGCATTTATTTTTGTCTCTCTTTTTTGCTTTAAGATGATTTGCCAATAATCTTCCCGCCTTATTTGAACTTCCATAATACAAAACCTGCTGAGAAAGAATATCCTTCCTAACCAATTTAGAAGAAATCTCATTATATTTACATTTAGCTTTTAAAAGATCTTGCAATGTAGAATGTTCCCATTTTCTAATCAGTTTTGATTCTAAAATTTTAATTTCTTTTTCTATAATAATAAATTGCTTTTTTAATTGTTTCTTAATATATGCTGAGAATGCAATAACTTGACCTCTCATGGTTGCCTTAAAAGCATCCCACAAGGTTTCTATAGAGATTTCTTCAGTGTTGTTAATTTGAAAATACTCATCAATTTTTAATTGAAAATCTTCACAAAATTCTGGATACATAAGCAATGCATTAACAAATCTCCAAACAGGCTTAGCATTATCTTGATCAACAAAATTTAAATCAATCCATACACCACCATGATCCGACTGAATTATTGGATCTATGGAAGCTTGCGTTACTTGTTGTATCAACTGATCAGAAACAAAAATATAATCTATTCTAGAAAAAGATTTATGAACATGTGAACAAAACGAAAATTCCCGATCATTAAAATGAAGAATACGCCATATATCTTTTAAATTACAAGAGTTTACAAAATTATCTAAACCCAATGACTTCATAATCTTACTGGGATTCTTATCCAATAAAGGATCCATTACAGCATTAAAGTCTCCCACCACTATCAAATTGTTAGCAGCCAGTGGTAAAACTAATTGTAGAATCTTAAAAAACTCAATTTGATTCGAATTAGGGGCATATACATTCATAAGCGCCATGGTATTATTGCCCATACTCATGTCTACATGCAGCCATCTGCCTAGAGCAGGGGTGTCCAATGTCGGTCCTCGAGGGCCGCAATCCAGTCGGGTTTTCAGGATTTCCCCAATGAATATGCATGAGATCTATTTGCATGCACTGCTTTCAATGCATATTCATTGGGGAAATCCTGAAAACCCGACTGGATTGCGGCCCTTGAGGAACGACATTGGACACCCCTGGCCTAGAGGATCTGCAGCCACCATATTAAATGTTGCAGAACATCTTTTATTAACTAGGATAGCTACTCCAGCTTTTTCTTTACAGCAGGTGCAAAAAAGCAATCTTTCACCCAATTACCTATTAGCTTTTTAGATTCCTCCCAAGACAGGTGAGTCTCCTGAATGAAACAAACATCCGCATTCTGCTGTTTCAAATATAATAATGTCTTCTTTCTTTTAACTGGATGGTTGAGGCCATTAACATTCAAAGAAAAGATTTTAAAACCCAGTATATCGATTAATCACAAATAATACACAATACCATATAGCAATTATTATATAATCACTTTCCCTACTTTGAAAATTCAAATTTAACCCCAATCCCCTACCCATTCCCCATCTCCACCCTCCTTCAACCCATCCCACCCCACCCACCCATCTCCATAATGCTAACTTTGAAACGCCCATATTAGATCAAGTAAATGAGAAACCCCCAGGCCATATCCAAAAACCAATAAGTATTTACTCAAATCACAATTAGCAATATATGCAAGTCACTTATTAAAAGAAAGAAATAGTTAAAACATAATAAATCTAATTTTTTTTTTTTTGAAGAATAATCTATAACATACTCTCTGAAAAGAAATTACAATAAGATTATATTAAATCTCCTTTTCATATTCTCACCCCACATTTAATTAAACAAAACCCAAGTACATCCAGCACATACACTTTTAGTAATTACAGGCCATCAATTCCCATCTGTCTTATGTTAACAACATGCAATTATTCCCACAACTTGGTACGAATACCATATCCAAATCTCTGTTCATCATTAGATCTGCTATCCATTATCCTACTTCTTCTTTCTTCAAAAGATCTTTGTATCTGTTTCTGTATGCTTACTCCAGTAGGCTTCTTTAATAAAGTATCCATCCTACATTCATACAGTATCTGTATATATTAATCCATAACTTTATAGAATATAGCATATCCCAAGATTAACTTTATGGAAGTCACCATACAGCTGTTAAGTTGAAAATCTGCATTTCTCATAGACTTCCTTCCTCCAAATTAACTGTGCATCAAAATATATTAGAATCCATGAAAAGCAAAAATAACATCAGGGTATAAGATGAGAATCAGACCGTATCATACATGCACTGATTCCATTCATATTACAATACCCAACATCCTGTACTTCCCACCATATTGCAGAAAACTCTCATAATCTGCCAACCTTTTATGTCAATTTGCAAATCATTTGACATTCTATTCAGGTATAAGAATCCACTTCCTTCAGTACTTTAATTAAACCACTGCAGACTAAGATGCATTCAAACATCTTTACTGTCTTCTACTCCCCTGTACCTTGTAATGTAACTTTTAAAATTCTGACAGGAGAAGTACTGCAGGAATAAAAACAGTACATATAGGAAATTTTAATGCACTTGGAGGAATGAGTCTAAAAGTGCTGAAGAATCTCAAAGCACAACCTTGCTGTGGAAAATGCAGTTATCATTGCCAATTACTGAATAGCATCCTGAGCATTGTTAAATCTGTTCCTGCTCCATATGACTTGTATCATTCTCAAACCCAAGCTTAGCCTTGTTTAAAATCTTCTCTTCAACCATTTAGGGAAATGAAAAAGTTTACACATTCCCCTTAATGTTATACCATATTCACATCTATTATGCTCAGTTCTGATATAAGGAAGAACTATCCTTTAACACCTCTCACTAAACAGCCACATTCCATGCAGCTGCTTCCACTGACTACATTCCTCTATCAGAATGTTGAGCCAATTCAAAATTAACTGTAGAGTTACCCAGGTTTATATCCTTTGCTTTGAGTTTTAAAATATATTTCACAAACCACCAAAAATAAACTAAAGTATTATAAAAAAACATAGGAAAAAGATATAAAACCCAGTTCCATTCCTATGTGGCCATAGGCATTTCACACCTATCCAGGAACTCTTAACTTAGCAGAATCTTCAAAGTTGAAAGTTTTATTTTCATGAGTAACCCTCATAATTGCTGGATAAATTAGACCATATCTGGCTCCCAATGCTCTTAACTGTGGTCGTAGTTCTAACAGTTGTTTTCTTTTATAAGCAGTCTCCTTCTCAAAATCCTGTACTATGTGTATCTTTGCATCTTGACATTTGAGGTTTCTGTTCTCTTTAGCCAATTTAATAATCTCCTCAACCTGTTGGTATCTGAGCATCTTAAAAATCAGGGGACGCGGTCCTTTTTGATTACTAGATCTCCTTATTGGGACCCTATGTGCCCTTTCCAGTTCCAATGGAGATTTGCTTTTTATTGGCAGAATTTTCGGTAGAAAATTAGTGAGAAAGGCTATGGGATCATTTTTTTCTATCCCCTCTAGTAACCCAAGCACCCTTAAATTACTCCATCTTTCGCAATTAGACAGATCCTCCAGTTCTTTCTTTAATATCTCTATCTACTTGTGATCATTTTTATATTGTATTATTTCTGCCTCAGTTCTCTCCACACGTTTTTCTATATGCTCAATTTTTATATCTACTATTTGCATTCTTTTATTCAAATTTTCTACCTCTTCTTTGACCTCTTGTATGTTTTTTGTGTTATTTAAAACTATCTCTTTAATCTGCTGCAATTCCTTCATGAGATCTCTGTTCTCTATTTCTTCCGTTGGAAGCGGAACTAATGCAGGAGACGTCGGCTCCAACTTTGACCTCTTGACGCTTCCTGCTCCTGTTTCCGCTGAAGCACTTTTACACTGCTTCCCCGAAGCCATTCCGCTACCGAAAACAAAACTTTACTGATGCGACTCGCGATTTTTCTAATACTTTAAAGTATTATAAATAGCCTGATTTTACAGAGCTCCTCAACTACCCGACCATATCGGAATGCTCCAAAGCCACGCCCCCTAGGTGTCATCATTGATAAGCTCTCCTATCATGAACACATAAGTAACACCGACAAATTTTGTTTCTATAGATTACGCATGATTCGCTCAATCTCTAAATTTCTCGAGCCAAAATCAATAAATATTCTAATCCATTCTCTAGTCATTGCTAAACTTGATTACTGTAACTCATTATTAATAAACATTACACAAAAGGAAAAAAAAGCATCTTCAAATAATACAAAATACAGCTGTCAAACTTATTCATAATGGTAAAAAATATGACCATGTTACCCCTTTTCTGATTAATTCACACTGGCTTCCAATAAATCACCGTATCACCTTCAAAATATTTCTCTTAGTGTTTAAAACTTTGTCTTCCAATGAACCACAATTTATAAATAGAATGCTTATTCCTTATAATACATCATGTTCCCTTCGATCTGCTGGTCAAAAGCTTTTAGCAGTTCCTTCTTTGAAAGTCATTGGTATTAGAAGACATGACATGTTTTCAGTGATGGCCCCCCAACTTTGGAATACTTTGCCCCAATGCATTAGAGAGGAAAAAGATCTTAGCCATTTTTAAAAAAATCTAAAAAGCTTCCTTTTTAAAGATGCTTTTAATCTTTAAATTTTCCTTAAATGACAAAGTGCTTACCTTTTAGGTTTATACTATTCCCTCCTCTATGTTTTCTCCATGGTTCTGTCTTTATTTCTAAGCATTGAATTGTAACTTTACCCCTCCAGTCCTTGTGTATCAATTAGTTTGTAAACTTGTCTGTCTAACCCATTACTGTCAATTTTAAAAAGTATGTCCTCCTCCTCCTTCTCGCTTCCACCATTACCCCTCCCTCCTCCTTCTCAGTAAAAAGCTGTATTGAAAAAAAAAAAGTATGTCGAAATGTATGTTTATTTTATCCTGCTGTATCTCGCTTAGTAATTTGAATAAGCGATTTATCAAATCAAAATAAAACTTGAAACTTGAATTCAGAGCGGTTTATATGAGCTTTGTAATAGTTTTACAATACATGAGCTTCTGTAAAGGTGTTTTAATTCAGAGTTTGCGTTTTCTGGGATGGTTTTAATAAAGATATTATTAAACCATAATCAATACATTATTAAAACTTAATCAATACTTATGCTTTTGTAAAGAATTAGCGTCTGCTCCTATACGCGTCCCGTGGCTGAGCCAGAAGCTTTCCCTCTGACGTCGGAGGAAGCTCCTCCCACGTCAGAGGGAAGGCTTCCAGCTCAGCCACGGGACGCACATAGGAGCCGCCGCCCGTGGCTTTGTGCAGAGAAACGACTGCGGCAGGAAGGAGGAGGGAGCCGGCAGAAGGTAAACACCCACCGGAGGAAGGTACTTACTTGAGGCAAAGAATTGAGGGAAGGAGAGAGAGGGGTGTGTTGGGACTCGGGAGGGAGAGGAGCACATTGGGACTGAAGCAGCCATTCAGAAGTGGCACACACCCATGCAGCAGCGCGCGTGTGCGCCGCTGGCCCTGACGTGCTGGTAATCAGCAGGCAGCTGCCCTGCGAAGCACCAGCGACCGGCACAATTAGGAAGTGTCGCGGGTCCAGGCATTAGGGCCCTTGTGCGCCATGGGCCCCAACAAGCAGCAGGCAGCCGTCCACCAACCTCCAAAATTTAAAAGTACCGCTTTTTCACTTCATAAGATGCACCCTTATTTCCACCCACTTTTTTGGGGGGAAAAAGTGTGTCTTATGGAGTTAAAAATACAGTAAATTGTTTATTCTTTCAAAAAGTACTAAGACTACGGGTCACTCAATAAAATTACATGATAATACTTTTTAAATGAATAGGAGTAAATATTTTTTCACTCAACAAATAGTTATGCTAAACCCTATGGTAATGAATTTCAAAGCTTATCTGGGTTTAAAAATGGTTTGAAAAAAACTCATGGAGGAAAAGTTCATAGTATGTCGTTGAGACAGAAATGGGGAAAACCACTGTTCAGCCTGGGATTGGTCATCTGGAATCTTTGCTACTATTTGGGATTCTGCCAGGTATCGGTGACCTGGATTAGCCACTGCTGGAGGCAGGATGCCGATCTAATTGTCTCATGAGTCTGCCCCACTATGGCACTTCTTATATCCAGCAGGGTCAACATGAGAGGTTGTAGTAACTGTTTTTCTCAAGCAGCAACAAGAGGCAGGAACAAGTGGGCATTGCTCCTGTCCTTATTGACCCTGCTGGACCACTAAAGATAGAGGTAGGTCCAGGGAGGCCTACCCAGATCCAAGGGGATTAGGGGAGGGAGATTGGTTCTGTAGAGGGAAGTGAAGGAGAAGGGGCATTGCGGGGCCACAGGAGGTTCCAGGGCACCATAGAACCTTTAAATCACAGGTGTCAAACTCAAGGCCCGTGGGGCGAATCTGGGCCGCCAGGCCATTTTATGCGGCTCGCAGTATGATGTAGCATTTTCATTGCCTCTCCCGGTGTTATCTTCTGGCCAGCTCTCTCCTCCTCACTACTGCAGTGTGCACAAAGCCATAGACAGCGGCTCCTACCCGCAGGACATCGCAACGTCAGAGGGAATGCTTCCGGATGAGGCACGGGATGCGCGAGGAAACACCACCGCAGCTTTGTGCACACTGTGGCAGTGAAGAGGAGGGAGCAAACCAGAAGATAACACCAGGGGCGGCAATGAAAATACCACATCGCACTGGGCCACATAAAATGGTCAGGCGAGAGCTGGCCAGAAGGTAAGACGCCCTCTGGAAGGAGGCACCTAGTTGAGGCACAGCATGGAGGGAGGGAAACAACGAAGGTAGGGGGAATGATTTTATTTTCAATTAAGTGATTGAAATGTGTCAGTTTTGAGAATTTTCATCTGCTGTTTATATTTTGCACTGCTCAGGAAGAAATGCATTTGTTTCTTTTTCTTTGAGGTTGTACTGCATGTAGAGTCTTGAATCTTAGGGCTTCGTTTGTATATATTAGTACTTTTAATTTGTGGTCCCCTATTTGCATAGGGATTATCTGTGTTCTGGTAGGAATGAATGTTGAGAAGAATACAGTGTGCTTTGTGTAGTTTAATTTTGTGGTTAACCATTATATGTTGTTAATAAGATTATATTGTGTGTGTATATGAAAAATGAATGGAAAAAATGGTGTTACAATTAGTACTATTATGGGGGCATGGTCTGGGGCAGAGATTGGGTGGGGTCTGGCCTGCAACTTAGCCTGTGTTTTGGATTTTGGCCCCTTAATGTGACTGAGTTTGACACCCCTGCTTTAAAGAGTTGTGTGGGCCCTGGCCTGCATCGGATATTCAGCGCTAGGTCCCACATATGGCCCACACTGAATATCCTGGACTAATTTTAGCCGTCCATAGAGTTTAAAAAAAGAACTTTGACCGCCTCTAGCTTAATATGTACCCCACAAAAGTTCTTATATAGCTGAAGTATTGTATGCTTGGTTTATATCCACTTGCCTTTCAAGGAAAATTGTTTTTTGAATTGATTTTCCTTCTGCCACCTCTTTCGTGGAGGGTTTTCCAGGAAAAACTATTTTTGATGTTGCTTTTGACTCTACCTTTTTGTAGCTTCTTATTAGGTCTTCTAGATCTAGAGCATCTTATTTAGAAAAGTTCTGTTCCTTTTCATCCACCAGACCAGTTCAGAATAAATGAATTATGCTCCTCAGCCTTTATTGGGGACAGAATCTTTAGAGGTATGAGTCTGGAAGTTTATTTTTATTATATTACATCTTTTTCCCTCTTGCAAAATAAAGCTGCTAGGAATGGATAGGCAAATGGCTAGAGAACAGAAAACAGAGTGGGCATAAATGGGAAGTTCTCAGAATGGGAACAAGTGACTAGCTGTGTACCCCAGGGCTCGGTACTTGGATCCATCTTATTTAATATTTTCATAAATGACCTAGAAGAAGGAACATCCAGTGAAATCATCAAGTTTGCAGACAACACAAAGCTATGACGGGCAATCAGATTGCAGAAGGACAGCAAGGATCTCCAGATCCTTGAATCAATTGGAGAGGTGGGCAAATAAATGGCAGATGAAGTTTAATGTGGAAAAATGCAAAGTGATGTATTTAGGCAGAAAAAATAAAGAACACAAGTATAGCATATCAGGTTTAACTCTGGGAAAGACCAAACAGGAAAAGGACCTGGGTGTACTGATAGATAGGGCCCTGAAGCCATCGGCACAATGTGCGGCGGCGGCGGCGAAGAAAGTAAATAGAATGCTAGGCATGATAAAGAAGGGAATTACAAGTAGATCAGAGAAAGTTATAATACCGCTCTACAGAGCCATGGTTAGACCGCACCTGGAATACTGCGTCCAGCATTGGTCTCCATACCTAAAGAAGGATATAAAACTGCTAGAGAGGGTTCAGAGACGAGCAACGAAGCTAGTGAAAGGTATGGAGAACCTGGACTACGAGGAACGACTTAGGAGACGGGGGTTGTTCTCCCTTGAGAAGAGGAGACCTGATCGAGACTTTCAAAATACTGAAATGATTCGACAAAATGGAGCATGGAAAGCAGTTATTTACAATGTCCAATGTGACACGGACAAGAGGACATAGACTGAAGCTGAGGGGTACAGGTCCAGGACGAATATCAGGAAGTTCTGTTCACGCAGCGAGAGGTGGACACCTGGAATGCTCTCCCAGAGGAAGTAATTGCAGAATCCACCGTTCTAGGATTTAAGGGTAAACTAGATGCACATCTCCTTAAGAGTGGCATAGAGTGATTCGGGTAAGGGTAAATTAGATGCACATCTCCCTCGAGAAGCATACGATGATATGGGGACTAAAACTAGGCCAGGGTACACCTGGCGGGCCCTCCGCATGTGCGGATCACCGGACTTGATGGACCTAGGGTCTGATTCGGAGATGGCAATTCTTATGTTCTAATAGAAGCAATGGGAGGGAGTTCCCTAGGCTATTTCTTTCTCCCTTCATAGGCCTTGACTGCATTGGGAATGGCGGGAAGTCAGGCCTCGGGCAGCACAGTATAGTGTGTACAAGGATAGACTCAGTGGGAAGCGATTCCTTTTAGTACTATAGGGGAAATTTCTGAGGCCCATCCACTTGTCATTGTTTTGACAGAAAAATCAACATATTCTCTTAGGCTTCCATGGCTAGCGTCATGATTGTTGCTGTTTTCTGGGTCTCACAGTATCTGGGTAGGTAGAACCGACGTTTGTCATCATACTGTGGCTTTCTTCAGGGTATACCCTGTACCTATTACGGCTCTTCTGATGAGATGGTATTCTAGCTTTTAGATTTGGTATGCAGCTACAGAATGGCCAGGCAGATGACATTAACAAAGACTGTACTTTATTGTTTAGGGGGCGAAGAACCATGGTGTGGTAATGCCAGATGCTAATAAGGAGAATACGCTAAACCAACTTGTCGGAGCAGCATTTGGAGCAGCAGGGCAGCGCTGTATGGCCTTATCTACAGCCATCTTAGTAGGCAATGCAAGAGGCTGGCTCCCAGAGCTTATAGAGAGAGCCAAAAAACTACGTGTCAATGCAGGTAAAATTGCAGCCTGGCTGCTACTTCTCTCCTAGAGCCTTTTGACTAATTTGGCACTGCATGCTCTAATACCCTTGTTATCCCAGGACAAGCAGGCAGCATATTCTCACATATGGATGACGTCAACCACGGAGCCCTGGTATGGACAGCTTTAACAGTGCATTGTCACTTTAAGAACTTAAGAAAGTTTGCGAACTGCACGCACCGCGCATGTGCGCGTGCCTTCCCGCCTGACACCGCTCGCAGCTCCTCAGTTCTTAGTTTACCGTAGAGCTAAGAAGTAGTGTTTTTTTGAACATCATTCAAAATTTTTGCTTTTGCCTTCCCGCTCATGCATATTTTTTACATGTTTTATCTGCGTATTTCTTTTGAGTTTAAAAAAAAAACCCAAAACAGCTGAAACCATTTTTTTCCTTGCTGTTCTCACCTTCGTTTTCTTCAGCCATTGAATTCAATTTGGCTGAGACTGTTTTTCTGTCGATATCCCAACTACTAACCAGTTTTAAGAAGTGTTGCAGGTGCCATTGGCAAATTTCCATCACTGACCCACATAGCTGGTGCTAACTCTTGGTCCTGCACACCGTGTGGAGTCCTGCGTGTGGTGTTCTACCCTCCAAAAACGTACTATTAGAAGTCGTAAACTCCAACAAGAGAAGTTGTTTGTCACCGGTATGGACATCAAGACATTACCGCCTTCTGTATCGAAAGCATCAACGTCGGCATCGGGGGACATCGCTCCATCGGGTAAGCCAGCTAAAAAGCCGCCAGCTTCCCAACAGGTCTCGCAGGTCAACATTGCATCAAGTCTCTTGATGCTGACCAAGCGTCGACTGCTCTTACATCTGGCCTCTCCTTCATTGAGGGTGTGCATCCTCTTCACGGTCACCCTTTCCAAGACCAGACAAGGAAATGGTGCTCTCATACCGGGAAAAGCTGGAAGCACTGTTCCAAGTCAGTGACATGTTCAAACTCCTTACTCCAACACTGATTCCATCGGTACCAACCCAGCCTGAGCATAAGGCCACCAGGTCCTGCAGTCCCGATGCTGGATTTCCAGTACAGCGTTGATATTCCACGCACAAGCACCACTCATATAAAGCCCATTCTCCATCCAGTTCTAGCTTGGACACAATTCCACCATCAGTAATCAAACGTCTGTTTACAATTTTTGGACCAATTATTCATAAACTTATAATAAACAGTCTGTCTACTGGCCTGATTCCAAAAGCATGGAAATAATCTGTTATTCGACCTATCATAAAGGATCATTCAGCCTCCCAAAATAATGAAACAAACTACAGTGGAACCTTGGTTTACAAGTATAATTCGTTCCAGAAGCATGCTTGTAAACCAAAATACTCATATATCAAAGCGAGTTTCCCCATAGAAAATAATGGAAACTCGCTTGATATGTTCCCCCCTGCCCGAACAATTTGAAACTTATCCCCCGTCTGTCACCGGCACGCAGTCCACTGGATATTCCGATGTCGCTTGAAGAACTTCCTGCCTCTGCTGGGCCTTGAGCATGCATCTGCGCATGCTCAAGGCCTTCTAATTCTCCCTCTCGCCGAAACATGAGCTGCCATTCTAACCATAACCAATCTGGTAGCTTTTCCATGAGTTCTGGGAGGAGTTAACTTTCTTAATAGCATATTAACGATGACTTATTTTTTTATCTAGGCATTTGAATTTTAATTGAATTGTTTTTTACTCATGTTGTATTTAAATTAGAAATGTTTTTTGTATTGTATTTTTTCACTGAAATGTCTCAGTTTCTCTTGTGAACCGCCCAGAACTACTGGTGGGGCGGTATATAAGAAAATAAACTATTATTATTATTATCCTAGAGAAACAGCTCTTCATACTCTGGACTGCAAACGAACATTGGCCCACTATTTGCAGCAAACTAAATCACATAGATCATCTCCACAACTTTTTCTCTCCTTTGATTCTAACAAATTGGGGCACCCTGTTTCCAAAAGGACAATTTCCAACTAGTTGGCTGCTTGCATCTCGTTTTGCTATGCTCAGGCTGGGCTGCAACTGGAGAGTCATGTCACAGCCCACAAGGTTCGAGCTATGGCAGCTTCTGTAGCTTTTCTTCGCTCTACTCCTATTAATGAAATCTGCAAAGCTGCTACCTGGTCCTTGCTTAGACATAGACATAGAAATAGACGGCAGATAAGGGCCACGGCCCATCAAGTCTGCCCACTCCAGTGACCCTCCCTATCTATCTTTGCGGATAGATCCCACATGTCTATCCCATCTGGCCTTAAAATCTGGCACACTGCTGGCCTCAATAACCTGAAGTGGAAGACTATTCCAGCGATCAACCACCCTTTCAGTGAAGAAGAACTTCCTAGTGTCACTGTGCAGTTTCCTGCCCCTGATTTTCCACGAATGCCCCCTTGTTGCCGCAGGACCCATTAAGAAGAAGATGTCTTCTTCCACCTCGATGCGGCCCGTGAGATACTTGAATGTCTCGATCATATCTCCCCTATCTCGACGTTCCTCGAGTGAGTAGAGCTGCAATTTCCCTAACTGCTCCTCGTACGGGAGCTCCTTGAGTCCCAAGACCATCCTGGTGGCCATTCTCTGGACCGATTCCAGTCTCAGCACATCCTTGTGGTAATGCAGCCTCCAGAATTGCACACAGTACTCCAGGTGCGGTCTCACCATGGATCTATACAGTGGCATAATGACTTCAGGTTTACGGCTGACGAAACTCCTGCGTATGCAACCTATGATTTGCCTTGCTTTGGATGAAGCTTGTTCCACTTGGTTTGCAGACTTCATGTCTTCCCTGACAATCACCCCTAAGTCTCTTTCTGCTTCAGTTCTTGTCAGGATCTCGCCATTTAGGGTGTAAATCTTGCATGGATTTTGGTTTCCCAGGTGCATGACTTTGCATTTTTTGGCATTGAAACTGAGTTGCCAGGACCTAGACCAGTGCTCCAGCAGAAGTAAGTCATGCACCATATCGTCTGCCATTGCTTTTTTGTCTGTTGTGCTTTTGCTCACTACATTGCTCAGTTTGGCATCATCGGCGAATAATGTTATTCTACCTCGGAGCCCTTCTGTCAAGTCTCTTATATAGATGTTAAACAAGATCGGGCCCAGGATGGAGCCTTGTGGCACTCCACTTATCACCTCCGACATTTCGGAGGGGGTGCCATTCACCACCACCCTCTGAAGCCTACCTCCAAGCCAGTTCCCAACCCATTTGGTTAATGTGTCGCCCAAACCTAAAGAACTCATCTTGCTCAGCAACCTGCGGTGTGGCACGCTATCAAATGCTTTGCTGAAATCCAGGTAGACGATGTCCAGGGACTCACCAACATCCAGCTTCCTCGTCACCCAGTCAAAGAAGCTGATCAGATTGGATTGGCAGGATCTCCCCTTAGTGAATCCATGTTGGCGGGGATCCTGTAGATTCTCCTCGTCCATGATCCTATCCAATTGGCGTTTGATTAGGGTTTCCATTAGTTTGCTCACTATTGAAGTGAGACTCACTTTTCTGTAGTTTGCCATCTCTATCCTGGAGCCTTTCTACAGGTCTACATTCATCAACACACACACCCATCTAGAAAAGATAACAACAAACCCATCAACTAGCGAAGCCATCGTAGCAGACAGAAGCTGGTCCGATTTCCCAATTCTAGTCTGGTCGGATATGAACCGACTGTACAATAAATACAGCCATGCTTCCAGTGACCTAAATAATTGCCCCACCTACATATTATCAAACGCCTCCACCACATTCAAAACCAACTTCATGCTATGGATTCAAACCACATTGACAGAAGGCCAATTCCCACAGGACCTAGGAGAGATCTTAATCACTCCAATCATAAAGGATCACAAAGGCCCAATAGATAGCCCCTCCAACTACAGACCTATCGCTTCAATACCATTGTATGTTAAAATAATAGAAGGCCTAGTGGCACAATACCTCACCGAATATCTGGAAAAACATAACCTACTCCACCCCTCACAATCAGGATTCCGAACTAACCATAGTACAGAAACACTACTTGTCACATTACTAGATACAGCCCGACAACACATCAGTAAAGGAAAAAAAATGATATTAATACAATTAGACCTCTCCGCAGCATTTGACCTAGTTGACCACACCTTATTACTACAAATTCTTGACGCCATAGGAATCTCAGGCAAGGTCTACAAATGGTTTCAGGGGTTCCTCAAATCTAGAACCTACAGGGTAAAATACAATGATATCAAATCAGAACCATGGACAAATCCCTGCGGAGTTCCACAAGGATCACCTCTCTCACCTACGCTCTTCAACCTCTTTATCTCATCCCTAGGAGCCACTTTAGATACCCTAGATGTCACATCTTTCAGCTATGCTGATGACATCACCATAATCCTCCCATTCGACCCATCAGAGACCACCACCACAACAAAGCTAGAAACAACCTTAGACACAGTAGAAAAATGGATGATGGATCACAAACTAAAACTAAATTCTGAAAAAACAAAATTCCTTTTGCTCGAAAAAGCCCAAACTCCTACCATCACTGAACTGAAAATCAAAATACCAAATACCCAATACAACCCGAACTAAAACTCCTAGGAGTTACGATAGACAGATGTTGCACAATGCAGCCCCAGATCAACAAAACAACCCAGAAAGCTTTTCTAACCATGAGAAATCTCCGTAAAATCAGAAAATTCTTTGACCAAGCACAATTTAGACTAATCGTCCAATCCCTAGTCTTAGGTCTGCTGGATTATTGCAACTCCCTATATCTTCCTTGTCCAGCCACTATGATAAAACAACTCCAGACCATACAAAACACCGCCCTCAGATTGATCTACTCACTCAAAAAATATGATCACATAACAACTGCCTTCTTAGACTCTCACTGGCTACCCATACAAGCACGAATCCAATTCAAATTCTACTGCCTGATATTCAAAGCATTACACGGCTCTTCCCCCTCCTATCTAAATAACCGCTTAAACCAAATCTCCACCTCAAGACACAGAAGAACCTCGAACCCTTTCGCCTTCCCCCCACTCAAAGGCACACAACGCAAGAAAATGTTTGACAACCTTCTAGCAACACAAGCAGCAAAAATCAACCATTCCATCTCCAATCTTATGACAATATCAGACAACTTCAAAACATTCAGAAAAGAAATCAAAACCCTGCTTTTCAAAAAATTCATCCAAATATCTTAACCCCTCCTCTTTTACCTCCAGAAGATTCACCTACCTTCAGATAACCTTCCCCCAAATTACCCACCTTAACACCTTCCAATTAAACAAATACCATAAATAGATTGTAACCTACCCTCTCTAACTGCATTCCATATGTATTTTTCATACAGTTCTTCACAGTCAGTTTAATTTCCATCCTATAAATTCACATAGAATTTTTCTTTTTTCAACCATCTTTATTTTCTCTTCTTTATTAATTTCCAGGTACTTTAGTTAGATTGTGAGCCTTCGGGACAGTAAGGGAATTTTTTAAGTACCTTCTTACTTCTCATTTATAATCTTAATGTATATTTTCTTCAAACCGCTTAGAACCTAACGGATGTAGCGGTATATAAGAAATAAATTACATTACATTTCTTGTGTAGTGGAATGACGTTAGCCGTTTTTCAGTCCATCGGGACGTTACCTGTACTAAGGGAGAGATTGAAGAGCGTGGATAGCGGTTCCGCCAAGACATAACCCAACTCCCTGAGTACCCTAGGGCAGTGGTTCCCAACCCTGTCCTGGAGGAACACCAGGCCAATTGGGTTTTCAGGCTAGCCCTAATGAATATGCATGAAGCAAATTTGCATGCCTATCACTTCCATCATATGCAAATCTCTCTCATGCATATTCATTAGGGCTAGCCTGAAAACCCGATTGGCCTGGTGTTCCTCCAGGACAGGGTTGGGAATCACTGCCCTAGGGTGTAGGTTGTCAGGTCCCATTGCCTTGTTGACCTTGATTTTTGACAGCTCGCAGTAGACGCTGCCGGGTGTAAATTTGAAATTACTAAATGGGTCTACTGATTTAATCCTTGTCTGTGGCTGAGGGCCGATTCCCGGCGCCTCGCGGGTGAAGACTGAACAGAAGTATTCATTTAACAGTTGGGCTTTTTCCGAGTCCGTCTCTACATAAGTCTCCGTCTGGTTTTCTGAGTCGTACTATCCCGCCCGAGTTCTTTTTTCTGTCACTGATATACCTGAAGAAGGATTTATCTCCCTTCTGGATGTTCTTTGCTAGAGACTCCTCCATGCGGAATTTGGCCTCCCTAACTGCTGCTTTGACGGCTCTTGACTTGGTCAGATAATCTACTCTGGAGTCCTGTGTCCCTGATTGTTTGTAAGAGATGAATGCTTTTTTCTTCTCTTTGATGAGGTCCGAGATCTCCGTAGAGAACCACTGTGGCTTGTTGTTCCTACTCCGTTTGCTTACTGATTTAACATAGCGGTTTGTTGCTTCCTGTATGGTGGTTTTCAAAGTTGACCACATTTCTTCCATGCTGTTGGTGTCTGCTTGGATTTGTAGCGCCTGGTGAACGAAGTCTCCCATGTCTTGGAAGTTTGTGTCCTTGAACTTGAGAACCTTGGTCAGTGTGGTAGATTTCGTGAAACCTTTCCTGAGATTGAATCATATATTGTGATCACTGGAGGTTCTCTCATTACTGTCTGGAATCCTATTCCAGATGGGATGGGCATTTCGGCCAAGCAGTATTACAAAATTTATTTTCCTAAAAGGCCAACTTTCCCACCATCCCATTCTGGTTAGCTTGGAGGTCACCCACATGTGAGAATAGGCTGCCTACTTGTCCTGGGATAAAGCACAGTTACTTACCGTAACAGGTGTTATCCAGAGACAGCAGGTAGATATTCTCACAACCCACCTGTGTTCCCTCTAAGCTGAGCAGGTGTCCTCCAGCTGCATTGCTACCACTAGGGGGTGGAATATTTTCAGTCGCTAAGGACAGGTATGTTCCCTGGAGTCCTGCAGAACTTGCCTGTCCCTCACAATTGAAAAATGTGACAGTAAAACAGCACCCTCTATTGGTGAGACTGTGGGTGGAGGACTCCTGCTCAGCTTAGAGGGTGGCCCCTGTTTGGCTTCTTAGTTGGCTATCTGAACTGAGGAGCCGCGCGCCTATGTCAGGCGGGAAGGCACTCGCACATGCGCAGTGCAGTCAGTCGTGAACTTTTTAAAGTTCTTAAAGTGCACGAACACTAGCAGCTGTCCATACTGGGGCTTCGTAGAGGACGTCACCCACATGTGAGAATATCTGCCTGCTGTCCCTGGATAACACCTGTTACGGTAAGTAACTGTGCTTTATCCACTTATAGCAACCCTATGTGGCTTCTTCATTATTCGTTCTCATATGGAAACATAGAAACATGATGGCAGATAAAGGCCAAATGGCCCATCTAGTCTGTCCATCTGCAGTAACCATTATCTCTTTCTCTCTCCGAGAGATCCCACTTGCCTATTCCAGGCCCTTTTGAATTCAGACAGTCTCTGTCTCCACCACCTTTACCTTGCATCTACCATCCTTTCAGTAAAAAAGTATTTCCTTAGATTACTCCTGAGCCTATCACCTCTTAACTTCATCCTATGCCCTCTCATTGCAGTTTCCTTTCAAATTAAAGAGACTCAACTCATGCCCATTTATGTTACGTAGGTATTTAAACTTCTCTAAAATATCTCCCCTCTCCCGCCTTTAATCCAAAGTATACAGAGTGAGATCTTTAAGTCTATCCCCATATTCCTTATGATGAAGACCACATACCATTTTAGTAGCCTTCCTTTAGACCGACTCCATCCTTTTTATATCTTTTTGAAGGTGCGGCCTCCAGATTGGTGAGACCTCATTTAGAATATTGTGTACCTAAGTCTTATACAGGGGCATCAATACTTCCTTTTTCCTATTAGCCATACCTCTCCCTATGCAACCTAGCATCCTTCTAGCTTTCGCCATCATCTTTGAAACCTGTTTGGCCACCTTAAGATCATCACATACAATAACACCCAAGTCCCACTCTTCTGTCTTGCACATAAGCTCTTTCCTAATCTGTACCGTTCCCTCAGGTTTTTGCAGCCCAAATGCATGACCTTGCATTTCTTAGCATTAAATTTTAGCTGCCAAATTTCAGACCATTCTTCAAGCTTCGCCAGGTCTTTCTTCATGTTACTCTCACTATCCGGCCTGTCTACTCTAGTGCAAATTTTCATATCATCTGCAAAGAGGCAAATCTTACCCGACAACCCTTCTGCAATATCGTTTATAAAAATGTTAAAAAGAACAGGGCCAAGAACAGAACCTTGAGGCACACCACTGGTAACATCCCTTTCCTCAGAGCGATCTCCATAGATCACTATCCTCTGTCGCCTTTCACTCAACCAGTTCTTGACCCAGCCCATCATTTTGGGACCCATCCCGAGGGCACTCAGTTTATTTATTAGACTGTCAAAGGCTTTGCTTAAATCTAAATACACCTCATCTAGCGCATATCCTCTATCCAATTCTCTGGTCACCCAGTCAAAGAAATTGATCAGATTTGTCTGACAAATACTTACCTCTAGTGAATCCATGTTGCCTCCAGTCCTGTAATCCACAGAATTCCAGAAACTTGACCATTCTCTGTTTTAAAAGTGTTTCCATTAATTTGCTTACCACAGAAGTCAGACTTACCAGCCTGTAATTCCCTACTTCTTCCTTACTTCCACTTTTGTGGAGAGGGACCACATCCACCCTTCTCCAGTCCTCCGGTACCACTCCCGACTCTAGAGACTTATTCAGCAGGTCAGTCAGCAGAGCCACCAGAACTTCCCTCAGTGCCTTCAGCACCCTCGGATGTACACCATCTGGTCCCATTGCTTTGTCTACTTTTATTTTAGCTAGCCCCTCATGAGCACAACCCTTGGAAAATTGATCAGGGTTTACCACTCATCCATCCCTATTCACGTTTGTCTTCTGTGGTCCCGCTCCCAATGCTTCAGTCGTGAACACAGAACAGAAATATTTAACAGCTTCTACATATTTCTCACCTTCACCTTTAAGTCTCACAATCAATGCCACTTTTGCACATCACTAATATATCTAAAAAAATGTCTCCCCATTTTACTGTTTCAGCTATTTTTTTCTTCCATTTGCATCTTTGCTTTCCTGACTACACTACCAGCCTCTCTTAACTTTTCCAGATATTTTTGCCTGCCTTCCCTTTTCTGTGGTCTGTGATGGTCTGGAGGGACTAAAACAAAGAAAATTAGCAGGTAAGAACCTAATTTCTTTTTCCTGCAGGGGATCAGCCTGGTGCTGACTTGGGACCACTAATCAGTGCCGGTGCCAAGAAACGGGTCTGTGATCTGGTGGAGAGTGGAGTGAAGGAGGGGGCTGAACTTGTCCTGGATGGGCGCAGTGTCAGAGTGAAAGGCTATGAAAATGGAAACTTTGTTGGTCCCACCATTCTCACTAAGGTCAAGGTAAGTCAGAAATTGTCTGTTCCTAATGACAAAGAATGGAGGGAGGGTGCCATAGGATACACAGACATTAAATCTGTTTCCAGACTTATTTCTGTGCTGATTGACTGAAAAAAATGAAGATAAATTGTGACTGCTCTGAGACTTCACACCCAGTCCTATTCTGCTACCTATACATAAAGCAGTGGTGTAGTAAAGGGGGGCGTTGGCACTTCTCTGCCCCAGGTATAGATATAATTTATCCCGTTTAGGACCTCAGCGGTGTTAACTGTGAGAAGGTTTCATTCACAGATATATAAGCACAGAAGTCTTCATCGGTCTCAATTTTTTATGTATTTTTTCTATATATAAGTTTAAATTGTAATACTTCATTTGATAAATAAGTTTATGAAAAAAGTACTCATCTCTTTTAGAGAAGCATAGCAGGGGCTCTTCACCAACATAGGCTATGTTTCGCCCAGGGAGCTTTATCAAGGTATTTTCCCCTTTGTTATGCCGGTTCCATGAATAGCCTATGTTGGTGAAGAGCCCCTGCTATGCTTCTCTAAAAGAGATGAGTACTTTTTTCATAAACTTATTTATCAAATGAAGTATTACAATTTAAACTTATATATAGAAAAAATACATAAAAAATTGAGACCGATGAAGACTTCTGTGCTTATATATCTGTGAATGAAACCTTCTCACAGTTAGCACCGCTGAGGTCCTAAACGGGATAAATTATATCTATACCTAAGGTTATCCCAGGACAAGCAGGCAGCATATTCTTGACTGATGGGTGACGGCACCGACGGAGCCCCGGTACGGACAATTTTAGAGTGATTGCACTCTAAGAACTTAGAAAGTTCTAGCTAGGCCGCACCGCGCATGCGTGAGTGCCTTCCCGCCCGACGAAGGCGCGCGGTCCCCAGTTTCTTAGTTTCCGCGGAGCAAAAAAGACGCGTGTTCCAACGGCTGTTGGAAAAATTTTTCTATTTTTACTCGCCTTCCCGCTCGCGCGTTTGTTTTCCTCGTGAACATTTCACGTTCTTGTTTTCTTTCTTTTGTTTAAAAAAAAAAGGTCTTTTTTTTTTAACTTTTTTTCGGTCGGCCCCGGCGGGGCCTGTTGGCACCATCGAAGCCTTGGGCTTCGATTTTGCTACGGCCGTTTTTCCCTTCATGCCCCCTTCACCGGGTTTTAAGAAGTGTCAGCGGTGTGCACGTCCTATTTCCCTCTCCGACCCGCACAAGTGGTGCCTTCAGTGTCTGGGTCCGGACCATAGGGCAGAAACGTGCACCCGCTCTAGTTCTCTTCAAAAGAGAACTCTAAAGAACCTCCAGATTCAGCAGCGGATTCTTTTCGGTGCCGCCATGGAAGTACCTCCGGCATCGACACCGATATCTTCCACCAAATCGGCACCGGTGACTTCGACACCGCAAGATCCATCCTCGGTGTCGCACCCTGTAGGTAAGCCGGCTAAGAAGCCATCCCCTACTCTCCTTGGCCCGCCAGTCGAGCAAGCAGTGAGCCAAGTCCTGCAGACTGCGCGCCGGCCCCGCAAACGCTCCGCTCCCATAGAAGTTACTGCCTCTTCATCGGCATCGACTTCGCCTGAGCGTCGAGCTGCACCGCAGGTACCGAGCAAGAAAAAAGCGGTACCGGTGCCATCGGGACCGTCTTTGGATGAGAGAATAGCATCCATCCTTCAGGTCCAGCTTAAGGAGCAATTGCAACAATTGCTCCCGGTTCTGCTGACTCCGAACCTTCCAGTGTCGGTACCTACTGAGCCTTCGGCGCCGATTGTCGACCAGCCCATGTTATCGGCATCGACGTTATCGGCACCGCACAAATCTGTATCTATGCCTATTCTGTCGGCGGAACCGAAGTTGCTTCGGCGTACTGCTTATTCCGCTTCGGATCCGGTACCGTTATCTGACACCCGTACCGCTGTACAGTCACCGGGTACGGTGTCGACACGGTCAGGAAAGTCGGTACGCAAAACCAAGCATACCAAATCTTCTACTCCCCTTTCTCAGGGCCGTCTCCCATCAGTACGGGACCCTGATTTGTGGGATGATTCTGATGACCCCCTCGGTACCGAAGATTATTCATCAGATGAGGATGATCCATCGGTGCAGGATCCTGCTAGTAAGCCAGAGCACTCCTCCTTCACCAAGTTTCTTAAGGAGATGTCAGACACCCTTTCAATCCCTTTAGAGTCTGACTCTAAGAAATCCAAGGCATTTCTCGATGCTTTGGATTTTGACCAACCTCCTAAAGAATTTTTAAAGTTACCTCTTCACGACATCTTGAGGGAAACTTTTTACAAAAATTTAGAAACTCCTCTAACCATTCCAGGAGCTCCTAGAAAGCTGGAATCGCTTTATAAAGTGATTCCCATTCCAGGGTTTGACAAACACCAGTTGCCCCATGAATCTCTACTGGTGGAGTCAACCCTCAAAAAATCTGCTGGCTCTAGTGTGTATGCCTCTGTCCCTCCTGGCAGAGAGGGCAAGGCCATGGATAAATTTGGTAAAAGACTTTACCAAAATGCTATGTTGGCTAACCGTTCAGGTAATTATGGGTTTCACTTCTCCTTCTACCTGAAACATCTAATCCAGCAAGTAGCCTCTTTTCAAAAGTATATTCCTGACCGCAAGCTTCCTACATTTCAACAATGCACTTCCAGTCTTTTACAACTCAGAAAGTTTATGGTCCGTTCCATCTATGATACTTTTGAACTCACATCCCGAGCCACGGCTATGTCTGTGGCGATGAGGCGATTGGCTTGGCTTCGTGTCTCAGACATTACATTACATTACATTACATTAGGGATTTCTATTCCGCCATTACCTTGCGGTTCAAGGCGGATTACAAAAGGTTAATTTAAAAAAGACAGAATTACAATGATTAGCTAGAGAGGTAAGTTGTAGATCTTAAGAGCATTTAGAGGTCGTGTTGTTATTGCTGTTTCAGGAATTTCTTGAAAAGTGTGGTTTTTATTTCTTTTCTGAATGTCCTATAGTCTGGGGTGGTCATCAGAAGGTTGGAGATCTGGTTGTCCAGTCTTGCGGCTTGAGTGGCTAGGAGGCCGTCGTGTAGTTTTGTTCTTTTTACTTCTTTGATTGGGGGGGGTATGAATGGGGAGTGCGTTTTTCTGTGTCTGGTACTGGGTGCTTGGATGAGGCGATTGTTCAGGTATGATGGGCTGTCTCCGTGTAGGGTTTTAAATAATATGCAGTAGAATTTGAAATGGATTCTTTCTTGGATTGGGAGCCAGTGTGAGTTGATGAAGGCTTCAGTGATGTGGTCATGTTTTTTCAATGAGTAGATGAGTAGATGAGTCTCAAAGCTGTATTTTGGATTGTTTGGAGTTGTCTTATCGCAGTTGCAGGACATGGAAGGAAGAGTATGTTACAGTAGTCCAATATACCTAGTATTAGGGATTGTACTATAAGTTGGAATTGTGTTCTTTCAAAGAATTTTCGGACTTGTCTCAGGTTTCTCATGATTGCGAATGATTTTTGAATATCAGACCTTGATATTAACCACCAGGACCGCCTCGCCAATACTCCCTGCCTAGGGGATGAGCTGTTTGGAGAGTCTATGGATACCACCACTCAAAAGCTTTCTGCCCATGAGACGAGGTGGGATACTTTATTGAAAAATAAAAAGAAACCTCCTCCTCTTCGTCCTTTTAGACAGCAGCCATCATATCAGAGGCGGTTTTCTGCTCGTCCAGTTCAGCCTCATCCTCCTCAACCTCGGAGGCAACGGCAACAGCAACAAAAGGCTCGCCAACAACAGCCGCCTGTCATAAAACCTGTCACTCAGACTAAGCCGACTCAGCCCTTTTGACTCTCTTCTCCAGGGCATTGCCAGTCTTCCTCCCTCCTGTCCTCTTTCACAGCCCATAGGAGGTCGATTAACCATTTTTCACTCTCGATGGGAAGTAATCACCACCGACCAGTGGGTGCTCTCGATCATAGCCCACGGCTACTCCCTCAATTTTCAGACTCCTCCGCCATTAGGCCTACCAAAAGAGTCTGCTTCCAACAAGTCTCAGTCCCTCCTTCTCGCTCAAGAGGTTCAATCCCTCCTTCTTCTCAATGCCATCGAAGAAGTTCCTCAAGATCAGCGAGGTCAGGGATTTTACTCCAGGTACTTTCTAGTTCCCAAAAAGACCGGAGACCTCAGACCCATCTTAGATCTCAGAGATCTCAACAAATGTTTGGTCAAAGAGAAGTTCAAAATGCTCTCTCTTGCCACCCTCTACCCTCTTCTCACTCAGGGCGACTGGCTATGCTCCCTCAATCTCAAAGAGGCTTACACACATATTCCTATCCATCTGACGTCCAGGCAATATCTGCGCTTTCTCATCAATCAACATCATTATCAGTACAAGGTGCTACCCTTCGGCCTGGCCTCCTCTCCCAGGGTATTCACCAAATGTCTGATTGTGGTAGCGACCTATCTCCGCTCTCACAACTTTCAAGTCTTCCCTTATCTGGACGACTGGTTGATCAAGGCTCATTCCCCTCAGGCGGTTCTGCTTGCCACCAATCTGACCATTCACTTCCTTTGACTGTTGGGTTTCGAAATCAATCTACCCAAGTCACACCTCATTCCGACCCAGCGACTTCAATTTATTGGAGCCATTTTGGACACTGTTTTGATGAGGGCATTTTTTCCATCCAACCGCCTTCAGACCATCCTTCATCTCTGTCGGCAGGTGTTTCAACAGATTACCATCTCTGCCAATCACATGATGGTGCTCTTGGGGCACATGGCTTCCACAGTGCATGTCACCCCCTTCGCACGTCTCCATCTGCGTACTCCGCAATGGACTCTAGCGACCCAGTGGTCACAAGCGACGGATCCTTGCTCACAATACATATCTGTGACCTCGTCTCTTTGACAGTCGCTTCTTTGGTATTTGACATCTTCAAATCTATACAGAGATCTACTGTTCCATCTACCTCCTCATCATTTTGTGATCACCACAGACGCCTCCCCTTATGCCTGGGGAGCTCACCTGAACGAATTCCAAACTCAGGGCTTTTGGACTGCCCAGGAAAAGAAACACATCAATTTCCTGGAACTCCGAGCAATGTTTTATGCCCTCAAGGCTTTTCAACATCTTCTCTTTCCTCAAGTACTTCTCATTTGCACAGACAATCAAGTTGCAATGTATTACATCAACAAACAGGGAGGGACGGACTCTCGCCTGTTGTGTCAAGAAGCCCAACTAATTTGGTCTTGGGCGACAGCTCGCCATTTATTCCTGAAGGCTGTCTACATTCAAGGGGAACAGAATTCCTTAGCGGACAATCTCAGCAGAATTCTTCAACCTCACGAATGGACTCTCGACCCTTTGACTCTCCAGTCCATTTTCGCTCAGTGGGGCACTCCTCAGATGGACCTTTTTGCAGCTCCTCACAATCATCAGCTGCCCCTGTTTTGCTCCAGACTCTACTCTCCTCACCGTCTGGCACCCGATGCATTTCTCCTGGATTGGACCAATCTCTTCCTATATGCATTTCCCCCTCTACCGCTCATGCTGCGGACTTTGTTCAAGCTCAGGAGGGAACGAGCCACCATGATTCTCATCGCTCCACGGTGGCCCAGGCAACATTGGTACTCCCTTCTACTTCAACTCATTTCCAGGGATCCCATACTTCTTCCACTGTTTCCTTCTCTGCTTTCTCAGCATCAGCAGACCCTACTGCATCCCAACCTACAGTCTCTGCACCTGACAGCTTGGTATCTCTCAGGCTGACTTCGGCTCATTCACTCCTTTCTCAGCCTGTCCGCTCTATCATTGATGCTTCCAGGAAACCGGCCACGCTCCAGTGTTATCAGCAGAAGTGGTCTCGGTTTTCTTCTTGGTGCCTCTTACATCACCATAATTCCATGTCTCTAGCAGTGGGACTGGTGTTGGACTATCTTCTTTCCTTATCTGACTCTGGTCTTGAATCTACTTTTATCAGAGTTCATCTTAGTGCCATTGCTGCATTTCATGAGCCTATTCATGGAAAACTCCTCTCGGCTCATCCTTTGGTTTCTAGATTCATGAAGGGCCTTTTCAATGTGAAACCACCTCTCAAGCCCCCTCCTGTGGTCTGGGATCTCAATTTGGTTCTTTCCGCCTTAATGAAGCCTCCATTTGAACCTTTGGCTACGGCTCCTTTCAAGTTTCTCACTTGGAAGGTACTCTTCCTTATTGCTCTCACCTCTGCCAGGAGGGTCAGTGAGCTCCATGCACTAGTAGCTGATCCACCTTTTACAGTCTTTCATCATGACAAGGTGGTTCTGCGTACACATCCAAAGTTTCTCCCTAAGGTTGTCTCTGAATTCCATCTCAACCAATCTATTGTTCTGCCTGTCTTCTTTCCGAAACCTCACTCTCATTCTGGAGAACAGGCTCTACATACTTTGGACTGTAAGCGGGCTTTAGCTTACTATTTAGACCGTACTAAGCCCCACAGATCATCACCCCAACTCCTTCTGTCCTTTGATCCGAATAAATTGGGGCGTCCTGTTTCTAAGCGTACGCTGTCAAATTGGCTCACAGCGTGCATTTCATTCTGTTATACTCAGTCCGGACTGACACTAGAAGGTTCTGTCACGGCCCATAGAGTTCGAGCTATGGCAGCATCTGTAGCTTTCCTCCGTTCCACTCCTATTGAGAAATCTGCAAGGCTGCTACTTGGTCCTCAGTTCATACTTTTACATCTCACTATTGTCTGGATGCATTCTCCAGACGGGATGGACACTTCGGCCAATCTGTTTTGCAAAATTTGTTTTCCTAATGGCCAACCTTCCCACCATCCCTCTTTTTGTTAGCTTGGAGGTCACCCATCAGTCAAGAATATGCTGCCTGCTTGTCCTGGGATAAAGCACAGTTACTTACCGTAACAGGTGTTATCCAGGGATAGCAGGCAGATATTCTTGCGTCCCACCCTCCTCCCCGGGTTGGCTTCTTAGCTGGCTTATCCTAACTGGGGACCGCGCGCCTCCATCGGGCAGGAAGGCACTCGCGCGTGCGCGGTGCGGCCTGCTAGAACTTTCCAAGTTCTTAGAGTGCAATCACTCTAAAATTGTCCGTACTGGGGCTCCGTCGGTGCCGTCACCCATCAGTCAAGAATATCTGCCTGCTGTCCCTGGATAACACCTGTTACGGTAAGTAACTGTGCTTTGTCTACATTTGATTTTTAAAATTAATCTTAGAAAAACAAATCTTTATTGCCTTATAGATTTGTACTTCTCTACCCCCCCATACCACGCTTGCACCCTCCCTTCCCCCCTCCCATACCTGTTAAAATTCTTCACCAGTGCGAGCTACTGCTCTAGTTTGTTTCTTGCACAGGCCTGGCTCCCTTTGAAATCACTTCTAGGTCGCAGAGCCAGGAAGTGATGTTGGAGGGAAAGCCAGCTTGAGCAGTAGGCAGAGAAGCTACTCACGCTGGAGATTTAGAGATACGGGGGTGGGAAGGGACAGTGTAAATGTGGTGCGGGGGCGGGAGTGCCAGTGCCCCGAGTGTCTCCCACCCTTGCTATGCCACTGACACAAGACTCAAGCAATGTATTTGAATCTTCCGCCCACCCCAAGAAAGAGACTCACTTAATTGTTTTATAAACCACTTCAAATCCTTTGGGAAATTTAGCAAGTATACGAGGGCTGTTCAAAAAGTATCAGACCTTAATTTTTCTTGTGTAAACAAATAAAGCTATAGAGGCGTGGTTTGGTGCCCGTATGCTTGAATTTTTTCCCGCCTACAGAAGCGGTCAGTCATCGGCAGACCGCCAATGAGTGAGGAAGTGTAAGTGAGCGCCATCCGATTTCACCAGTCTGCATTTTAAAACTTTTACTCAGATGATTTCTTAAAAGTAGTTGTTTTTGAATCAATTTTGTATGGCAGGTAGGAAACAAAAGGTAGGGTTGAAGGGCCATTACTCTGACTGGAGGAGAGTCACGAGTGGTGTTCTGCAGGGCTCAGTGCTCGGGCCGCTGTTATTTAATATATTCATAAATGATCTAGAAACAGGGACGAAGTGTGAGATAATAAAATTTGCAGGTGACACCAAACTATTTAGGGGAGCTCGGACTAAAGAGGACTGTGAGGAATTGCAAAGAGACTTGAACAAACTAGGGGAATGGGCGACAAAATGGCAAATGAAGTTCAACGTTGAGAAATGTAAAGTATTGCATGTGGGAAGCAGAAATCCGAGGTACAACTATACGATGGGAGGGTTGTTATTGAATGAGAGTACCCAAGAGAGGGACTTGGGGGTAATGGTGGACAGGTCAATGAAGCCGACGGCACAGTGCGCAGCAGCTGCTAAGAGAGCGAATAGAATGCTAGGTATAATCAAGAAGGGTATTACAACCAGGACAAAAAAAGTTATCCCGCCACTGTATCGGGCGATGGTGCGCCCACACCTGGAATACTGCGTCCAGTTTTGGTCGCCATACCTTAAGAAGGATATGGCGTTACTCGAGAGAGTTCAGAGAAGAGCGACATGTCTGATAAAAGGGATGGAAAACCTTTCATACGCTGAGAGATTGGAGAATCTGGGTCTCTTTTCCCTGGAGAAGAGGAGACTTAGAGGGGATATGATAGAGACTTATAAGATCATGAGGGGCATAGAGAGAGTAGAGAGGGACAGATTCTTCAAACTTTCAAAAAATAAAAGAACAAGAGAGCATTCGGAAAAGTTGAAAGGGGACAGATTCAATACAAATGCCAGGAAGTTCTTCTTTAGCCAACGTGTGGTGGACACTTGGAATGCGCTTCCAGAGGACGTTATAGGGCAGAATACAGTACTGGGATTTAAGAGAGGATTGGACATTTCCCTGCTGGAAAAGGGAATAGAAGGGTATAAATAGAGGATTACTGCTCAGGTCCTGGACCTGTTGGGCCGCCGTGTGAGCGGACTGCTGGGCAAGATGGACCTCGGGTCTGACCCAGCAGAGGCATTGCTTATGTTGTTATGATTCTAGAAATGACATGCATTTTTGCCTATCACGGCAGGTTTTTACACAAAATAAGAAGTTAGGTTTTCACGATTTTAATTACTGTAAGCACAAAAGTATTCAAACATCATTTTACACGAGGTCAATTTTTATTACAAACACATTTTTAAAATACTGTAAAGAACTGTCCTAATTTATTTAATGACTACCCTTTAACAAAACAAAAAGCAAAGAATGTTCCATTAATTTATTTATTTATTCTCCAAATTCTTTATTCATTTTCCTTGGAGAGCTCAGAACACCCTCTCAGTGAACCTGGCTAGAGGAAACAAAAAATGCCTGTATCTTGTTGTGATTTACAGGCCTCCAAGACAACAGGTAGACAAGGTTATGGAATTAATCGAAGACATCGAAAACATCACCTTGCTTGGTGACACAGTACTGTTAGGGGACTTCAATATGCCCGATGCAGATTGGAATGCACTTACCCAGAGCACGTGGCAGCTGAGAGGAGAGGCAGGAAAGGGAGAAAGAGGAGCGGAGCAGTGCGATCGGAGGAGGCAGAGGGAGAGAGACAGCGGGCGGAGAGCGGTGCAGGGAGACTAGAGTCGCGGGGCAGAGGCAAGAGTTAGCTCCGCCCACCCCCTGACATCACCAGACCGAACTCTCCATATAAGGGGAGCAGCCAACGGCGAGGGGCTCAGCTGGGAACAGTATTCGGGCCAGTGGCAGGAGATAGGCAGAGCTGTGCCTAGCGAATCCAGAGCAGGTGGCAGCTGAGAGGAGAGGCAGGAAAGGGAGAAAGAGGAGCGGAGCAGTGCGATCGGAGGAGGCAGAGGGAGAGAGACAGCGGGTGGAGAGCGGTGCAGGGAGACCAGAGTCACGGGGCAGAGGTGAGAGTTAGCTCCGTCCACCCCCTGACGTCACCAGACCGAACTCTCCACATAAGGGGAGCAGCCAACAGCGAGGGGCTCAGCTGGGAACAGTATTCGGGCCAGTGGCAGGAGATAGGCAGATCTGTGCCTAGCGAACCCAGAGCACGTGACAGCTGAGAGGAGAGGCAGGAAAGGGAGAAAGAGGAGCGGAGCAGTGCGATCGGAGGAGGCAGAGGGAGAGAGACAGCGGGCGGAGAGCGGTGCAGGGAGACCAGAGTCACAGGGCAGAGGCGAGAGTTAGCTCCGTCCACCCCCTGACGTCACCAGACCGAACTCTCCATATAAGGGGAGCAGCCAACGGCGAGGGGCTCAGCTGGAAACAGTATTCGGGGCAGTGGCAGGAGATGGGCAGAGGTGTGCCTAGCGAACCCAGATCACGTGACAGCTGAGAGGAGAGGCAGGAAAGGGAGAAAGAGGAGCGGAGCAGTGCGATTGGAGGAGGCAGAGGGAGAGAGACAGCGGGCGGAGAGCGGTGCAGGGAGACTAGAGTCGCGGGGCAGAGGCGAGAGTTAGCTCCGCCCACCCCCTGACATCACCAGACCGAACTCTCCATATAAGGGCAGCAGCCAACGGCGTGCAGCCGTTCGGCGCGCGGCAAAGGCGCTCGCCTTAGCGAGAGCGCCTTTGCGAAGGAGCCTTGAGAAGGAGCCCAGGCAGCCCAGCAGCTAATCTAACTTCTAAAAAAAAAAAGATAAAACCAAGGTACTTTTCTTCTCTTCTCATTCTTTCTCTCTCTCTACTTTTTCAGCTAGCTGCACGCCAGGCACCACTCTCAATCACCGGGGGACCACAGGAGCAAGGATAAAGAAATGGAGGCTACAGAAACCCAGGGGAGCTACCCGGTATACTGCATCGAGTGTCATATGTATGACTACCTCCCTTCTGGGAGGCAGGCGTACATATGCGGTCGATGTCAGGAACTGGATAGCCTGAAGAAGGAGGTCGGGAGACTACAGATTCGAGTACAGGAACTGGAGGGACTGTGCTCCATAGAGGAACAGTGCTGGGCGACTGAGGACTTCGCCAGAGAGGACCACATCACGGAACAAGTTAGAGAGCTCGAGAGATTCATCGAGGAGGCCTGCAAGATGGTGGAGGCACAGGACCACCAGCACATCAGGGGATAACTAACAGTCAGAGGACAGGCACCATGGGAGTAGGACCTTGCGGAGAATCTGGACAGGCAGATGAGGAGGAGACCCAACAGAACCCAGAGGAAGGACTAGCGGACTGCGCCACTGACACTGACCTGAGACCAAAGAGACAGTTGAAGAAGGGGAGATCTGCTATTGTAGTGGGAGACTCAATCCTGAGAGGAGTGGACAGTCACCTAGCTGGAGGGAGAGAGGACCGACTAGTGACATGTCTCCCGGGGGCAAGAACGAAGGACGTCATCGACAGAATTGAGAGGATCCTGGAAGGGGCCGAGACGGAGGAGACAGCTGTAGTAATCCATGTTGGAACCAACAACGTCAGCAGGAGGAGCTACAACAGGACTGCACTAACTGATCAGTTCAGGTTCCTGGGGAGGAAACTGAAACTGAGGGCAAGGAAGATAGCCTTCTCAGAGATCCTGCCAGTACCGAGAGCAGACGCAGGGAGGCAGAGTGAACTACAAGCAATAAACGGTTGGCTCAGGAGATGGTGCAAAGAGGAGGGTTTCCTTTTTGTTCGGAACTGGACAACTTTCTTGTGGAAGAATAAGCTCTACAGGAGAGACGGACTAAACTAAACTAAAACTAAACTAAACCTTAGGTTTGTATACCGCACCATCTCCGCAAGCGCAGAGCTCGGCACAGTTTACAGAGGTTGAGAGGAAAGGAACTACAAAGAAGGGATATAGGAGAGGGACTGAGAAGATAGAGAGGGACAGGGTACTAGAGAACAGGAGGTGATTAGATTTTTGAAAAGAGCCAAGTTTTCAAGTGTTTGCGGAAGGATTGGAAGGAGCTGGAATTTCTGAGCGGGGATGAGAGGTTGTTCCAGAGTTCTGTGGTTCTAAAGGGGAGGGATGTTCCAAGTTTTCCTGCGCGGGATATACCTTTTATAGATGGGAAAGATAGTTTCAGTTTTTGGGAGGATCTAGTAGAGAGCGGGTTTGAGGAATTCCAAAAGAGTGGGATAACGGGAGGAAGGACGCCATGTAGAATTTTGAAGGCTATGCAGGCACATTTATAGAGGACTCTGGAGTATACTGGGAGCCAGTGAAGCTTGGAGAGGAGTGGGGAGACATGATCGAACTTGCCTTTTGCGAAAATAAGCTTGGCCGCAGCATTCTGAATTAGCTGAAGTCTATGGAGGTTTTTCTTAGTTAGGCTTATATAGAGGGAGTTGCAGTAGTCCAGTCTAGAGAGGATGGTGGATTGAACGAGGATGGCGAAATGAGAATGATGAAAGCAAGATCTTACTTTCCTCAACATATGGAGGCTAAAGAAGCATTTTTTTACCAGGGAGTTGAGGTGATCGTTGAAGGAGAGAGAGGAGTCTAAGATGATGCCTAGGACTTTGCTTGAAAACTCAAGCTGAAGAGTGGGGATGGAGGTGGGTAAGTGATCAGAGATTGGGCCGAGCCAAAGTAGTTTTGTTTTGGACTCATTCAGTTTCATTTGTACAGATTGGGCCCAGGATTGGAGGTTCGTAATACATGTGGAGATGTTCTCAGCGAGGTTAGAGAGGTTCGAGTCGGTCTCAAGGAGGATGAGGATGTCGTCAGCGTAGGAGTAGAGAGTTTCTAGGGGGGATAGATGAAGGAGTTTCAGAGAGGACATGTAGATGTTGAAAAGGATAGGGGAGAGGGGTGAGCCTTGCGGGACTCCACATTTCGGCTTCCAGGCGGTGGATGAGGTGCCGTTTGTGTTAACTGTGTAGGAGCGGAAGCGTAGGAATTTCGAGAACCAATCTAGGACTGTGGAGCTTATGCCTATTTCGGAAAGTTGGAAGATTAGGATGTCGTGGTGAACAACATCGAAGGCTGCGGAGAGGTCGAATTGAAGAAGAACAGCAAATTTGTTGCTAGAGTGGAGTTGTTGTACCTTAGAGATTAGTGAGGCCAAGAGGGATTCGGTGCTGAAGTTGGGTCTGAAGCCGAATTGGTAGGGTAGGAGGATAGAGAATCGTTCTAGGTAGGATGAGAGTTGGGTGGATATGATGGATTCTAATAACTTGGTTAGGAGAGGGATATTTGCTATAGGACGGTAATTTGATGGAATGGAGGGATCAAGGTCGGCCTTTTTCAGTAGAGGGGACAGTGAAATGTGTCCCATGTCGGGGGAGAAAAGGCCCGATGTTAGGGCAGAGTTTATAAGTTCGGTGAGGGAAGCGATGGCCTGTGTAGGGATATTCTCGAATAGATAGGAGGGGAAAGGATCCAAAATGCACTTGCAAGTTTTTAGTTTGAGGCAGAGTTTGGAGACTTGCGGTTCGGAGACAAGCTCGAAGGCGGTCCAGGATCTGTCGGCAGGAATGGGGGTGGATACAGGTAAGGTAGGGTTGAGATCAATAGAGGTCAGGGAATTGTAGGAGACTGTGGGAGGGAAGGAGCATCTTAGAGTGGTAACCTTTTCATTAAAGAAATTTGCAAGGGCATCGGCTGATAGAGATGATGGGAGCAAAGATGGGTCTTTTTTTGTAATTAGGGAGCGCCAGATGTTGAACAGTGCACTGATCTGGTTGTTGGATCTAGAGATCTTGTCTCCAAAGAAGTTTTTCCTGGCTTTTTTTAATGTTGAATTGTAAAATTTAATATTGGCCCTCCAGGTCTGTCTATCAGAGGGGGATTTATATTTTTTCCATTTGCGCTCCAAAGCGCAACATTTCTGTTTCAATTCTCTGTGAAGAGGTAGGTACCAGGGGGCCTTTCGGGGGTAGGAGATGGTTTTGGTGGTTAATGGAGCAAGGGAGTGGTAGGTGGACTTGGAGAGGGCGGTCCAGTTGTGCCAATGTGATTCGGGGTCTATAGGTCTAGGGTTGGAGGAGAGTTTGTTGAGGAATTTGGACCAGAATAGGTTGCTCGAGGTTTTTTTGCGGAAGGTTATGGAATGAGAGGAGTGGGGTGGGGAGTCAAGATGAGACGTGAAGACGGGGAGGCAGGTAGTCCCTAAGAAGTGGTCTGACCAAGGGACTTGTTCCCAGCGAGTGTCGTCGGTTGAGGTTTTGAAGGCGGTAAGATCAATGAAGGTGGTGAAGTCTAGAGTATGCCCTTTTTCGTGGGTTGGGGATGGGGTGGGTGAGGGGAAGCCTAGAGAGGTAAGGAAGTTGTTGAATTCGGATGTATCATTGTTATTTGTGTCGTCGAGGTGGAGATTGATATCACCAACAATCAGAAGTCTTTGAAATTTAAGGAAGGCATTTGTTATAGTCTCATAGACGAGATTTGGCCCAATCAGTTCAGCGGACGGCCACCAGGATGATCTCGGGGCTCAAGGGTCTCTCGTACGAAGAGAGTAACATAGTAACACAACCCTAACCCTAACCCTAACATTTCTTCCACTCGAAGTTTTGCCTCCCTAACTGCCATTTTGACCGCTGTAGACCTGGTCCTATATTCTACTTTTGCCTCTCTTTTCTCCGTGCGCTTGTAGGAGAGAAACGCTTTTTTCTTCTCCTTAATGAGGTGCGAGATCTCCGCGGTGAACCATTGGGGTTTATTGTTTCTTTGTCGTTTATTTACTGATTTTATGAAGCGGCTAGTTGCTTCGTGTATGGTTGATTTCAGTGTTAACCACTTAGCTTCTACATCATCGGTCTCCGCTTGGTCCTGCAGCGTCTGATGGATGAAATCTCCCATGCGTGCGAAGTCTGTGCCCCGGAAATTGAGTATCTTTGTTTTCGTGTTTGATCTAGGGAAGCCTTTCCTAAGGTTGAACCATACTATGTTGTGGTCGCTAGAGGCTAGCGTATCTCCTACTGAGACCTCTGAGACGTTTTCCCCGTTGGTGAGTACCAGGTCGAGGATCGCCTGAGCCCTAGTGGGCTCCGTTACCATTTGTTTGAGACGTGCTCCCTTTATGGAGGTTAAGAGCCTCCTGCTACCGCTGGTTGTCGCTGAAAGGTTTGGATAGGTACCTGGAAGACCAAGGGATTGATGGGTATAGATAGGAGTAGAGGTAGGTTATAGGGATAGGATTAGAGACAGTACGGAATTAGTCAGGGACACTATTCAGGCAATTAGGCCTGATGGGCCGCCGCGGAAGCGGACCGCTGAGCGAGATGGACCTCTGGTCTGACTCGGCGGAGGCAATTTCTTATGTACCGCACAAACTAGCGGCAGCAGAAGGTTGTTAACCTCCATAAAGGGTGCACGGCTCAAACAATTGGTATTGGAGCCCACTAGGGACCAGGTGTTACTAGACCTGGTACTCACCAATGGAGAAAGCGTATCGGAAGTTCGGTAGGTGATACGCTGGCCTCCAGCGACCATAACATGGTTTGGTTCAACCTTAGGAAAGATTTCACCAGATCGACCACAACAACAAAGGTCGGGGCACTGACTTCAAACGCATGGGAGATTTCGTCCGTCGGGCACTGCAAGACCATGCCGAAACCAATAATGTAGAGGCTATGTGGGCAAACCTGAAATCTACCCTACATGAAGCAACGAATCGCTATATAAAAACAGTAAGCAAACGACGGAGAAATAACAGACCCCAGTGGTTCACTACAGAAATCTCGGACCTCGTTAAGAAAAAGAAAAAAGCATTTGTTTCCTACAAACAATCAGGAAGAGGAGAAGTAAAAGAAGACTATCTGGCCAGGTCCAAAGCTGTCAAAATGGCAGTCAGAGAGGGCAAGCTTCGAATAGAAGAGAATCTAGTAAAGGTCATTAAGAAAGGGGATAAATCCTTCTTCAGGTACATCAGTGATAGGAAAAGAAACACAAATGGGATAGTACGCCTTAGGAAAGCAGACAGGACTTATGCAGAATCAAATTCTGATAAAGCCGAACTACTAAACGAATACTTCTGCTCAGTCTTTACCTGCGAGGCGCCGGGGTCCAGTCCACAGTTGCAAGCAAGGCAAAGATCAGAAGACCCATTCTGGAATTTCGAGTTTACTCCTAGCAGCGTCTACTGTGAACTATCAAGACTCCAAGTGAACAAAGCCATGGGACCAGACAATCTACACCCCAGGGTGCTTAGAGAGCTCTATGATGTCCTGGCAGAGCCGTTATCTGTGCTCTTCAATCTTTCCTTGAGGGCGGGAAGAGTCTCCTTGGACTGGAAAACAGCCAATGTAATCCCACTCCACAAAAAGGGCTGCAGGACAGAGGCTGAGAATTACAGACCGGTGAGTCTCACATCCATAGTGAGTAAACTCATGGAAACACTAATTAAGCATAAATTGGATACGATCCTGGACGAGAAGAATCTACGGGATCCCCGCCAACATGGATTTACCAAGGGCAGGTCCTGCCAATCCAATCTAATTAGTTTCTTTGACTGGATAACAAGGAAACTGGATGTGTGTGAGTCCCTAGACGTCGTTTACTTGGACTTTAGTAAAGCTTTTGATAGCGTCCCACACTGCAGACTATTGAGCAAGATGAAATCAATGGGACTGGGAGAGACATTAACTACATGGGTCAGTGATTGGCTAAATGGTAGACTTCAGAGAGTGGTGGTGAATGGTGCCCCTTCAAAAACATCAAAGGTGATCAGTGGAGTGCCTCAGGGCTCGGTCTTGGGCCTGATCCTCTTCAACATATTTGTGGGAGATCTGACTCAGGGGCTTTAGGGTAAAATCACATTATTCGCCGATGACTCCAAACTATGCAACATAGTAAGTGAGAACACTGGTCCTCGACTTGGCAGCTAAATTTCAATGCTAGAACATGTAAGGTCATGCACCTTGGCAGCAGGAATCCATGCAAAACTTACACACTTAATGGTGAGACCTTAGTTAGGACCAAGGCGGAACGTGATTTGGGGGGTGATCATTAGCGAAGACATGAAGACTGCCAATCAAGTGGAGAAGGCTTCATCAAAGGCAAGACAAATGATGGGTTGTATCCATAGAGGTTTTATCAGCCGGAAGCCCGAAGTTATAATGCTGTTGTACAGATCCATGGTGAGGCCTCATCTGGAGTATTGTATACAATTCTGGAGGCCACATTAACAAAAAGATGTGCTGAGAGTTGAGTCGGTTCAACGAATGGCCACCAGGATGGTCTCGGGACTCAAAGACCTCCCGTATGAGGAAAGGCTGAATAAATTGAAGCTATACTCACTCGAGGAACGTAGAGAGAGAGGAGACATGATAGAGACGTTTAAATATATCACGGGCCGTATTGAGATGGAGGATGATATCTTCTTTCTTAAGGGTCCCTCGGGCACAAGGGGGCATCCGCTGAAAATCAGGGGTGGGAAATTTCATGGCGACACCAGGAAGTTCTTCTTCACCGAAAGGGTGGTCGATCGTTGGAATGAACATAAGAACATAAGAACTGCCATCTCCGGATCAGACCTTCGGTCCATCAAGTCCGGCGATCCGCACACGCGGAGGCCCTGCCAGGTGTACACCTGGCGTAATTTATAGTCCACCATATCTTTATATGCCTCTCTTAAGGAGATATGCATCTAGTTTGCTCTTGAAGCCTAGGACGGTCGATTCCGCAATAATCTCCTCTGGGAGGGCATTCCAGGCATCAACCACCCTCTGAGTGAAGCAGAACTTCCTGATATTAGTCCTGAACTTGCCCCCCCTTAGCTTCATTACATGTTCTCTAGTCCGTGTCAAATTGGACAGTGTAAATAATCTTCTCTGCTCTATTTTGTCGATTCCTTTCAGTATTTTGAAGGTCTCGATCATATCCCCACGCAGTCTCCTTTTCTCAAGGGAGAACAATCCTAGTGTTATAAGTCTATCCTCATATTCCAGTCTCTCCATACCCTTCACCAGTTTTGTCGCTCGTCTCTGCACCCTCTCCAGCAGTTTTATATCCTTCTTTAGGTAGGGAGACCAATGTTGGACGCAGTATTCCAGTGTGGTCTGACCATTGCCCTATAAAGCGGCATTATAACTTTCTCCGATCTACTCGAGATTCCTTTCTTTATCATGCCCAACATTCTATTTGCCTTCTTTGCCGCTGCCGCGCATTGTGCCGACGGTTTCAGGGTCCTATCTATCAGTACACCCAGGTCCTTTTCTTGTTCACTCTTCCCCAGAGTTGCACCTGACATTGTATACTCGTATTCCTTATTCTTATTTCCTAAATGCATTACCTTGCATTTCTCCACATTGAACTTCATCTGCCATTTCTCCGCCCATGTTTCTAACCGACACAAGTCGCTCTGGAGTTTCTCTCCATCCTCCTGCGATCTGATCGGCCGGCATAGTTTTGTATCGTCTGCAAACTTGATGATCTCACTGGATGTTCCTTCCTCCAGGTCATTGATATAAATATTAAAAAGGATCGGCCCAAGTACCGAGCCCTGGGGTACTCCACTAGTCACTTTCTCCCAGTCGGAGAACTTCCCATTTATGCCCACTCTCTGCTTTCGGTTTTCCAGCCATTTGCCTATCCATCTTTGTATATCTCCCTCTATGCCATGGCTTTGTAGTTTCCTGAGAAGTCTTTCGTGTGGAACTTTGTCGAACGCTTTCTGGAAGTCCAAGTATATTATGTCCACAGGCTTCCCACTATCAATTTGCTCGTTCACGGTCTCAAAAAATTGGAGTAAATTCGTCAAACACGATTTCCCTTTCCTGAATCCATGTTGACTGGGTTTCATCAAGTCGTGTGCGTCCAAGTGCCGGACTATGCTATCCTTGATCAGTGCTTCAACCATCTTGCCGGGGACCGACGTAAGACTCACAGGCCTATAGTTGCCCGGTTCCCCTCTCGATCCTTTTTTGAAAATTGGCGTGACGTTCGCTATCCTCCAGTCGTCCGGTATCTGTCCAGTTCTGATTGTCAGGTTTGCAAGTTTTTGCAATAACTCTCCGATTTCAACCTTCAATTCCTTTAAGACTCTCGGGTGAATTCCATCCGGTCCAGGGGATTTGTCACTTTTAAGTTTGTCGATCTGATAGTATATCTGGTCTAAGTCCACTTCAACTGTGGTGAGGCTGTCTTCTATTTCTCCTGGAAACACTTTCTCCGCTTCAGGTATTGTTGAGGTGTCTTCCTTCGTAAAGACAGACGCAAAGAAGGAATTTAGTTTGTCTGCGATTTGTTTATCTTCCTTGATGTACCCTTTTCTTCCCTGGTCGTCCAGGGGTCCCACTGCCTCTTTTGCAGGTTTTTTCCCTTTCACGTATCTAAAGAAGGGCTTGAAGTTTTTGGCCTCCTGGGCTATTTTTTCCTCATAATCCTGTTTGGCATCCCTCACCGCCTTGTGACATTTCTTCTGATCATCTTTATGTTTGTTCCAGGCTTCGGTTGTCTTTATGCATTTCCATTTTTTGAAAGAGTCCTTCTTTTCTTTTATGGCTTCCTTCACCTGTATGGTAAGCCATGCCGGTTCTCTTTTGCTCTTTGTTCTCTGATCTTTGGAAATCCTCGGAATGTAGAGATCTTGTGCTTCTGTGATAGTATTTTTCAGTAGGGACCATGCCTGATCTACCGTTTCAAGTTTGTCTACCATCTTCTCTAGTCGTTTTTCTACCATGGCCCTCATGCGATCGTATTTACCCTTTTTAAAGTTTAAGGTGGTGGTTAAGGTTTTGGCATGTTTCCCTTTCCCGATGTCAAGTTTAAAGTTGATTACATTGTGATCACTCGTTCCCAGTGGAACCACGACTTCCACTTCTGTTATCGGTCCCGTGAGGCCATTTAGGACTAAGTCCAAGGTGGCGTTTCCTCTTGTCGGCTCTTTTACCATTTGTTCCAGGAAGCAATCCCCTAGCACCTCCAGGAACTTGGCCTCCTTGCCGCAGTTGGAGGTTGTTAGTTTCCAGTCTATCCCTGGGAAATTGAAGTCTCCCAATATAATTACATTGCCCGTCTTGCATTCTTGTTTGATTTCCTCCATCATTTCTGAGTCAGTTTCCTCCGCCTGTCCTGGGGGACGATAGTAAAGGCCAATTTTCGTATCTGCGCCATATTGACCAGGAATTTTGATCCAGAGTGACTCAAGCTTCTCTTTCATTTCTGTTGTAACCATTTCAACAGAATCTATTCCCTCCTTAACATATAGAGCAATACCTCCACCTTTCTGCCTTACTCGATCTCTTCTATACAGTTTGTATCCCTGAAGTACTGTGTCCCATTTGTTTTCTTCATTCCACCATGTTTCTGTTATGCCAATGATATCCAATATGTCATGTCTCGCTATTGTCTCTAGTTCTCCCATTTTGTTACCTAGGCTTCTAGCATTCGTATACATACATCTAAGTTCCCTTCGTGTTACCTTTTTGGACCTTCTACTCTTGGCCGTCCCTATAGTTTCAATTACGATATCCTTTACTGCTCCTGTGTTATCACCCTTGTTTGCTGTGTGTTCGTCCTCTCCTGTGTCTGAGTTGTCCATTCCTGCTTTTTCTCCCTTATTGGCTGTGAGGTCGTCTTCTCTTGTGTAGGAGTAGTAGTCCTTGGCTTCTTCGCCGGGGCATCCCGCTATCCGTGCCATCGACCGGTGGTCGACTGTCGGCTTTCCCCTATCTTTCAGTTTAAAGCCTTCTCGATTGCCTTCTTCATGTTGCCTGCCAAAACTCGTGCTCCTTCCTTGTTGAGGTGTAGTCCATCCCTTCTGTAGTACTTGCTTTTTCCCCAGAACGCCGTCCAGTTGCGCACGAAGTCGAAGCCTTCTTCTTCGCACCATCGTCTCATCCAGGCGTTGATTACTTGCAATTCCCCTTGTCTCTTCCCATCCGCTCTTGGTACTGGGAGGATCTCAGAGAAGGCCACCTTCACCTCCCTGATCTTCAGTTGTCTTCCGAGTGAGCGGAGCTGGCCCTTCAGCTCTTCCCTGTCATACTTCCGCCCGCTCACATCATTTGTTCCCACGTGGATAAGCACAGCGGTGTCCTCTCCCCCTGCGCCATCTATGATCCTGGAGATCCTGTTGGTCACATCCTTCACTCTTGCTCCAGGCAGACAGGTGACGACTCTGTCCTCTCTTCCTCCTGCGGTGTGGCTGTCCACATGTCGTATAATGGAGTCGCCTACGATGATCCCCATCTTCTTTATTCGGGAGTTCCTTGGGGGGCGTAGGTCCACGTCCTTGGAGTAGGGCCAGTCTTCTTCCTCCAATGATACTCTTGAACTTCCACTTCAGGTGATTCAGGCCAGCAGCGTGCCAGATTTTAAAAGGAAATGGGATACACATGTGGGATCTCTAGGGGGGTAAAATGGAAATGGGATACACATGTGGTATCTCTAGGGGGTAAATTCAAGGGGGTGGGGTCGTTAGAGTGGGCAGACTTGATGGGCTATGGCCCTTTTCTGCCTTCATCTTCTATGTTTCTAACAGTTTACATGAATTTATTCAGTTACTCAAGCATTTTTCCCTGTCTGTCCTGGTGAGCTCACAATCTATCTAATGTGTACCTGGTGCAATGGGATTAAGTGACTTGCCCAGGATCACAAGGAGCAGTGTGGGTTTGAACCCACAACCCCAGGGTACTTAGGCTGTAACTTTAACCACTGCACCACACTCTCCCCCCCTTTCTCCTCTTTGACTTCCTTGCAGATCCTTGAAGATTTTGACTGTCCCTCTTCAACATCCAACAGTAGTTGTCCATCTCCCCATGTATCTCCTCTCCATCTCCTATATCTTGGTGAAAACATTCACCTTGCTTTTCATTATAATGTCCCAGATTTTCTGGAAAGTAGTTGATATGGGAATGTAGAAAGTGAACTTTTACCCTCATGTTACAACCCAACTTCTTGAAATTTTCCAACATTGTTTCAATAATGGCCCTGTAATTAGGATTTTTGTTATTCCTTAGAAAGTTTTCAGTAACAGATAGGAAGGCAGTCCATGTGTCTTTTTCTCTCTCATACATTGTTTTATCAAAATCTTCATCCTTCATTAGTTTCTTTATTTGAGGACCAACAAAAATTCCAGCTTTCAATTTTTCTTGTGTGATGAAGGGAAATTTCTTAGAAAGGTACTTTAAGCAGGGCCCATCCTGTGGTAGAGCCCTTACAAACTGCTTCATCAAGCCCAATTTGATGTGTAGTGGTGGAAGCAGGACTTTTTGGGGGTCTACAAACGGTTCATGCAGGATGTTTTTAGTTCCAGGCACAAAATTTTGCCGCTCTGGCTAAACACTCACATCCCAATGTCTTTGCTTTGCTCGACTGTCCCATTCACATAAAAAACAAGGCATTTTAGTGAACCCAGCTTGTTGTCCTAAGTATTTCTATAACTTTGAAGTCACCACAGATAAGCCATTTGTGTTCCTCATACTGGATATTTGTTAAAAGTAGCTTCATGTTCTTGAATGTCTCTTTCATTTGAACTGAATGGGCTATATTCCCATTATACAGTAACATGCCTTTGATGCTGCTCTTGAGTCTATAAAAAGTCTCCACTGAGTAGGATCACGCTCGTTTATGTTATTCCAGTAAACCAAGGAATCGTTATCTAATATAATAAAATCCTTATCCGCGCATGCGTGATCCCTGCCACTATGATTTCTGCTTCCGTGGTCGTGTTCTATGTGCAGCGGTGCATGCAACGATTTCCGTGGCAGTGGTGGTTTGACTCCTGCACTGCCACTGCCGGGACGCCTCTTCTCACCCCCAGACCAGCAAATGCAGCAGCCGCGGGGCATATGCTAGGCTGGCCCACTTCGATAATGCGAGGTGGGCTGACCTAGCAAAAGCCCCGAGGCTGCCTGGGCTAGCGGATGCTGGACGGGGAGCAGGGAAAGGAGAAGGGGTACTACTGGACAGGGGATCACGTAAGGGGTGCTGCTGGACAGGGGGGGAGGTAAAAGGAAGGGAGAAGGCCTACTGCTGGACAGAAGGAGCAGGGAAAAGTGCTGCTGGACAAGGGAGGAGGTAAAAGGAAGGGAGAAAGCCTACTGCTGGACAGGAGGAGCAGGGAAGAGGTGCTGCTGGACAAGGTGGGAAGGTAAAAGGAAGGGAGAAGGCTTACTGCTGGACAGGGGGAGCAGGGAAAAGGTGCTGCTGGACAAGGTGGGGAGGTAAAAGGAAGGGAGAAGGGCTGCTGCTGGACAGGGGGAGCAGGCAAGGGGTGGTGGTGGACAGCCGAGGAAAGAGAGAGACAGAAAGAAAGACAGAGAGACCAAGGAGAGAGAGAGAGACAGAAAGAAAGACAGACAGTCAGCGGCTAAGGAGAGAGAGAGAGAAAGAAAGACAGACACACACATCTATTCTAGCACCTGTTAATGTAACAGACTTAGACTAATGTGAGAATAAAAGATATGAAAAACAAGTTTAGGTATGTCAAATTGTACCATGAGTAATGTGTTCTTGGTTCCAGAATATTCTTACTTTTAAGCTGGGAGCCAAGTAGTTCTGCAGATTCCTTAGGCAAATTTAAATCATGTACTAGATCATTAAGTTCACTCTGACCCCCTCTTTTACTAAGGTGTGCTAAACGGTAACGTGTCCATAGACTAACATACACGTGTTAGCATTTAGCGCACGCTAAATCGATTAGCGCACCTTAGTAAAAGAGGCCTGAGAGAATCGTTGTGGAGTAAAGTCGTATTCAGTCTTGTACACATCATCAATATCGTCTTTGGTGATTGTGTCAAGCTCACTTTCAACATCATCTTCTTCCAGGTTCTCTAAAATAGCTGGAGGAAGAGGAGCATGCAGGTCTTCTCCATGTGGAGCTGGCCTAATGGCTGAAGGAATGCTTGGATACACAATTTGGTTCTTATTTTTCAAATTGCACCTCTGAACATTAACTAAACAGAAGTAACAGTCATTAAGGTGGTCTTTAGGCTCCCTCCACACCATAGGAATTGCAAATGGCATGCACATTTTCTTTCCTTTTGTCCACAATCTTAACCTCTCAACACAATAGCAGCAAACTTTCTTTGGCGCCCATGCTTTATCCTGGTCACCATGTTTCACTTTAAAATAAGAATAGTAAGCTTTTTCCACAAATGTAACAGAAAACATTTGGATTGTCCACACACTTGTGTGTAGACATTGTAGTACCTGCAGTCACAATAGAGAAATAAAATGAGAACAGCACTGGTAATGCAAGTGTCTGAGATAAACAACACTTCCTTTTTATTTTTTTGTTCAATCTTCTGTTACTAGCCTCCAGGTCTTTTTTCATCTGCGCAATTGTTTTGCGGTCTGCTTGGCAGTCTTGTAATCCATCCTCAATAGCTCAAGATGCTCAGTCCTCTTATTACGTGTATCCATTTGTTGCGACAGGCTTGCAGCTTCCGCTTGTAATGTGGAGATTTTAGACATGCTTTCCTTTATCAATGTTTTAATGTCTTTCAGCTCAGATATTAGAGGTTCCAGGATATCTGAAATATCCCTTTCCTTTGATGCTTTCAGTGGCGTCGGCAGGTCAGGCTTAGGCCTCTTGGCACTGCTCACTGCAAAAGCAGCCCCCAACTTACTTTGCTTTCCAGATGTCATTCTACAACTTATATATTATGCTCACTATATATGCGTATAATGAATACTACTAAATTGCCCATGTTTTATACACGTGTAACCTGCTAGTTAGGAAAAAAAGATGAGAAGGGAGAGAGCCGTTGATTCAAACGTCCATTCTGCTTCAGCGCCAAGCCATGCCCCTTCAATAGACAACACTTCCAAGGTCAAACAATAACAACTAGCAGCAATAGTTATTCCAGCCTAAAGGCTTACAGGTCTGTTTTGAGAAATTTCCTTCCAACAATGCTCATTAGCTACTGGCACAGCAATAAATCTTTGAAGTAAAATTGTGAAAAAACTGTACGTGATAAAAGAAAACTAAGAACCGTTCTGGAATCAGCATAAAAAAGTGAAGTAATATCACATATTAGTTTTCAGTCATCCGATATCATGCAGACTTTTTGACAAAATGACAGAAAAAGTTGAACAACACTACTGCATTAAATTTTGTGTAAAGCTTGGCGACAAAGCAATGGGTACCACACAAATAAAGGAGTGGTACAACCGCTTCAGAGATGGCCGCATATCAGTGAAGAGTGAAACACGTTCTGGTAGGCCCTCAATAACCAGAAATGAGATCGTCATTGACCAAGTGAGGACCCTGGTGATGCAGGATCATCGAATCACCAAGATGTACTACCAAGAGGTTCTGTGTCACCTTCGTAACGCTGTGAGATACAAACAGCCAGACCTTTGGGCAGCAGGCAATTGGCAGATCCATCACGATATCAACTGAAACCAACCACCCTATTCGAAAAGAAACTGAAAACTTCGCTCTTCGACAACTAACTCTTCTAGGATCATTTTTAACACCTGACCTTTACTTAGTTTGCCTAGGTTTTATGTTTCCTGTCCCCCTTCCACTCCTTCTTCCACCCTACCCTATTCCTTTCCTCTCCTCAAGTCACCTAGAGCCTGTTTAGGTGTGTGCAGCACACAAAGATTAGATTAGATATTGCACCTGCCCATTTTTCACATTTGATAAGGAGTTTCCTGGCCAAACACAACACACCTGTGATTCCTCAGGCTCCCTACTCTCCCGATATGGCTCTGTGTGACTTCTGGCTTTTCCCCAAACTGAAAATGCCCCTGAAAGAGACCAGATTTCAGTCAAGAGAAGACATCATGCAGAATGCGACGGACCAGTTGCGAGCAATCTCAAAAGAGGTGTTCCAGTGCTGCTTCTGACAGTGACAGAACTGTTGGAAGAAGTGTGTGGTAGCCCAAGGAGACTACTTTGAAGGAGATTAGTACAAGTCAGACCTCGTTTTGCGAGTAACGCTGTTTGCAAGTGTTTTGCAAGACAAGCAAAACACTCAAGCAAATCGTGCCTGGCAAACCGAGTGTTGAATCGATTTGCGAGCCCCTCCCTCAGAGAACCGGCATCGCTCCCACCCGCAAGCCTCCCCCCCCCCAGAGAACCGGCATCGCCCGCTCAAACCCGTACCCCGATCTGGCACCGGCATGCAACACTAACCCACAGGACGTGCTGGTGCCTGAAGATCCTGCCTCTTGCCGCTGGACTGGACCTTGAGCATCTGCGCATGCTCAAGGTCTTCTGGCTCCCGCTCTCTCTGAGATTCTTGGGAGAGCAGGAGCCAGAAGGTCTTGAGCATGCGCAGATGCTCAAGGCCCAGCCCTATGGCAAGAAGCAGGATCTTCAGGCATCGGCGCGTCCTGTGGGTTGATGCTGCTTGCGGGTACCAGATAGGGGGGTGGGCGGGTGATACTGGTTCTCGGGGGGGCTCATGGGCGGAGGGCGATGCCAGTTCTTGGGTGTGGGGTGGAAGCACGCCAGTGGCCTTGGGGGTGGAGGGGGTTTTTGTGATGTGGGGTGGAAGTGAGCAGCGCCGGTGGCCTCTTGGGGGAACCAATCAAGCGAGTTTCCCTTATGGAGAAACTCGCTTTGATATACGAGCACTTTGGTTTATGAGCATGCTTCTGGAACGAATTATGCTTGTAAACCAAGGTTCCACTGTATAAGATTGTTGTATCTGAATACGAGTATTTTTTATGAATAAACATAAGAATTGCTGCTGTTGGGTTAGACTAGTGGTCCATCATGCCCAGCAGTCCGCTCACGTGGCGGCCCTCTGGTCAAAGACCAGCGCCCTAACTGAGACAAGCCATACCTGCGCACGTTCTTTTTCAGCAGGAGCTTGTCTAACTTTGTCTTGAATCCCTGGAGAGTGTTTTCCCCTATAACAGCCTCCAGAAGAGCGTTCCAGTTTTCCACCACTCTCTGGGTGAAGAAGAACTTCCTTACGTTTGTACAGAATCTATCCCCTTTTAACTTTAGAGAGTGCCCTCTCGTTCTCCCTACCTTGGAGAGGGTGAACTATCTGTCCTTATCTACTAAGTCTATCCCCTTCAGTGCCTTGAATGTTTCGATCATGTCCCCTTCTCAATCTTCTCTGTTCGAGGGAGAAGATGCCCAGTTTCTCTAATCTTTCGCTGTACGGCAGCTCCTCCAACCCCTTAACCATCTTAGTCGCTCTTCTCTGGACCCTTTCGAGTAGTACCATGTCCTTCATGTACGGCGACCAGATCTGATACTTTTTGAACAGCCCTCGTATAAGACACCACATTAAATTAAATAAAATATCCTCCTATCGGTAGAACAGAGCATGTTGTTTTCCTCCTCTGGCAAGAAAAGCAAAATATACCAATGTTTCTTACCTTTTTAATAAATCTTTATTCATTTTTGCATCTTACAAGTGTAGCAATAAATGAAATTTAAAATTGAATACAGCACTTGAATTTCTATCATATTTAACATTAAATCATAAAATTTAAACCGGAACATCATCTACGACGTCAGAATTGACGTCGAGAAGAAGGCTTCTCGGCGGTGATTAGCAGCAGGGAGGTAAGGAGAGCGGCAGCGGTGGACCGGGGGGGGAAGGAAGGAGGGAGGGTTGTTTTTTTTTTGTGCAGCAGGGAGGGAAGGAGGTAAGCAGGCAAACAGGCTGGCTTTGGCGCAGCAGGGAGGGAGGGAGGCAGGCAGGCAGGCTGTTTTGGGGGTGAGGATGGGACAAAGTCTGAAAGGCAGTGAGGGGGACCTTGGAAGGAGGCATTGGAGGCACTAAGGACATAGGAAGGAGGCACTGAGGGCACTAAAGACATAGGAAGGGGCACTAAGGACATTGGAAGGAGGCACTGAGGGCACTAAGGACATAGGAAGGAGGCACTGGGGCACTAAGGACACGGGAAGGGGCACTAAGGACATGGGAAGGGGCATTGAGAACAAAGGAAGAAGGCACTGGGGGCACTAAAGACATAGGAGGCACTGAGGGCACTAAGGACATAGGAAGGGGCACTAAGGACATAGGAAGGAGGCACTTGGGGCACTAAGGACACAGGAAGGGGCACTAAGGACATAGGAAGGAGGCACTGGGGGCCCTAAGGACATAGGAAGGAAATAGAAAGGGACAATTGTTGGGCCTGAGTAAAGAAAGAAAGGATACACAGTCAGAAGGAAACGCAACCAGAGACTCATGAAATCACCAGACAGCAAAGGTAGGAAAAATTATTTTATTTTCAATTTAGTGATCAAAATGTCAGTTTTGAGAATTTATATCTGCTGTCAATATTTTGCACTACATTTGTCTATTTTTCTATAGTTACTGAGGTGGCATTGCATATTTTAAAGTCATCTTCCTTGACATCTTTGAACCCCCCCCCCCAATATAAATGATAATTAACATTTTCTCTGCGTATAGTGTGCTTTGTAGTTTTTTTAATTTTATGGTTACCATTATGAATTAATAAGATTTTATGTGTACATGAAAAATGAATGGAAGAAATTGGGGGCGGGGCTATGGTAGGATTGGGGCGGGACTGACAATTAATAGATGGCCCTTTTGATGAAAAAAATAAATGGTCACATTAGGTATGCAGTTACTGGTGGCCTAGAGGAGAAAGGGACATGAGATATGCAGTTGTTAGTGGCAACATTTGGAAGGGGGTGTCTTTTTGAGAGCTGGAAGCAAGAATGAGATGTAATTTGATTCTGCAGCCCAATATGACTTGCTACAAAGAAGAAGTATTTGGCCCAGTTCTGGTGGTTTTGGAAACTGAGACTTTGGCGGAAGCTATTGAAATAGTTAATAGGAATCCTTACGGAAATGGAACTGCCATCTTCACTACTAATGGGGCCACTGCTCGGAAATACTGCCATCTCGTGGATGTGGGACAGGTATGAAATTTGCTAATCCCTACTGCTGCTATTTATCAACTTTTTGTGCAGTTGCACAATCTGTACTCTCTCACCCAACCGGCCCTTTTCAGTGTCTCACTGGCTTACCTTACCAGACTCCTTGTATTCCTTCTCTCTTTTTGCCTGGCTTTTCTTTCTCTCTCTCATCTACATATGCAGTCTGTCACCCAATTTAAAACATTTTATTGGCATGACAACTTGTAAATTTACTGCCTGAAAAATAAATTAATTTATAAAGGAGTGTTAAAATAGAAGCGAGAGACCATTCCAGAATTCTGAGGTCTTTTTCTCCACTTTTATATTTTTGTTTATTTTTGATTTTCTGATTAATTAAGGTTTCACGCGCCTGCATTGAACTGGAGTGTATTGATAGTTTTGTATGGTGATGAGTGGTGTTTGATTTCAATTACCCCAACATTGGCTAGATAAATGTTGAATCTGGGATTGCTAGGGAGGTAAAATTTCTACATAGATGTAATAAATGACAGCTACCAGGAACCGACACGAGGCTGAGCTATTTTAGATTTAGTCCTTAGTGGAATGCAGTTAATCTCTGCGAATGAGAGTCAAATTTTTCACTGATCTTGTCAACAACAACTTGGAGCTTAAGACTCTCATCAAGCACCACCATTACTGATCTAGAGATCTCTTTGGCCCAATCACTGACTGGCACTGTTGGGGTAGTCGCCATTTTAGGAGTGCTGAGTCTAGGCTTGTCTCATGGCATCTTGGGGATTTTATGCTGGCATACCACACTTTCCAGCGCAGTGATTTTGCCACCGAATCTAGAGGTCTGCACCCACCCAACTAATCCTGTATCTGCAGAGGTTTGATTGGCAAAGGATATGGTTTGTGCATAGCAGTATATAAGAAATAAATTATTATTATTGTTTCAGAGAAGCCAGCTGCAGAGCCCTCATTCCACATGTCTGCCTAGGTGCCAGGCCTCACATGACCCCCTCACTCCCAAGCCTTTCTGCATGCTTCATCAGAGGACTGATGGGGATCTTTGAGCAGTGTAGTAGCTAGAGTTATATAGGATAAATACTGGCTTTAAATCATTTTGGTAAACAAACATTCCAGGCTGCCTCCTGGCTCCATCTCCTTTTTAAAGTATGTAACAGCGTTATCAAGAGAAATCCCCATTTCTCCGATAGCTGCATCAATATTCCTTTTTACTGTCTCTTTACGATCAATATCCTGGCACGTACAAAGTTGGAATGAAGGATATTGATCGTGAAGTGACAATAAAAATGAATATTAACCCCTGATGTAGCTATCAGTGAAATGGGGATTTCCTTGTTGGGTTCTTTTTTGGGTTTTATTTGTGGCGTCTAGATGAAAAAGTGAATTTGAGAAGTCAGATGGCTATGGAATCAGCTAAGGATCCAAACTAGTGAAGTGTGTGATTTCATAGTCACCAGATCTATTTTTGTTGCTGTTTTTTGAGTCATCTCCTAATTGTAGACAATATAATAAAATTGTAGACAATATGATGAAACCTTCTCTCAATGTGCGGTGGTAGCCAGAAAAGCAAACAAAATGCTAGGAATTATTTAAAAAAGAGATGGTTAACAAGATTAAGAATGTTATAATGCCTCTGTATCACTCAATGGGGCGACCTCACCTGGAGTATTGCGTTCAATTCTGGTCTCCTTATCTCAAGAAAGATATAGTGGCACTATAAAAGGTTCAAAGAAGAGCGACTAAGATGATAAAGGGGATAGAACTCCTCTCATATGAGGAAAGACTAAAAAGATTAGGGCTCTTCAGCTTGGAAAAGAGATGGTTGAGGGGTGATATGATTGAAGTCTACAAAATACTGAGTGGAGTAGAAAGGGTACAAATGCTAGGGAGACAAAATTCCTAGATGTCATAAATGACTGCTTCTTGAAGAATCTGGTCCAGGAACCAACAAGAAGAGGAGCTGTTTTAGAATTGGTCCTTAGTGGAATACAGGACTTAGTACGGGAGGTAACTGTGTTGGGTCCGCTGGGAAACAGTGATGAAAATATAATGAAATTTGAGCTGATAACTGGATTGATGTTGCTAAAGAAATCTGTCATAGAGGAAAACACCCTCATTGGATTCAAGACAAAGTTAGGCAAGTTCCTGCTGAACAAGAACATGCGCTGGTAGGGCTAGTCTCAGTTAGGGCGCTGGTCTTTGACTAGAGGGCCGCCGCATGAGTGGACTGCTGAGCATGATGGACCACTGGTCTGACCCAGCAGCAGCAATTCTTATGTTCTTACTGTAGCGGCATTTAATTTTTGCAAGAGTGACTACGATAAAATGAGGGAAATGGTTAAAAAGGGTCTGTAGCAAAGGTCAGAAGTGTAAACCAGGTGTGGATGTTGTTTAAAAATACCATTGTGGAAGCCCAGACCAGATGTATTCCATGTATTAAAAAATGTGGTGCCGGGTCGGGTGAGGGGGGTGTCGTTGACTGCTCGGGGGGGGAGGTGGGATCGCGGTGGAGGGGTGGCAACGCGAGCGGTGGGGGATGCCGGATCGCTGGTGGGAGATGCCGGATCGCGGGGGGGGGCGCTTGTACAGCGAGGCAAGCTCTGTTTACGAGGCACCAAGTTTGCAAGTGTTTTGCTCGTCTTGCAAAACACTCGCAAACTGGTGCATTCGTAAACCGAGGTACCACTGTATTTCTTTTTATTTTATTATTGTTTCTGTTTATTTATTTTGTATTGATACCTTTAAAGATTTATCTCTGAGAAATTGAATATAACAAGATTAATAATCCTTCAACATGGAATCGATACAGTTAATTTTGAAAAGGGCTCAACATTCTGGCAAAGACACGTGCTCATTTATAACAGTTGTTTGCTGCAGTGCTATACTAGAAAATTAGTCATAAGGAAGAATAAACATCTCTTTGGTTTGTGTTTCTATTATAAAAAGGTTGGTGGAAGTTTAAAAGGATAAATAATAATGGAAGATCTATGAAAGGATATGGCAATATGGAGAAAGCTGTGAAGCATGATGTGCAGTACTGTGTGAGGGTCGCTTGTATGATATGGCTAGATCCTCACTTTGCCTTACACTTTAAATCTGATCTTTGCCCAATTTAAGGATTGGTGCTGCATAGAAAATTAAATGGAGTTCTGTGGATGCTGCACCTTGAATTTAGAAGAACTTGAAGATAGTTTTCAGAAGATCGGATGAATTGCTGCATTGGGATTGCCTGGAGATGTTGAAAATGGAATGTTATTATATGCTGCGCTTTGAAAAAGTTTGCTGGTTTGCTATATTCTATGCGTAGCATAATTAATTTTTTGGTGTTCTGTCAAAATACTGGCAAAGAGTGATTTTGTCATATACCATATTATGAATCTTCCATGGTGGTATGAGCCTGAAGTTTCATAGAAAATGGGGTATTATGGTTTGGAAAAAAAAAGTATAAATAAATAAAATAACATATTAGTCACATGTTGAAGGTGAAAGAATGTAATAACTTTGTGTTTATTTAAGATTACATGGTATCATTGTAATAGAATGTAGATTCTTTAATTGCCTTTGTAACAAAATATTTTGTGATGAGTTTGACATGTTTTTATTTTTGGGTATAATCTCTTACTTGTTTTCAAGTTTATGTGTGGAAGGATGTCTTGTAGTATGAGTGAATGTGGAGGTAAGCATTATGAGGGGGAGTATGTTGGATGTTGGATTTTGTATGTTAATGAGTTGGGATTTGAGTGCATGAAGATTGGGGTATGTTTTTGGAGTGGAAGGGGTAAAGGGGAATATTCATAGGTATTAATTTCGCTAATTGAGTCATTCATATGTATATTGAAGACTTAACTATATGGTTAAATAGAAGAAGAATATTCTTTGTTTATATGATTATAGCAAATATCTTCTTATGTTAATCATTAGGGGAAAAAAAGAGGAAAAACACTGATTGAGAATAGAATTTAAGTGATTTCTGGTTAATAAATGACTTACATTTTATTATTTAGGATGATTAATATATTTATGAGAATTATTATGATCTTGGCCTGGGGGGAGTTTTTCATTTACTTGATCTAGTATGTGTGTTTCGAAGTTGGCACTGTTATATTGGGGGGAGTGGGTTGGGGGAGTAATGGGAGGGTTTTTGGGAAAGAGGTGGGGATTAATTTAGATTTTCAGAGTGAGGAAAAGAATATATAATAATTATTTTGTGGATATATGTAATTATTATGTTTCATTTTGTATAATGGATTTCAAAATTTTTTCTTTAAATGTTAATGGCCTTAATCATCTGATAAAAAGAAAAAAGACGCTATTATATTTAAAACAGCAGAATGCGGATGTTTGTTTTATACAGGAGACTCACTTTTCTGGAGATGACTCAAAGAAATTAATTGGTAATTAATAATAATAATAATTTTATTTTTGTATACCGCCATACCCAGTGAGTTCTAGGCGGTTCACATTAATTAAACATAGTTACATACAGTTAAGTATTAATTGAACAGAGTTGCAGGCAACGAAGTAGATGAAATTGGGGAGCAGGATAGAGTGGATCAAGGGAGGTGGGGTGGGGCGTAATAAAGGGGAGGGAGGAATGAATCAAGGAGATGAATCAAAGAAATTAATTGGTAATTGGGTGAAGGAAGACTGTGAAGACCTGCAAAGGGACCTGACGAGACTGGAAGAATGGGCAAAAAAGTGGCAAGTGAGTTTTAACGTAGAGAAATGCAAGGTCATGCATGTAGGGAAAAAGAACCCGATGTTCAGCTACAAAATGGGGGGAATATTGCTAGGGGTGAGCAACCTTGAAAGAGACCTGGGGTGATGGTGAACACAACATTGAAACCTTCGGCGCAGTGTGCGACAGCCTCAAAGAAAGCGAACAGAATGCTGGGCATCATCAAAAAGGGTATCACAACCAGGACGAAAGAAGTCATCATGCCGCTGTATCGCGCAATGGTGCGTCCGCACCTGGAGTACTGTGTCCAGTACTGGTCGCCGTACCTCAAGAAGGACATGGCGGTACTCGAGGGAGTCCAGAGAAGAGCGACTAAACTGATAAGAGGTATGGAAAATTTTGCATACGTTGACAGGTTAAAAATGCTGGGGCTGTTCTCCCTAGAGAAGAGGAGACTTAGAGGGGACATGATAGAAACCTTCAAAATCCTAAAGGGCATTGAAAAAGTGAATAAGGACAGATTCTTCAAACTGTGGGGACCCACAACCACTAGGGGTCACTCGGAGAAATTGAAAGGGTCAGGTTTAGAACAAATGCTAGGAAGTTCTTTTTTACCCAGAGGGTGGTGGACACTTGGAACGCGCTTCCGGAGGATGTGATAGGCCAGAGCACTTTACAGGGGTTCAAGAAAGGTTTGGATAGGTTCCTGGAGGACAAGGGGATTGAGGGGTACAAATAGAACTAGAGGTAGGTTATAGAAGTGGTCAGAAACCACTTCACAGGTCATAGACCTGATGGGCCGCCGTGGGAGCGGACCGCTGGGCGAGATGGACCTCTGGTCTGACCCAGTGGAGGCAACTTCTTATGTTCTTAAGAGAAAATGAAAGCAGGCATGGTTAAAAGGCGAAATGAGAGACTATTACAGCCAAGAAAACATCTTTTAAAGAATGGAATAAGGATCCCAATGAAGAAATTAAGAAGAGGCATAAGCACTAGCAAGTTAAATGGAAAGCATTGATAAAGAAAGCTAAGCAAGAATATGAAGAACAACTTGCCAAAGAGGCAAAAACTCATAGTAACAATTTTTTAAGGTACATCAAAAGCAGAAAACCTGTGAGGGAATCCATGGGACTGTTGGATGATCATGGAGTAAAAAAATGCACTCAGGGAGGATAAGGCCATAGCAGAGAGAGTGAATGAATTCTTTGCTTCAGTCTTTACGAAAGAAGTTGTAAGAAATCTTCCTGAAATGGTTTTCAAGGGTAATGAGGCGGAGGAATCAAAAGAAATCTTGGTGAACCTGGAAGATGTACTAAACTAAATCGACAAGTTAAAGAGTGATAAAGCACCTGGGCTGGCTGATATACATCCACAACGAATATAAACCTCACTGGTTAGGGATCAATTACAGAATGGCACAAGATCTCTTAACATATCCACATCTGTGATGGTTCTGTTTGAGCTCAAATCCTGGCCTTCTGGTTGAATGTAGCTGGTATGCTTACTGCTGTTTTAACTATTGTCTTTTTTACAAAATGTATAAATAAAGATGCTAAGAGCAGAGCTCCTCTACGAACCCTTGAAAAAGCCCTTGTGGGTGAAACTGGTCCCGTCGGGGCATGCTAAAGACACACTGCATTAAAGGATAAGTAAAAATGAAATATGTGCTGTTTTCAGTCTTTATTTATACATTTTGTAAAAAAGACAATAGTTAAAACAGTGGTAAGCATACCAGCTACATTCAACCAGAAGGCCAGGATTTGAGCTCAAACAGAACCATCACAGATGTGGATATGTTAAGAGCTCTTGTGCTATTCTGTAATTGATCCCTATTCTGTAATTGATCCCTACAGTGAGGTTTACATTTGTTGTGGGAGTTTCCAAGCTGCCTCACTTAAGAACATAAGCAGTGCCTCTGCTGGGTCAGACCAGAGGTCCATCGTGCCCAGCAGTCCACTCACGTGGCGGCCCAACAGGTCCAAGACCTTTGCAGTAATCCTCTATCTATACTCCTCTATCCCTTTATCCAACAGAAAATTGTCCAATCCCTTCTTGAACCCCAATACTGTACTCTGTCCTATCACGCCCTCTGGAAGCGCATTCCAGGTGTCCACCACATGTTGGGTGAAGAAAAACTTCCTAGCATTTGTTTTGAAGCTGTCCCCTTTCAACTTTTCTGAATGCCCTCTCGTCCTTGAGTTTTTCGAAAGTTTGAAGAATTTGTTCCTCTCCACTTTCTCTATGCCCTTCATGATCTTGTAGGTCTCTATCATATCCCCTCTTAGTCTCTTCTTTTCCAGGGAAAAGAGCCCGAGTTCCTCTAATCTCTCAGCATATGAAAGATTTTCCATACCTTTTATCAGATGTGTCGCTCTCCTTTGCACCCTCTCGAGTATCGCCATATCCTTCTTAAGGTACGGCGACCAATGTTGTATGCAGTATTCCAGATTAGAGAGTTGCGCGGGGACAGAAATCCCACCCGTCCCCGCGAGGAATCCCCTCCATCCCTACCCGTCCCTATAAACTACAGAAATAGTTATTTAATTTAATTATGCTACTGAATTAAAGGCTCTGGTAGAAACCCATTTACAAATAAGCAAAAAGACTATTAATTTAGAAATATTAATTGGGAAGAATACATACTTTGTAAACGGGTTTCTACCAGAGCCTCTAATGTTTATAAATTTTTATCAACACAACTAATATACTACTTTATCCTAAAGCAAAAAAAAAAAAAGAAATAGAATTTTTTTCCTACCTTTGTTGCCTGGTTTCTGCTTTCCTCATGTTCTCATTCAATTCCTTCCATCCACTGTCTCTCTTCGCTTTCATTTACTCTGTTACTGTGCCTCCCTTTCTTCCCCCTTCCAAATTGGTCTGAAACCCATCTTCTTCCCTCCGCTCCCCCCATAATCTGGCATCTCTGTCTTCTTCCCTGCCAGCGTCTTCTCCCCACTCTCTCTTCCCCATTTCCTTTCAGCGTCCTTCTCCCCCCCCCATCTTCCCCATGTCCTGTCAGCATCCTTCTCCCCCCTCTGTCTTCCCCATGTGCTTTCAGCGTCCTTCTCCCCCCCCCCGTCTTCCCCATGTCCTTTCAGCGTCCTTCTCTACCCCAGTGCTTTCAGCGTCCTTCTCCCCCCTCAGTTTTACCTTAAGCGTCTTTTCCTCTCCACTCCACCTTTCCTCCCTTTCTCCCTCCCTGCCCCTTACCTTTGTGGCGCTTACCCGCCCGACTGACAACAGAACAGGCCCGGTCCAACAAACCTCCCTCCCTGTAGCCGCAAATCTAAATTACCTTCTTACAGCAGCTGGGCAGGGAGGTTTGTTGGACCGGGCCTGTTGTCGGTCGGACGGTGGACCTGGCTGGCTGTGCTGCACCCGGGCGGACCGCCCCCCGTCTTGTAACACTGCCTTTTCCCTCCCTGCCCTGCCGCAGTAGTACTACACAGCCGAATGGAAGTCTTCACGATGTCAGCGCTGACGTCGGAGGGAGGGAGGGCTTTGCTTAAGCCCTCCCTCCGATGTCAGCGCTGACATCAGGAAGACTTCCGTTCAGCTGTGTAGTACTACTGCGGCAGGGCAGGTAGGGAGACGAGCTTCGCAGCTAAGTATATCCAGCCCCGCAGGAACCCCGCGACCCTCGGAGGCGTTCCCACGGGATCCCCGCGACCCGAAGGGTGAACCCACAGTATCCCCGCGGGTCCCGCGGGATTCCCGTCGTCCCCATTCCCGTGCAGCTCTCTATTCCAGAAGCGGACACATCATCGCCCGATACAACGGCAGTATAACTTTTTTCATTCTGGTTGTAATACCCTTCTTGATTATACTTAGCATTCTATTCGTTTCTTAGCGGCTGCTGCGCACTGTGCTGCCGGCTTCATTGTCCTGTCCACCATTACCCCCAAGTCCCTTTACCAAGGGCAGGTCCTGCCAATCCAATCTAATTAGTTTCTTTGACTGGATAACAAGGAAACTGGATGTGTGTGAGTCCCTAGACGTCGTTTACTTGGACTTTAGTAAAGCTTTTGATAGCGTTCCGCACCGCAGACTATTGAACAAGATGAAATCAATGGGACTGGGAGAGACATTAACTACATGGGTCGGTGATTGGCTAAACGGTAGACTTCAGAGAGTGGTGGTGAATGGTGCCCCTTCAAAAACGTCAGAAGTGATCAGTGGAGTGCCTCAGGGCTCGGTCTTGGGCCCGATCCTCTTCAACATATTTGTGGGAGATCTGACTCAGGGGCTTCAGGGTAAAATCACATTATTCGCCGATGACGCCAAACTATGCAACATAGTAAGTGAGAACACTTTACCAGACAGTATGACGCAGGATCTACTTCGATTGGAACACTGGTCCTCGACTTGGCAGCTAAACTTCAATGCTAGAAAATGTAAGGTCAGGCACCTCGGCAGCAGGAATCCATGCAAAACTTACACACTAAATGGTGAAACCTTAGTTAGGACCAAGGCGGAACGTGATTTGGGGGTGATCATTAGCGAAGACATGAAGACTGCCAATCAAGTAGAGAAGGCTTCATCATAGGCAAGACAAATGATGGGTTGTATCCGAAGAAGCTTTATCAGCCAGAAGCCCGAAGTTATAATGCCGTTGTACAGATCCATGGTGAGGCCTCATCTGGAATATTGTGTACAATTCTGGAGGCCACATTACCAAAAAGATGTGCTGAGAGTTGAGTCGGTTCAAAGAATGGCCACCAGGATGGTCTCGGGACTCAAAGACCTCCCGTATGAAGAAAGGCTGAATAAATTGCAGCTATATTCACTCGAAGAACGTAGAGAGAGAGGAGACATGATAGAGACATTTAAATATATCACCGGCCGTATTGAGGTGGAGGATGATATCTTCTTTTTTAAAGGTCCCTCGGCCACAAGAGGACATCCGCTGAAAATCAGGGGTGGGAAATTTCATGGCGACACAAAGAAGTTCTTCTTCACCGAAATGGTGGTCGATCGTTGGAATGAACTTCCACTTCAGGTGATTCAGGCCAGCAGCATGCCGGATTTTAAAAGGAAATGGGATACACATGTGGGATCTCTAGGGGGGTAAATTCAAGGGGGTGGGGTTGTTGGAGTGGGCAGACTTGATGGGCTGTGGCTCTTTTCTGCCGTCATAAGAACATAACATAAGCAATGCCTCTGCTGGGTCAGACCTGAGGTCCATCTTGCCCAGCAGTCCGCTCACGCGGCGGCCCAACAGGTCCAGGACCTGAGCAGTAATCCTCTATTTATACCCTTCTATTCCCTTTTCCAGCAGGAAAATGTCCAATCCTTTCTTAAATCCCAATACTGTATTCTGCCCTATAACGTCCTCTGGAAGCGCATTCCAAGCGTCCACCACACGTTGGGTAAAGAAGAACTTCCTGGCATTTGTATTGAATCTGTCCCCTTTCAACTTTTCCGAATGGCCTCATCTTCTATGTTTCTATGGGTACTCTCATTCAATAACATCCCTCCCATCGTATAGCTATACCTTGGGCTACTGCTTCCTACATGTAATACTTTATATTTCTCCACGTTGAACTTCATCTGCCATCTCATTGCCCATTCCTCTAGTTTGTTCAAGTCCCTTTGCAATTCTTCACAGTCCTCTTTAGTCCGAGCACCACTAAATAGTTTGGTGTCATCTGCAAATTTTATTATTTAACACTTCGTCCCTGTTTCTAGGTCATTTATAAATATATTAAATAGCAGCGGTCCGAACACTGACCCCTGCGGAACACCACTTGTGACCTTCCTCCAGTCCAAGTAGTGGCCCTACCCTTCACACCTACCCTCTGTTTCCTACCTGCCAACCAATTTTTGATCCATCTGTGTATGTCTCCTTCCACCCCATGGTTCTTTAGTTTCCGAAGTAGGCATTCATGGGGTACCTTGTCAAAGGCTTTTTGGAAATCTAGATATACTATGTCTATGGGGTCTCCTTAGTCCATCCGTTTGTTAATTCCTTCGAAGAAGTGCAATAAGTTCGTTAGGCACGATCTCCCCTTGCAGAATCTATGTTGGCTGGTTATCAGAAGTTTATTTCTTTCAAAATGCACATCGATGTTGTCTTTTATTAGTGCTTCCGCCATCTTTCCCGGAACCAAGGTCAGACTCACCGGTCTGTAGTTTCCCGGGTCACCTTTTGATCCCTTTTTAAAGATGGGCATAACATTGGCTATCTTCCAATTCTCCGGGATCATGCCTGTTTTCAGTGATAGATTGCAAATTTGCTGCAGTATTTCCACTATTTCCTCCTTTAGTTCCTTCAGAACCCTTGGGTGAATTCCTTCCTGGACCCGGGGATTTATCAGTTTTTAATTTTTCTATTTGCCTGCGTACGTCTTCGAGTCTTACTTCCATGGATGTTAATTTTTCTTTTTGGTCTCCTTTGAAGATTTGGTCTGGTTCCGGTATGTTGTAAATACAGACAAAAAGAACATGTTAAGTCTTTCTACAACTTCTTTCTCCTCCTTCACCACTCCCTTCCTGTCTCAGTCATCCAGCAGTCCCACCTTCTCCCTAGTTGGCTGCTTCCCTTTAACGTATTTGAAGAACAGTTTGAAATTTCGTGCCTCCCTGGTAGTCTCTCTTCCTGTGGTCTTTCCAGTTCTCCTTAGTTTTGTCCTTTTTCCTGAATGAAGTCTTCTTATCGCCTATCGCTTCCTTCACTTCTTTAGTTATTCAGGCCGGGTCTTTTGCTCGACTCTTTTTGCACCCCTTTCTGAATCTGGGGATATACAGATTTTGCGCCTCGCTCACCGTGTCCTTGAAAAAAAAACCAGGCTTGCTCTACCGTCTGCAATTTCTTGGAAGTGTTCCTAAGTTTCTTCCTTACCATTCTCCTCATCGCTTCGTAGTTCCCTTTCTTGAAGTTGAAAGTTGTCGCTATGGTTCTCTTTCCCTTCTGTATTCCTACTTCAGCCTTGAACTTGATCATATTATGATCGCTGTTTGCCAACGGTCCCACTACTTTCGCTTCCTTTGCAGGTCCCCTTAACCCATTTAGGATTAGATCCAGAGTGGCATTTCCTCTCATCGGTTCTCCAACAAGCTGCTCCATGAAGCAACCTTGTGTAGCCTCCAGGAATTCTGTCTCCCTAGTGCATAATGAGCTTCCAAGATTCCAGTCTATCCCGGGATAGTTGAAGTCTCCCATAATAACCGTGTTACTGCTTTTGCATTCTCTCTTTATCTCTGCTTTCATTTCTTCGTCGACATCTTCGGTTTGTCCAGGTGGACGATAGTATAGGCCTATCTTTATCTCAGGCCCTTTCCTTCCAGGTATTTTAACCCATAGCGATTCCAGTTTGTTGGTCGTCTCTGCTGTGTCCACTCTGGTCGAGTGTATGCTTTCTTTTATGTAAAGGGCAATTCCACCTCCTTTCTGTCCTGACCTGTCCTGGCGATAGAGCTTGTACCATGTTTCAGAGACTCCAATGATGTCTATGTCCTCTGCTTTGACCATGACTTCTAGTTCCCCCATTTTGTTCCTTAGGCTCCTTGCATTGGTATATATGCAATTTAGATCCTGGTGTTTTCTTGTCTTTATTTCCTTTCCCTGTGCTTTGATCTTTAGTTTCTTCTCTTCGCTACAATCTTCCTAATCTCCTCTTCCGGGTTAGTCAACTCCTATAATTTGCCCTTTGTTTCTTCCCAGCCTTTTTCCCCCTTAGTATCTTCGCGGGATACTTTCTTCTGAATCATCGACGTTTGGTCGACTGTCAGCTTTCCCCTTCTTCCTAGTTTAAAGCCTGCTCTATTCCTCTCCTGACGTTGTTTGCTAATAGTCTAGTTCCCGCCGCGCTCAGGTGCAGTTCATCTCTCCTGTAAAGCTTGCTCTTGCCCCAGAATGTTGTCCAGTTCTTCACAAAGTGGAACCCCTCTTCCTCACACCATCTCCTCATCCATGCATTTATTGATTGTAGTTCCTCCTGCCTTTTCACATCTGCCCTCGGTACTGGTAGGATCTCTGAGAACGCTATCTTCCTAGTTCTCATCTTCAACTTCCTTCCCAGAATCTTGAACTGTTCTATCAGCACACTTCTTCTGGAGTCTCTCTTGCTGACATCATTTGTCCCGATGTGGATCATTACTGCAGTCTCTTCTGTCTCCGCTCCTTCCATTATCTTTCCAATTTTGTCAACTACGTCCTTTGTTCTTGCTCCTGGGAGGCAGGCCACTAGTCGATCCTCTCTCCCTCCTGCTATGTGGCTGTCCACATGCCTCAGGATTGAATCTCCCACTAGGATCGCAGACTTCCCCTTCTTCAATTTTTGTTTTGGTCTCAGGTCAATATCCTTGGTGTGCTTCTTGTTCTCCTTTCCATGTTGATGTTGGTGTAATTTCATCTTTCACCTGAAGTTCGTTCTCTTCCACCCTCCTCCTGTAGGCTTCCTCAATGAATTTCTCGAGTTCCCTGACTTCCTCTTCAATGTGTCTCTCACTCATGAAGTCCTCAGCTGTCTTGATTGGGTCCTTCTAGCTTCTGTATCTTGTTCTCTAGTCGCTTGACTTCCTTCTTCAAGCTTTTCAGCTCCTGACACCGACCGCATACATATGACTGTCTCCCCGAGGGGAGGTAGTCATACATATGACAGTCTGTGCAGAACACTGGAAAGCTCATTTTCTGGATTCCCTCTGCTTCCATTGTTGTTCGCCTTTTTAAAAATTTTTTTTTGTAGTCCTTTCTTCTTTACGGTATTTTTGTACCTGTGTGAGTATGTGTGTTCTTCTGTGTCTGCTGCTAGCTACTTTCTTAGTCCCTTTGTTGTATGTTGTGCCCTGTATCCACTCCTAATGTGTCATTTTTGTCTAGTGTTGTACCTGTGTTGTACCTGTGTGAGTATGTGTGAGGTGTTCTGTGTTGGCTGGTGTTCGTACTTTAAGTTAACAGTTTACATATGACCTGCTGCTGTTACATATGTAAGTGCCCTCTGTGCCTGCTTTGTTTTGCTTTTTAAGTTCTTATTGATTGCTGTGTTGTTGGTTTCTTTACCTTGTTGCCCTTCCTTGATGTCCTGACTCTGCCCTTCTTAAGGCCCTTCGCAAAGGCGCTCTCGCTAAGGCAAGCGCCTTTGCCGCTCGCCTTCGCTGCACGCTGAACGGCTGCGCGCCGTTGGCTCCTCCCCTTTTAAGGGGGAGATCGGCTGCGGGGTGCCGCTGACGTTGGAGGGGTGGACGGAGTTATCTCTTGCCTCTGCCCCTCTCTATGCCTTGCCTCGCTTTGCCTGCCTTTGGTTTTCTCCCTCCTCCTTTCTCCCTCTGCTTACCCCGTGCTCCTGCTTCTTCTGCTCCTTTAGTGTTTACTAAGTATAATGGCTAGATGGTATACATCCCAGGGTACTGAAAGAACTTAAACATGAAATTGTTGATTTGTTAGTGATCTATAACCTGTCGCTAAAATCATCTATAGTACCTGAAGATTGGAGGGTGGCCAATGTTATGCTAATTTTTAAAATGGGTCCAAGGGGAGATTACATTACATTACAGATTTTTATTCTGCCATTACCTTTCGGTTCAAAGCGGATTACAAAAAGAGTTATGGAAAAAGGGTTACAACGTTAGATCAGAGAAGGTTTCCAAGAGAGGGAAAAGTAGGATCTGGGGTTAGGGAGGGGATGGTAAGAGGGGGGTTAAGCTTTATCATGGTATTAAGCTTTATTAAGGGATTTCTTGAAGAGTATAGTTTTTATTTCCTTTCTGAACATCTTGTAGTCTGGGGTTGTTGTCAATAGGTTGGAGACTTGGTTGTCTGTCTTTGCTGCCTGAGTGGCCAGTAGTCCGTTGTATAGTTTTTTCCGTTTTAATTTTTGATTGGGGGGTAAGTGAATGGGGTGTGTGTTTTTCTATGCCTGGTAGAGGTGGTTTGGATGAGGCGGTCGTTTAGGTAGGTTGGGCTGTCTCCATTTATAGTTTTAAATAGTATACAGTAGAATTTAAATTGTATTCTTTCCTGGATTGGAAGCCAATGAGAATTGATGAATGCCTCAGTAATGTGATCATGTTTTTTCAATGAATAGACGAGTCTCAGAGCTGTATTCTGAATTGTCTGTAGTTGTTTAATCATTATTGCAGGGCAGGGGAGGTAGAGGATGTTGCAATAGTCTAGGATACTTAGGATTAGAGATTGTACTAGGAGCTGAAATTGTGTTTTTTCAAAGAATTTTCGGACTTGTCTAAGGTTTCTCATAACTGCGAAAGATTTCTGTATTATTTTGTTAATTTGTGGTTGCATGGTGCAGCCTCTGTCAATAGTCATACCTAGAAGTTTTAGGGTGGTTTGCAAAGGGTAGTTGATAGAGTTGATTTCTAAGTTGGTTATGGTTGGGATTTTGTTATTTTCTAGGAGAATGAATTTAGTTTTGTCTGGGTTGAGTTTCAGTTTGTGGTCTTCCATCCAAGTCGTAACTGTAGCTAGAGTTCTGTGTAGTGTGTCTGACATTAAGAGCATTGGTTGGTCGAAAGGAATGAGGATGGCGATGTCATCAGCATAGCTATAAGAGGATAGGCCTTGTTTGTTCAGGTAAACGCCAAGAGAGGCCGTATATAGGTTGAAGAGAGTAGGAGACAGTGGGGACCCTTGTGGAACGCCGCAGGGGTTGGACCAAGGTTTGGATTTTTCTTTGTCTGATTTTACTTTGTATGTTCTGGATTTTAAGAAACCTTCAAACCATGAGTATACTTTATCTGAGATGCCTATTGAGTCCAAGATTTGCAGTAGGATGTTATGGTCTACCAGGTCAAATGCCGCCATCAGGTCTAACTGTATGAGCAGCATTTTTTTTCCAATGCTGAGGTGTTGTCTTGCTGTGTCGATAAAGGAGCCTAGTAGTGTCTCTGTGCTGAAGTTAGTTCTGAAGCCGGATTGCGTGGGATGGAGTAAGTTATGGTCCTCGAGATAGTTGGTGAGGAATTTGGCTACTAATCCTTCTGTTAGTTTGATATATAGAGGTATTGAGGCTATTGGTCTGTAGTTGGATGAGAGGTCTGTTGGTCTTTTTGGGTCTTTTAAGATTGGGGTGATGATGATTTTGCTGAGGTCATTCGGGAAAATGCCATCTGTGAGCATAGTTTGTATCCAGTGTAGGAGTAAGGTACGGAACTTAGTGCTCGCTGATGACAGGAGATATGGCGGGCAGTGATTGAGTTCACATGATGCGTAGCTGTACTTATTGTAGAGTTTGTTGAATTCGGTCCAATGTATCTTAGGGAATTAGGACCAAGATCTATCTGCAGCACAAGATTCATTTTCTGTGGGGAGTATTGTGACTTCAAGTAGGTGGGTTGGGTTACTAATGAGAGTAGCTCTGGTGTTTGTAATTTTATTCTTGAAGTGTTCAGCTAGGAGGGAGGCTGAAGGGGAGGAGTTATTGTTAGTGGTCAAATAGGGTATGGTGTTAGTTAGATCTTTTAATATTTGGAATAGTTTTTTGGTGTCTTGGGTTTCCGTGCCTATTAGGTTGGTGTAATGTTCTTTTCTCTTTTCTTTTAATAGAAGTTTGTATTGTTTATTAAATTTTTTCCAGGTTGTTTTCGTGTGATCTTGGTTGGTTTTTCTCCATTTTCTTTCCAGACGTCTACATTGTCTCTTGAGTAGGAGTAATTCTTCGTCTAACCATTGGTCTGATCGTCTGCATGTTCTGGTTTTGGTTCGAAGTGGGGCTTGTTCATCAAGGATGTTGTTGCTCAAATAGCCCCAGTGTGAAATGAAGTCTTTGGGGTTATCTTCTTGGATTTTTCATCTACTTTTGACCAGAAAATGGTGGGCTCGATGCATTTGCATGATGTGTAGGTTACTATTTTGGATATTGGTTTGGATTTGTTTTTGGTCCAGATGATGTTGAAGGTGTAAGTGTAGTGGTCTCACCAGAGGGATGGGGACCAGGTTCCATTAGACGTTTTAATTTCTGAAGTAGATGTTTGATGGGTCATGAAGGCTGCAATGTCCAGTTGGTGTCCTTTCTCATGAGTAGTTTGTGGGTTTAAAATTTGGAAGGATAGGGCATTGAGGAAAGAAAGTAGATTGTCTACTGGCTTGGATGAATGGTCTTCAAGATGAAGGTTTAGGTCTCCTAGGATAAGATTGTGTGCTGCTGTAAGTAAGTTTTGGTATATGAAGTTTTCAAATTTGGATCTAACCATGGCCCAGTTTCCCGGTGTTAACAGAGCATGCAGTTTAGTGAGTTTTTCAGTGCGGTGGAAGAGATTTGACATGCTAAAAGGTCCATGTAAGGGGTAGAAGTTTTTTCCAATATGTTTAAGGTTAGGGAATCTTTGAGTAAGATCGCTAATCCACCTCCTCTTTTTTTCTCTCTGCAGGTCACTGTAATTTTGTATCCTTGAGGGCAGACTTCTGTAATTCTTGGGTCTGTGTCCGATGTTAGCCAGGTTTCTGTGAGGAAGAGGCAGTCTAGGTTTTCGTTTTTTATCCAGGTTTTTATAAGTTCTGTTTTTGGACCTAGGGCTCTGACGTTTAAGTAGGCACAGTTAAGGGTGGTGGTTTCTGTTTGGTGGTTGTGAATCATTTTAGGGTAGATGAGTGAATTTGGGTTATGGTGCGGTTTGGTCTTGGGTTGTGTTGCTCTTCTTCCCCATGCTGGTGTTATGGGGTGTTGAACGCTTGTTTGATGGTTGGAGTTTCTGTCTATTGGAACTCTCCTGTTAGGGTGAAGGGTTTTGATTGCAATTGAGCTAATGGGAATGTTGGGTAGGTTGTTTGCTTCTACCTTACAGCTGGATATGAGAAGGATTATTAATATGATAATCTGGGTGTTTGTTTGTGGAATTAGCTTCATTATGGAGGTGGAGCTGCTGGTAGAGGCAGTGTAGTTTCCAGTGATTAGGTTGTTGGCTGTGTTTAGTGTCTGGGTAGGAGAGTGAGTTGTGGAGGGAGGTGTTGAGGACCGGCGAGAAGGTAAAAGAAACTAAAACCGGCAAAATCAAACTTTTAAACTGTTGGGGAGATCCCTCTGAGCCTTCCAACTGGCTCAGCGGTGCACCGTTGGGATTGGAGGGGGCGGAGTTCGCTCCCACGCCCAGAGTGTGCCTTACTCTGCTCCCGCTCTGCCCCGAGTGCTCCCGGTCCGTGGGAGGAGGTGTTGAGGTCCGTCGAGAGGTAAAAGAAACTGAAACCGGCAAAAACAAACTTTTAAACTGTTGGGAAGATCCCGCTGAGCCTTCCAACTGGCTCAGCGGTGCACCCTCGGGAGGGGAGGTGGCGGAGTTCGCTCCCGCTCTGCCCCGAGTGCTTCCGGTCCGTGGGGGGAGGTGTTGAGGTCCGTCGAGAGGTAAAAGAGACTGAAACCGGCAAAAGCAAACTTTTAAACTGTTGGGGAGATCCCTCTGAGCCTTCCAACTGGCTCAGCGGTGAACCGTCGGGAGGGGAGGGGGCGGAGTTCGCTCCCACGCCCAGAGTGTGCCTTACTCTGCTCCCGCTCTGCCCCGAGTGCTCCCGGTCCTTGGGGGGAGGTGTTGAGGTCCGTCGAGAGGTAAAAGAAACAGAAACCGGCAAAAGCAAACTTTTAAACTGTTGGGGAGATCCCGCTGAGCCTTCCAACTGGCTCAGCGGTGCACCGTTGGGAGGGGAGGGGGCGGAGTTCGCTTCCACGCCCAGAGATCCGGAGAATTACAGACTGGTAAACCTGACCTCAGTGCTATGCAAAATAGTGGAAACAATTATAAAAAAATACATATAGACAAACATGATTTAATAAGACAGAGTCAGCATGAGCTCAGCCGAGGGGAGGTCTTGCCTCACCAATTTGCTTGACTACTTTGAAGGTGTAAATAAACTTGTGGATAAAGGCGAGCCGCTTGATGTAGTGTATCTAGATTTCCAGAAAGCTTTTCACAAAGTTCCTCATGAGAGGCTCCTGAGAAAATTAAAGAGTTATGGGATAGGAGACAGTGTTGAATTGTGGATTAAGAATTGGTTATCGGACAGAAAACAAAGGGTAGAGTTAAATGGCCATTTTTCACAATGGAGGATGGTAAATAGTGGTGTGCCGCAGTGATCTGTACTGGAACCGGTACAATTTAACTTATTTATAAATTATCTGGAAATTGGAACTATGAGTGAAGTGATTAAATTTGCAGATGACACTAAATTGTTAAAACGCATGCGGACTATGAAAAACTGCAGGAAAACATTACGAAATTGGAAGACTTGGCGTCCAAATGGCAGATGAAATTTAATGTGGACAAATGCAAAGTGATGCACATTGGGAAGAATAACCCGAATTACAGTTGTGGGATGCTAGGGTCCACCTTGGGGGTTAGTACCCAAGGAAAAGATCTGGGTTAGAGAATGACACGGGGATAAAATTTGTCCCCGTCCCCATGGCCACCGTCCCTGACACCACCCCGTCCCCATCCCCGCGACTACTATCCCTGCAGCATCCATACAAGTCTCAGTATTGTAATATTTAGCCTATTCCTTCCTTATAAATCAAAGTTCTGGCTGCTGAACTAGAGAAAGAGATGTTCAGCTGGCAGGGCTTTGTGTATAAATTTTTATCAACACAACTAATATACTATTTTATCCTAAAGCAAAAAAAATAAAATAAATATAAAAAATTTTTTCTACCTTTGTTGTCTGGTTTCTGCTTTCCTCATCTTCTCCTCATTCATTTCTTTCCATCCACTGTCTGCCTTCTCTTTCTCTTTCATATGCTCTGTTACTGTGCCTCTCCCTTCCATCTCTCCTTCCACCCCCACATCAATTGGTCTGCCACCCTTCTTCTTCCCTTCACTCCGAGCCCCCATATTCTGGAATCTCACTCTTCCCATTTCCTTTCAGCGTCTGTTCCTCCCCACCCCACCTTCCCCAGTTCCCTTTAGCGTCTGTTCTTTTCTAGCCCACCTTCCCCAGTTCCCTTCAGTGTCTGTTCCTCCGCACCCCACCTTCCCCAGGTCCCTTCAGCGTGTTCCTCCCCACCCCACCTTCCCCAGGTCCCTTCAGCGTGTTCCTCCCCACCCCACCTTCCCCAGGTCCCTTCAGCGTCTGTTCTTCTCCACCCCACCTTTCCTCCTTTTCTCCCTCCCTGCTCCTTAACTTCGCGGCAGGCAATTTCTCTAAAAGTGCTTCCTACCAGCAGCCGGAGTGTTGAAATTGCGTGTGGCTGCAGGAAAGGTCGTCTCTGATGCAACTTCCGGTTTTCGTCAGAGATGACCTTTACGGCAACCACATGCGATTTCAACGCTCCGGCAGCTGGTAGGAAGCACTTTTAGAGAAATTGCCTGCTGCAAAAGTAAGGAGCAGGGAGGGAGATGCTCAGACTGTGGCGATCGGGCGGCAGCAATCAGAAGGGATGGAGGGAGGGAAATGATCAGGCGGCGGCAGCTATCAGTATGGAAGGAGGGAGTATGCAGAGACAAGGCCATTCACCACTCCACAGGGCGGTGAATGGCCGCCTCCCTGTACCCACGGTGACCACTTCTTTTCTCTCCCTCGTTTCGGCAGGTTACCAGCAGCTACCTGCCACTGTGTCATTCTCTAATTTGGGTGTCATTTATTTATGTATTTGCTCGTTTGTTTAGCCCATCCTCTCAAAGGAGCCCAGAATGTACAAGAGTACATTCACAATGTGGGCCAAGACATGACATAGATGACATAGTTGACAATATAGACATGACAAAATATAGTTCACTATACAGCATCTGAGTGACAGGTAGCACAGTTAATGTTGTACTAGGAATGGCTAGGAATGTACTAGGAATGTGTTCCATAAGTCAGATAGTGGAGGTGCTAAGTTTCTGGGTGCATGTTATTAAGGCGCTGGGTTTGTAAAGAGGAAGGTTTTTACGGCCTTCCTGAAGCTTCATAGTCCATCTAGTATTCTAACAGATCTAGGTATCTGCCATAATCTAGGTATGAAATGCGAGTAGGAGCATTTGCGGGCTGTTCAGTCTTAAGAGAGCGACCAGGCAGCAGGGTCAGTCATCCGTGTCTTGGGATCTCAGTGGTCGGTTTGGGAAGTAGATTTGTAGTTTAGTTGTCATATAGTTCGGAATCATCTCATGGAAGGTTTTGAAGGCAAGGACCAGGGCCTTGAAATCACAGCATTTTTTAATTGGCAGCCAGTGCATGGATACTAGTGCAAGGGTAATGTGATCGCGGATGCCTAGGTGTTTCAGGAGTTGGATTGCAGGAGAGGGTTTTGGTAGGTAGACCCACTACTAGTGTGTTGCAATAATATAAGTGGGATAGTACAAAAGCGTACAGTAGTTGGGCGAATTCAGATTCTGAGAAGTATGCGTGTATGCATTTTACCTGGAGGAGGTAGTAAAAGGAAGATGACACTAATTTGGATATATGATCTGTGAGTGATAAGTTTGAGTCGAGAATTACTCTTAGGCTGCGGACTTTGTCTTTGGCCATAACAGTGTCTGTGCCCCATTGTAGACAATACGATGAAACCTTGTGCAGTGCAGTGGCGGCCAAGAAAGCAAACAAGATGCTGGGAATTATTTTAAAAAGGACGGTTAACAAGACTAAGAATATTATAATGCCTCTATATCGCTTCATTGTGCAACCTCACTTGGAATATTGCATTCAATTCTGTTGGCCTTATCTCAAGAAAGATACAGTGGAACTAGAAAAGGTTCAAAGAAGTGTGACCAAGATGATAAAATGGATGGGATTCCTCTCATATGAGGAAAGACTAAAAAGGTTAGGGTTCTTCATCTTGGAAAAGAGATAGCTAAGGGGAGACTACATTCAATTGGTATCACCGACCAAGTTTTATCTTGGTTTGTATCTTACTTTTCTGATCGTACATCTACTGTTGCATTTAATAATTCAAATTCTAAAAGTTCACTAACTTCTCATGGTATTCCCCAAGGATCTATTCTCTCTCCCCTACTTTTCAATATCTTTCTTGCCCCCTTAATGATCGTCTGCCAATCTATAGGTTTTCATGTATTTGCATACGCTGATGATATTCAGCTCTTACACCCTTTAGATCCCAACAATTCTTTGGATATCATAGCAATTAACAATAAACTTGAACAAATTTATCAATGTTTAGATATAAATAGGTTGGCCCTTAATATTGAAAAAACAAAGACGATGCTTTTCCCATGGAAAGAAATTCCTAAACTTATTGCCCCTATTACTATAAAAAATATTCCCTTGCAATCGGTTAATACCATTAAAATCCTGGGAGTTATATTCGACAGTAAATTAACTTTTCACGAACATATTGGTAGTATCGTCAAATCATCTTTCTATAGACTTCGTCAAATCCGTTCCCTTTCACAATATCTTTGTTCTAAATCACTTAATATCCTTATCCACTCCTTAGTAATCTCTAAAATCGATTACTGCAACGCCCTTTTTAAAGGAATTGCACAAAGTGAAATTAGACGTCTACAAATCATACAAAATACTTCCATTAAACTTATAACAAAGACAAAAAAATTTGATCACATAACACCACTTCTTAAGAACGCTCATTGGCTTCCGGTATCTCATAGAATAACTTATAAACTATGCCTACTCACTTTTAAATCAATGCTTTTTAAAACACCCGCATTTATTTTTAAATCACTGATTCCTTACTCCTCAAACAGAATATTGCGGTCAAACGAACAACATTTACTGACAATTCCTACTCTCAAGATCATCAACACTAGAAGACAATTTATCTTTTCTGTTACTGCCCCACAAATCTGGAATTCTCTTCCAATTTATTTAAGAGAAGAACATAATATTGATAAATTTAAGACTAATTTAAAAACATTCCTTTTCAAAGATGCTTTCGAGCAATAATTCTTAATCTTGAATTTATTAATAATGTTGTATTTGACCATTCACCTTAAATTCCTAACCTTGTGTTTTTACCTGACCTCCTTTTCTATAATAATTTGTAGTTCAAATCCCCTTCACCTTTTTGTTCTTGTTTGTTAAGTTTGTATATAGTCTAGTTTATTTTAATGTTTATGTTTAAATAATGTATTACTTTTAATATTGTTATTTTAATTGTTTTTTTATGTATGTTCATCGTTTTGAAGTACGATTAAGCGATTAATCAAAAATTTTAATAAACTTGAAACTTGATTGAAGTCTACAAAATCCTCAGTGGTATAATGGATACAAGTGGATCGATTTTTTTTTTTTTTTTTTTTAAACTTTATCAAGAATTACAAAGGGCACAGTTCTTCAACCGCTGGTCTGCAGAAAATTCCTGCCGGTCCGCACTTGACCGGCGAGATCAACTTCTTCAATTTCCTGCCGGTCCGCGCAGGACCGGCAAGATCGAGGAGCTGTCCTTCGCGCAGGGCCGGAGAGGTAATAGGGAGCCTCACACTGTGCTTTCTCCCCTCCCAGCGGCTCTCCTTACAAACGCAGCGATTGAAGAAGGAAGCCTTGGAGCTTTTGCTGAGTCGGGCTGCCTCTGATGATACAACTTCCTCTTTCCTCAGAGGCGGTGCAACCCAACAAAGGACCCGAGGCTGCCTTACTGAATCGCAGCGCTGGCCAGTAAGGAGAGTTGCTAGGAGGGGAGAAAGCTGCTGGGCATGGTGAAAAAAAAAGGGACAGCTGCTACTGGACCTGGATAGGGAGAAGGAGAGATGCTGCTGGGAGGGGGGAGGGAAAGGAGTCTGGGAAGCTGCTGGGCATGGTGAAAAAAAAAAAAGGGACTGCTGCTACTGGACCTGGAGAGAGGGAGAAGGAGAGATGCTGCTGGGAGAGGAGGAGGGAAAGGAGTCTGGGAAGCTGCTAGGCATGGTGAAAAAAAAAAAAAAGGGACAGCTGCTACTGGACCTGGAGAGGGAGAAGGAGAGATGCTGCTGGGAGGGGAGGAGGGAAAAGGAGTCTGGGAAGCTGGTGGGTATGGTGAAAGAAAAAAGGGACAGCTGCTACTGCACCTGGAGAGGGAGAAGGAGAGATGCTGCTGGGAGGGGAGAGGGAAAGGAGCCTGGGAAGCTGCTGGGCAAGGGGGAAAAAGGGACAGCTGCTACTGGAACTGGAGGGAGGGAGAAGGAGAGATGCTGCTGGGAGGGGAGGAGGGAAAGGAAAGGGAAGAGAGTTACTGCTGGACAGGGGGAGGAGGGAAGGGAGAAGAAAAAAGGAAGGAAACCGCTTGCAGGGAGATTAGAGGAGGGGAAGGGGAGAGACAGGAATGAGAAGGGAAGGCGGGTCAGCAGAGAAATTGAGAGGGGCAAAGATGCTAGATCTGGTGTAGGAGAGATAAAAATGAAAAGAGCAGTGAAGCTGGAGTGAATCGTGTAAAAAGGAGAGAGGGGCACATACTGGATGAAAAGGGGAGAGGGGGCATAGAAAGAAGACAAATACCATATGGAAGGGGGAGAGGTCAGACAGTAGATGGAAGAGGCAGATGCTGGATTGAAGAGACAGAGAGGGCAGACGCTGGAAAGAAGAGAGTGAAAAGAAGATGAAAGCAGAAACCAGAGACAACAAAAGGTAGAAACAAATAATTTTATTTCTATTTTGTGATTAGAATATATCAGATTTGAAATATATATCCTGCTAGAGACATAACTGGGGACTGCAGTATTCTGTTAGCATGATATTTCTATGAACTTGGTTTGTTCAGTTTTCTTGATAGTAGAGGGGATATATGTGAAGGGGAGGGGAGACAGGGGTTTTGTTGGTCTGTGCTCTGTATATTTGTATTTATAAAATCACAATTGTTCAGAATATTGTTTCTTTTTATACTTTAATAAAATACGTTCAATATAAAATCATAATTGCGGCTTGTGCAGATGGGATCAGATGGTTTGCGGGGACCGAGCTCGCGCAGATGGGGCGTAAACGGGGTTTTTAAATTTTAGTCCTAGTAGTTTGCCGGTCCACAAAATAATTCTTTTATTTCTTCCAGTCCACGGGTGTAAAAAGGTTGAAGAACACTGGACTAGGGGACATTTGATAAAGTTACAGGGAAATACTTTTGAAACCAATAGGAGGCAGGAGTGATCGCAAAGCAGCCCTGGGTGGAGGGAGTTGGTTGTGATGGGGAGACTAGTGAGCTTTAGATTTTGTGGGGGGGGAAGAGGATGTTACGGCTGTTATGATCTAGCTCTAGAGTGGGCTGACAATCTCCTTTCTACTTCTTGGTTCTGTGTTTTCTTTTTGGTTTTCCTTTTGGTATTGTAAGTTAATATTGTACTGAGGTCCTTCATGCTTGGTTTAGTTGGGTTTAGTTTAGGTGGTCGTGAAGGATGGGGGAAGGGGGAGGGGGGTTGTATTTGGTATTGGCTATTTGTTCTGACCTTTGTAAAATATTGATGACACTGCTGTGTTGTATATTGTTTAATGTATATTTGTAACCTGTCATCAATTAAATTGTTTCAACATAAAACCAATAGGAGGAAATATTTTTTCACTCAGAGAATAGTTAAGCTTTGGAACACGTTGCCAGAGGTTGTGGTAAGAGCAAATAGCGTAGCTGGTTTTAAGAAAGGTATGGACAATTTCCTGGAGGAAATTCCATAGTCTGTTATTGAGATGGACATGGGGGAAGCCACTGTTTGCCCTGGATTGTTAGCATGGAATGCTGCTACTATTTGGGTTATTGCCAGGTACTAGTGATAAGAATATAAGAACATAAGAATAGCTTTATTGGATCAGACCAATGGTCCATCAAGCCCAATAGCCCGTTCTCACGGTGGCCAATCCTATCCCTAGTACCTGGCCAAAACCCAAGGAGTAGCCACATTCCATGCTACCAATCCAAGGCAAGCTAGGGTCCACCTTCAGGATTAGCGCTCAAGAAAAAGATCTGTGTGTCATCGTAGTCAATACGCTGAAACCTTCCGCCCAATGTGCACTGGTGGCCAAGAAGGCAAACAAGATGCTAGGAATTATTAGAAAAGGGATGGTGCGACCTCATCTGGAGTATTGCATTCAATTCTGGTCTCTTTATCTCATGAAAGATATAGTGGTGCTGGAAAAGGTTCAGAGAAGAGCAACCAAGATGGTAAAGGGGATAGAACTCCTCTCGTATGAGGAAAGACTAAAACAGGGTTCTTCAGCTTGGAAAAGAGACAGCTGAGGGGAGATATGATTGAAGTCTACAAAATCTTGAGTGGAGTAGAACGGGTACAAGTGGATCAATTTTTCACTCCGTCAGAAACTACAAAGACTAGGGGACACTTGATGAAGTTACAGGGAAATGCTTTTAAAACCAATTGGAGGAAAATTTTTTCACTCGGAGAATAGTTAAGCTCTGGAACATGTTCCCAGAGGATGTGGTAAGAGCTTATAGCGTAGCTGGTTTTAAGAATGGTTTGGACAAATTCCTGGAGGAAATGTCCATAGTCTGTTATTGAGAAAGACATGGGGGAAGCCTCTGTTTGTCCTGTATCAGTAGCATGGAATATTGCTGCACCCTGGGTTTTGGCCAGGTACTAGTGACCTGGATTGGCCACCGTGAGAATGGGCTACTGGGCTTGATGAACCATTGGTCTGACCCAGTAAGGCTATTCTTATGTTCTTAAGAATGTCATAATGCCTCTATATCACTTAGTGGTGTGACTTCACCTTGAGTATTGCATTCAGTTCTTGTCTCTTTATCTATCTGGTCAGATCTAAGGCTGTCAAAAAGGCAGTCAGGGAAGCCAAACTTCAAACAGAGGAAGATCTGGCACGGAATATTAAAAAAGGGGACAAATCCTTTTTCAGGTACATTAGCGACAGGAAGAGAAACAAAGATGGGATAGTACGCCTTAGGCAGTCAGACGGAAACTACGCAGAATCTGATTATACCAAGGCAGAACTGCTAAACGAATACGTCTGCTCAGTATTCACCTGTGAAGCGCCAGGAGCTGGTCCGCAACTACAAATAAGAGACAGCCAAAATGATCTGTTTCATGATTACGAGTTTACACCCAGTAGTGTCTACCACGAACTTTCAAGACTCAAAGTAGACAAAGCCATGGGACCTGACAATCTACACCCCAGGGTACTCAGAGAACTGAGTGAAGTTCTGGCTGAACCACTATCCGTGCTCTTCAATCTTTCCATGCGCACGGGAAAAGTACCCCTAGACTGGAAAACAGCTAACGTAATTCCACTCCACAAAAAGGGCTGCAGAACAGAGGCAGAAAATTACAGACCGGTGAGTCTTACATCCATAGTGTGCAAACTCATGGAAACACTGATCAAGCAGAAACTCGACGAGATTCTAGACGAAGAAAATTTACGAGATCCACACCAACATGGATTTACCAGGGGAAGGTCCTGCCAATCTAATCTGATTGACTTCTTTGACTGGGTGACCAGTCGTCTGGATGCCGGGGAGTCCCTGGATGTGATATATTTGGACTTCAGCAAAGCTTTTGATAGCGTCCCACACCGCAGGCTGTTGAACAAACTAAAATCGATGGGATTAGGGGATACATTCACTGCATGGGTAAAGGATTGGTTAGATGGTAGGCTTCAAAGGGTAATGGTAAACGGTACCCCCTCCAAAACATCAACAGTAACGAGTGGAGTACCTCAGGGCTCCGTCTTAGGGCCGATTCTATTCAATTTATTCATAGGAGATTTGACCCAAGGGCTTAGAGGAAAAGTATCACTGTTTGCCGACGACGCCAAACTATGCAACATAGTAGGCAAAGGCAGTGTTCCTGACTTTATGATGCAAGACCTACAGAAATTGGAACAGTGGTCATCAACATGGCAGCTAGGCTTCAATGCTAAAAAATGTAAAGTAATGCACCTAGGCAAAAAAAATCCACACAGAACTTACTCACTAAATGGTGAAACCTTGTCCAGGACCACGGTGGAACGTGATTTAGGAGTGATCATTAGCGATGATATGAAGGCTGCCAATCAGGTGGAGAAGGCTTCGTCCAGGGCAAGACAAATGATGGGCTGCATCCGGAGGGGTTTTGTCAGCAGAAAACCTGAAGTCATAATGCCACTGTACAGATCCATGGTGAGACCCCATCTCGAATATTGTGTTCAATTCTGGAGACCACACTACCGGAAAGATGTGTTGAGAGTTGAGTCGGTTCAGCGTATGGCTACCAGGATGGTCTTGGGGCTCAGGGATCTCACGTATGAGGAAAGGTTAAAAAAATTGCGGATGTACTCACTGGAGGAGCGAAGAGAGAGGGGGGACATGATTGAGACCTTTAAGTATATCACAGGGCATATAGAGGTGAAAGATGATATCTTCAGTCTTACAGGGCCCTCGGTAACCAGAGGGCACTCGCTGAAAATCAGGGGAGGGAAGTTTCAAGGTGATGCTAGGAAGTATTTCTTCACCGAAAGGGTGGTCGATCATTGGAACGAGCTGCCTCAGCAGGTGATTGAGGCCAGCAGCGTGTTGGATTTCAAGAGGAAATGGGATATTCACGTGGGATCTATAGGGGAGTAGAAGTCAGGGAGTGGGTCGTTGGTATGGGCAGACTCGATGGGCTGTGGCCCTTTTCTGCCGTCAATTTCTATGTTCTATGTATCTCAAAAAAATATAGTGGCACTAGAAAAGATTCAAAGAATTGTGACCAAGATGATAAAGGGGATGGAACTCCTCTGGTATGAGGAAAGACTAAAAGGTTAGGGTTCTTCAGCTTGGAAAAGAGACGGCTCAGGGGAGATATGAATGAAGTCTACAAAATCCTGAGTGGATTATAACGGTTACAAGTGGATCGATTTTTTTGTTTGTTTGTTTGTTTACTGCATCAACCTATCCAGGTTAAACCTATCCAGCACAACAATCCTAACCCAACATCCAACACTCTATAAACCCTTAGTACTCTCTAATTTTTCTAGTTACCAAGCATTATCTAAAACCCATAATTCTCCCTTAAAATTTTATCTCATCGTTTAATGTATTACTTCAAGTTGAAATGTAATTTCTTGTTTTAGTTTGGATGTAATCCGCCTTGAACCGCAAGGTAGTGGCGGAATAGAAATCACTAATGTAATGTAATGGTAATCAAGATCTACAAAGATTGGGGGACACTCGATGAAGTTACAGTGTAATAATTTTAAAACTTAATAGGAGAACTGGAGTGCGGGGTGGGGTTGGTTTCTGTGGGTCTTCATGAAGGAATAATGTAAACGACCTGACTGTTACTGCTATTTCCTCTTGTTTGCAATTGTTGGTTTGTTGTTGTATTGATTGTGTTTTTAAAAAACCCAAAAACTTAATAAAAATGAATGTAAAAAAAAAACTTAATAGGAGAAAATATTTTTTCTTTCTTTATTTATAAGATTTCAAATAATATTCCAAGCATAACATCTTGTATAGAAAGTGTGATCCAGACATAAGTTTATTATTATTCAAGTTTATTATTAGTGTTTCTGATTAATCGCTTAATCACAATTCAAAGCGATGAACATAAATGATAAACAATTAAATTACAGTAATAAGGAATAATGCAATACTTAACATAAACTTAAAAACAAACAGGACTATTAACAAATTATACGGACAAGAACAAGGGGAGAAAAGGGAATTGAACTACAAAATATTAAAAATAGAATAGTCAGGGAAAAAACACAAGGTAGGGGATGTAAAATTCAATAATCATAATCAACTCAATAACTAAATCCAAGAGGGAAAACTATCAATCAAAAGCATCTTTAAAAAGAAAAGTTTTTAAATTAGTCTTAAATTTATCGAGGTTGTGTTCTTCTCTCAAATAGATAGGAAGAGAATTCCAGACTTGAGGAGCCGTAACGGAAAAAATAAATTGTCGTCTAGTATTGATGATCTTGAGTGAAGGAATTGTTAATAGATGTTGTTCGTTTGACCGTAATGTTCTATTCAAGGAGTAAGGAATTAATAATTTGAAAATAAATGCAGGAGTTTTATAGAGTAAGAATTTGAAAGTAAGCAAGCATAATTTATAAGTTATTCTATGAGATACCGGAAGCCAATGTGCATTCTTGAGAAGTGGTGTTACATGATCGAATTTCTTTGTTTTTGTTATAAGCTTAATGGAAGTATTTTGTATAATTTGTAATCGTCTAATTTCACTTTGTGCAATTCCCTTAATAAAGGCGTTACAATAATCAATTTTAGAAATCACCAAGGAGTGGATAAGAATGTTGAGTGTTTTAGGGCAGAGGTATTGCGAAAGGGAACGAATTTGACGAAGTCTATAAAAAGATGATTTGATAATACATAAGAACATAAACAATGCCTCCGCCGGGTCAGACCATAGGTCCATCCTGCCCAGCAGTCCGTTCCCGGGGCGGCCCAAACAGGTCACGACCTGTCTGAATCACCAGAAGGGGCTCCCTTGCCACCTTGGTTTCTCATTGAAGTCCTATCTTACCATCGAAGTCCTAACCCTCCAGTCTTGCACATGCACGACCTGGTTGGGTTTCTATACTTATTACCTGGTTAGCTTTCTATACTTGTGTTACATCCCAGCTCCTCCCTCAGTATCCCACGATCCCTTTATCCCTCAGGAATCCGTCCAATCCCTGTTTGAATCCCTGTATCGTACTCTGCCTGATCACTTCCTCCGGTAGCGCATTCCAAGTGTCCAAGACCCTTTGGGTGAAAAAAAACTTCCTTGCATTTGTTTTGAACCTATCTCCCTTCAGTTTCTCCGAATGCCCCCTCGTACTTGTTGTCCCCTTCAGTCTGAAGAATCTGTCCCTATCCACCCTCTCTATGCCCCTCATGATCTTGAAGGTCTCTATCATATCTCCCCTGAGCCTCCTTTTTTCCAGAGAGAAGAGCCCCAGCCTATCCAACCTCTCGGCGTATGGGCAGTGTTCCAGCCCTTTTACCAGTTTCGTTGCTCTCCTTTGGACTCTCTCAAGTACCGCCATGTCCTTCTTGAGATGCGGCGACCAATACTGAACGCAGTATTCCAGATGTGGGCGCACCATCGCTCGATACAATGGCATGATGACTTCCCGCGTCCTGGTTGTTATGCCCCTCTTTATGATGCCCAGCATCCTGTTGGCTTTTTTCGAGGCTGCAGCGCACTGTGCAGATGGCTTCAGTGATGCATCCACCAGCACACCCAAGTCTCTCTCAAGTCTGCTGTCTCCCAACAATGCCCCCCCCCCCCAATTTGTAGTTGAACAACCGGTTCTTTTTCCCTATATGCATGACCTTGCATTTTTCCACGTTAAAGCGCATTTGCCATTTGTTTGCCCAGTCTTCCAGCTTGTCCAGGTTCCTTTGCAGGTCCTCACACTCCTCCCTGGACCTAACTCTGCCGCACAGTTTGGTATCGTCTGCAAATTTTATAACCTCGCACTTTGCCTCCTTTTCCAGGTCATTGATAAATATATTGAAGAGTAACGGAACCAAGCACCGATCCCTGTGGCACACCGCTTGTGACTCCCCGCCAGTCAGAATATTGGCCCTTCACTCCGACCCTCTGCAGTCTACCCGACAACCAGTGCTTGATCCATCTGTGCACATCCCCTCCCACCCCGTGGTTCCACAACTTCCTAAGCAGCCTTTCATGTGGCACCTTGTCGAAAGCCTTTTGAAAATCGAGGTAAATGATGTCTATGGGTTCCCCATTGTCCACCCGACTGCTTATTCCCTCAAAGAAGTACAGAAGGTTCGTTAGGCACGACCTTCCCTTACAGAATCCGTGCTGGCTTGTTCTCAGTAGGCCATTCCTCTCGATGTGCTCGCAAATGCCGTCCTTGATCATAGCTTCCACCATCTTCCCTATAATTGAAGTCAGGCTCACCGGCCTGTAGTTCCCGGGGTCACCCCTCGATCCCTTCTTGAAGATAGGTGTGACATTCGCCAATTTCCAGTCCTCTGGTAACTCACCAGTTTTCAAGGATAGGTTGCAAACATGCTGGATTGTGCCCGCTATTTCTTGTCTTAGTTCTTTCAGAACCCTTGGGTTGATCCCGTCCGGGCCTGGTGATTTACCGCATTTTAACCTGTCTATCTGTTTGAGGACATCCTCCTTACTTACCTCTATGTGCTCCAATTTTTCGGCCTGTTCCTCACTCATGAGCTCCTCTGAGTCCGGTATATTAGATGTGTCTTCGCTCGTGAAAACCGACGAGAAGAACGTGTTCAACCTCTCAGCTACCTCTTTATCCTCCTTAATCACTCCCTTCCTATCCCCATCGTCCAACGGCCCCACCTCCTCTCTCGCTGGTCGCTTCCCCTTTACGTAACTGAAGAATGCCTTGAAGTTTTTTGCCTCCCTGGCCAGCCCCTCTTCGTATTCCCCTTTCGCTTTTCTAACCTCTCAGTGGTATTCCTTTTGGCATTTCCTGTGCGCCTGGTGATTTTCCTCTGTTGGGTCCTTTTTCCATCTCCAGAAGGATACTTTTTTGTCATTTATTGCCCTCTTTACTTCAGTTGACATCCAAACTGGGTCCTTTGATCGCTTGTTCTTGCAGCCTTTCCTGAAACTGGGGACGTACATTCTTTGTGCTTCCTGCAGGGTGTCCCTGAATAGGGTCCAGGCGCTTCCCACAGTCTCCATCCTAAAGATGTTTCTGAGCTTCCTCCCCACCATTTCCCTCATAGCAACATAGTTCCCTTTCTTGAAGTTGAGCGCAGTTGTTGCGGTCCTCCTTACTATGGGTGTCCCCCTTTCTAATGTGAATCTGATCGCATTGTGATCACTGTTGCCTAGTGGTCCTCCCACTTCTACCCTTCTTGCAGGCCCCCCTAATCTGTTTAGGATGAGGTCAAGAGTAGCACCCCCTCGCGTCGGTTCTTTGACTAGTTGCTCCATGAAGCAGTCCCTCACAGCTTCTACAAATCCTGTTTCCCTAGTGCAGTTGGAGTGACCCGTACTCCAGTCTATTCCCGGGTAGTCCCCCATCACTGTTACACTTCCAGTCCTGCATTCCTGTCTCAGTTCTGCTTCCAAGTCGAGTCCGACTCCTTCTGGCGTACCAGGTGGGCGATAGTACAGCCCCAGTTTTATGCCTGCACCCTTGTTTCCCGGCAATTTGACCCATAGCGATTCCAGCCCCTCTGCCTTCGTTGCCATATCCATCCCGACCGAGTGGATAGAGTCCTTTATATATAGTGCTATGCCTTCCCCCTTCTTGTGGGTCCTGTCCCTCCTGTAGAGCTTGTACCCCGGCAGCGCCACATCCCATTGATTTTCCTCTGTCCACCAGGTTTCTGCAATTCCAATTATATCTAGGTCCTCCCCCTTGGCCACGACTTCTAGTTCACCCATCTTGGCCATGAGGCTTCTTGCATTTGCGTATAAGCACAGCAGGTCCCGTAGGTCCCGTCGTTTTTCCTCCACCTCTGCATTTACCTGGGCCGCCTGCCCTTCGATTTCGGGCAGTTCTCCCGTTCCCTGTGCTTCTGCTTTGCCCTCAGCCTTTACCCTCTTAGCTTTCAGCTTCCCCACATTCCCGCCACCCCACTTCCCCGCTTTTCCTCTGGGTTTTCTAGCCCTACCGGCCCCCTCCTGGGCTATCATCCCATGAGCCTCTGTTTGATCCCCCTCGCCTTGTGGTACCTCTATATTGCCCTCAGCTTTCGCCCTCGTGCCACCCAGTCCCCCTGTGTCTCCATGCCCCTTAGTCTTCTCCCAGCAAGCTCTCTTTACCTGATGTTTCCCTCGCTGTCTGATCATAAGATCCTCCGGTCCCTCTGCTTCCTCCCTGCAGTCAGCCCGTTCAGCATCTGTTCTGGATACTGTTGTCCGAAGCGTCAACATCAGATCAGCTGTCGGCTTTCCCCCTCTCCTCAGTTTAAAGCCCTCTCGATCTCCTTCCTCACATTGGCTGCCAGTAGTCTAGTTCCCGCTGTGCTCAGGTGCACGCCGTCCCGCCGGTAGAGCTTGCTCTTTCCCCAGAAGGACGTCCAGTTCCTCACAAAGTGGAAGCCCTCCTCCTGGCACCATCTCCTCAACCATGCATTCACAGCCTGGAGGTCTGCCTGCCTCTTTGCATCTGCTCTCGGTACAGGCAGGATCTCCGAGAATGCTATCCTCCGTGTGCTCCGCTTCAGCTTTCGTCCCAGGACCCTGAACTGGTCAGTCAGTGTGGCCATGCTGAAGTTCCTCCGGCTCACATCATTCGTTCCGACGTGGATTATTACCGCAGTCTCCTCTGTCTCTGCTCCGTCCAGGATCCTCTCGATCCTATCAGTGATGTCTCGTGTCTTGGCCCCTGGGAGACAAGTCACTAGCCGATCCTCCCTTCCTCCAGCTACGTGACTGTCTACCTCTCTCAAGATCGAGTCTCCCACCACAATAGCAGACTTCCCTTTCCTCAGCAACCTCCTCTGCCTCAGGTCCGTGTCCTTGGTGTAGTGCGGTGTCTCTCCCTCGGGGTCCCGGTGAGTCGCGGTCTCCTCCTCTTGCGTGGTTCCTCCGCTAGGTCCTTCCCCGGTGTCGCCTTGTGGATCCTGGGTCTCGTCTGCCGACATCCGTCTGCGCAGCTGCTGGTCCCGTTCCTCCACCTTCCTATAGGCCTCCTCGATGAATCTCTCGAGGTCCCTCACCTGGTCCACAATGGGGCCTGCTCCGTCTGTGTTCTGAGTTGACCAGCTCGTCTTCTCTGTGGTGCGCAGTCCCTCCAGTCCCTGGACCCTGACCCTCAATCTGCCGACCTCCATCCTCAGGCTTTCCAGTTCCTGACACCGACTGCATATGTACTCCCGCCTTCCCAAGGGGAGGTAGTCGTACATATTGCACTCTGTGCAGTATACCGGAAAGTACCTCTGGGATCCTGGGTCCTCCATCGCTCTCGTAAAGTGCTGGTGTGCTCCTGCTGATTGGAGCCTGTTATTTTGTTAGCTTCAGAATCCAACTGTCGTCACTGCAGGTGCTTCACAAAGGCGCGCTGAGCGCCGTTGGCGCTGTGCTCTTTTAAATGTTCCCTTTCGGTCAGGGAGAGGGGCGGAGCAGGGCTCCCACGCTGCCTCTCTTCGGGAACAATCTGGATATGCTGTCTCCCGCTGGTGGCCTGAAAGGGGGCCCAGCTGGCTGCTGTGCTCTTTTAAATGTTCCCTTTCGGTCAGGGAGAGGGACGGAGCAGGGCTCCCACGCTGCCTCTCTTCGGGAACAATCTGGATACGCTGTCTCCCGCTGGTGGCCTGAAAGGGGGCCCGGCTGGCTGCTGTGCTCTTTTAAATGTTCCCTTTCGGTCAGGGAGAGGAGCAGGGCTCCCACGCTGCCTCTCATACTACCAATATGATCATGAAAGGTTAATTTATTATCAAAAATCACTCCTAGAATTTTAATAGTGTTAACTGATTGCAAGGGAATATTTTTTAAAGAAATAGGAGCAATAAGTTTAGGAGTTTCTTTCCATGGGAAAAGCATCGTCTTTGTTTTTTCAATATTAAGAACTAACCTATTAGTATCTAACCATTGATGAATTTGATCAAGTTTATTATTAATCGCTATGATATCCAAAGTATTGCTGGGGTCCAAAGGATGTAGAAGCTGAATGTCATCAGCGTAGGCGAATATATGAAAACCTATGGATTGACACAAAGTCATCAAAGGGGCAAGAAAGATATTGAAAAGTAGCGGGGAAAGAATAGACCCTTGAGGAATACCATGTGAAATTAGTGAACGTTTGGAGTTTGAATCATTAAAAAAAACAGAAGAAGTACGATCTGAAAAATAAGATACAAACCAAGAAAAAACTTGGTCAGTGATACCAATTGAATAAAGTCTGTCTAATAAAAGTTGGTGATCAATAGTGTCAAAGGCTGCAGAAATATCAATGGAAATTAATAGGACCGATTGGTGATGATCTAGAATATAATGTATTGAAGTAGACATACCAATCAATGAATGTTCGGTACTATGATGATGTCTGAACCCTGTTTGGTTCGGATGTAGAACATTAGTTTTTTCCACAAATTCAGAGATTTGATTAAAGACAACTTTTTCTGTCAACTTTGCTAAAAAAGGAATATTTGCTATTGGTCTATAGTTGGATAATTTTTCTGAACTAGTTTTATGATCTTTAATAATGGGTCAAATAATGGATTTTTTCCAGATCTTTGGCATAGTACTTTGGGTTAGACTTTCGTTTACTAATATTAAAATGAAAGGACCAAAGATCTCAAAGTACTTTTTGAGGATAAAGGGAGGAATTGAATCTGCCTTAGTACCCTTGATATTGACAGACTTAATTATAGATTCTAATTCTTTAAGATTAGGTATATTAAATTGAGCACATCTAGAATGTGATAGACTTGTAATAGATTGATCATGGTCAATTGTAGGTAGCTGTTTAATTGTAAAATATTTCATAATATTCCTAACTTTTTCAATGAAATAGTCCGCAAGAGCCTGAGCAGTGGGTAATGAATTAGAAGTTTGTGTTTGCTGCTTATTTAAAGAAGTTATTGAATTTAGTAAGGCATAAAGAACTGATGGATTTATGGCTTTTAAAATTTTTTCCTGAGTAAAATTTTGCTTTTGTTTGATTGATTTTTGATTTATAGGATTTAGAATGATCTTTAAATAGTTGAGTATTTACCTATGTTTTATTTTTCCTCCATTTGCGTTCTAACGATCTAAGTTGCTTTTCATAAGAGCAAGTTCAGCTGTGTACCATGGATTTTGAATTCTTCGTGCAGAGATAGTTTTAGTTTGCAATGGAGCAAGCTCATCTAATAAGGAATTTATGGAAGAGACCCATTGAGTTAATAGGTCTTCCAAGTTAGTGTTTTTTTGAATCAGAAAAGTCAAGTTTGAATGATGAGCTAATTAAATCAAGAGAGAGATTATTAAAATCCCTAATTCTTAGCGTCTGATGAGCAATATGAAGCGTATTGTGAGGAATAGAATATGTAATGGAAATTAGAAAATGATCTGACCATGGAACTGGCAAACAAGAGTTTAAAGAATAGTTTGAGATAGATAAACTAGGTATTATGGCCATGTCTATTGTATGACCCGCTTGATGAGTTGGCATTGTTAATAGAGGGTATAGATCTAAATGGTTAATGTGGGATAGTATTGTTTTAGTGTAGTTTTAACGACCCCCCAAAAAAAATAAAGTTAATCTTTTCAACTTAATCACACTCAAGTCCTCACTAGAGTAGATCCAAGATAAAGAAAAAGAGTAATTGAATTAGGAACGTAATCTAAGAAAGATGTACTAGTAATCTGCTGCTAAACATAGAGTTAATTATTAATTGGATGCAGTAGTTGATGTTGTTCCTACATTCTCATGACTTTTTAAGGAGAGTAAATTTACAAAATGTGTCGGTTCTACAAAAACATATTTCACAGAATGATATCTAATAACACACTTGCAAGGGTATCTGAGAAAAAATGTACACCCTAGCTGAGTCACCCCTGGTTTTAAAATCAGCAGTTCTCTTCTTCTTTTCTGAGTCTCCCTTAAGACATCAGGGAATATTTGAATTTGGCACCCAAGGAAGTCTTTGGATCTGTTCTCGAAGAAAAGTTTAAGGATCCAATCCTTGTCTAGAGCTAAAGCTACAGTCAATAAGAGGGTGGCTGGAATAGCCACTTCTCTTTCAGATTGTTCCAATAAAGCGGAAACGTCCAAAGGACCTTCCTGTGAGCCACCATCATCCTCTTTATTTTGTGGATCTTGAGATTTAACCGGCAAATAATAAACCCGTGTAAGGGGAGGTAGTGAATTTTCTGGGATCTTCAAAATTTCCAAGAAATAACGCTTTACCATAACTTGAGGTGAAATTGAGGAAATCCTAGGAAAATTGATCAACCGTAAATTATTAATTTGACTATTGTTCTCAAGGGTCTTCAATTTTCTCCTCATCATTAAATTATCTCTTACTAGCAAATCTTGATGATGTTTAACAGTTATCAACTCTTTATCATACTTTTGAATATCAGATTTTACTAAAGTCATATCTTGAGTCAAAGAGTTATTTTTTCACTCAGAAAATAGTTAAGCTCTGGAATGCATTGCCAGAGGATTTTGTAAGAGCAGTTAATATAGCTGGTTTAAAAAAAGATTTGGACTATTTTATGGAGGAAAAGTCCATAGTCTGTTATTGAGACAGATAGGGGGGAATCCACTGCTTACCCAGGATCAGCAGCATGGAATGCTGCTATTTTTGGGGGTTTTGCCAGGTACTTGTGACTTGGCTCAGCCTCCGTGAGGATGGGATACTGGGCTAGATGGGATACTGGGCTAGATGGTCTGACCTAGTAAGGCTATTCTTATGTTCTTGTACCTTTTTTAACACCATAAAAACATAAGAATAGCCTTACTGGGTCAGACCCATGGTCCATCAAGCCCAGTAGCCTGTTCTCAAGGTGGGATTGCGTTTTTCCTGTGGATATCTCCTTTATCCCAGGACAAGCAGGCAGCATATTCTCTACATGTGGGTAACGTCATCCACGGAGCCCTGTCGCGGACAGCTTTTCAAGCAAACTTGATTGAAGATCTCAAAGTTTGCTAGTGCTGTACCACGCACGAGTGTGCCTTCCTGCTCCACTAGAGGGTGCATCCCTTCCTCATGGTCTTCAGTTCTTAGTTTTCCGCGGAGCCAGAAAGCCCTGTCTCTCTTCTCTGCGTTCTAAGTGATTTTCTTGCACCGCAGCTTCTTTATTTTCACGGGAGTTGCTGTGCGGTCATTTGTAGTTTTCTTTTCCTCCACTCGTGTGTTTTTTTCTTTTTTGTTTTTGGTAAACCGGGGGCTCCCAGTTTATCGTGGCCGCGGCCGTGTGTTTCCTTATGTCTCGGCTTCTCACCGGGTTTAAAAAGTGTACGCAGTGCGGTCGGGTTATTTCAATCACAGACCCACACAGCTGGTGTATCCTGTGCCTGGGAGCTGATCACCCGACAGACTCCTGTTCTCGTTGTTCCACCCTACAACCTCGGGCTCTCAGGCGGCATCGGGCCCGGATTGCGGAGTTCTTTGCTATGGAGACTGACCCCGCTTCGGCTCCGGTCTCGGCCTTGGCCTCGAAGACCTCGGCCCCGGGCAAGTCTCGACCTCAGCCTCGAAGGCCTCGGGGACCTCGACTTTGAAGACCTCGGCTCTGGGTAAGTCCCTTCTTCCGTCTTCAGATTCAGTTCAGCTACCGAAGAAGCCTTCCTTTGAGTCTCTGGCCATCCAGGCGGTGAGTGTAGTACCGCCGGCCTTGATGAGATCATCGTCTAAGACCTTCAAGCGTGCCTCCACCATAAGATAATACTCTTCCTCGAGGTCGCCCTCGGTGGACCGCACTGCTGCACCTGTACGTCCAAATATGGTCTCGGTGCCAATGTTCGAGGATGTGCTGAAGGCAATCATCTCTCAGAGCTCTCCTCGGCGTTGGCTCAACTTGCCCCATCCTCGCGCGTTGTGGACCAGCCTGAGCATCAGGTCGAGGTTTCTCGAGGCAGGCTGCGTCAGTCTCGGCGTCTATCCCCGTCTGACTCCTCGCCCCTTCCCTCGAGGCGGGCTTCGCCTTCGGACCGGCCTCGGTCGAGGCATCGGTGCCGGCGTCTCTCGCCCTTGTCTCGGAAGCCTGCGAAGTGTCCCTGTGACTCCCCCTCGAGGCGGGTAGGTCTCCGGGGCCTCGCACTACAGGGTCCATTAAACCCTCGGACCTGACTTGGTCTGACCCGAGTCTACTGCGGTTGCCTATCCAGTCCGGAGCGGCGAGGCCCCCGTTTCGGAGGGTTCTCCCTCGTTTTCCCGTAGGTTGTCTTCGGGCCGATGTTCCCCGGAGCGGCTTCATCGGGCCTCGGTGGCCTGTATCCCGAGGTCCTCCCTGCCAGGGATCTCCAAACGCTGGCTTTCGTCGACCCCGCCCCGTTCTTTTAGCGGGGCTTCCTCGGCGTCCATGCTCATGGATACTGATCTGCTGGCGCAGTATTCCAGGGAGGCTTCCCCTTCCTTTTTGGTGGCCTTGCAGTCTCGTTTGACCACCCCCCTCAAGGAACAGTCTGAGAGCAGGCCCTCTTCCTTTACTAGATTTGTTCAGGACATGGAGAGCGTGTTACATTTGGACCTTCAATCGGACTCCAAGTATACCAAGAAGTATTTGGAGGAGATGGAGCTTCCCCACCCTCCCAAGGAGTCGCTGAGGCTCTCCTTGAACCCGGTATTGCAGCAGACATTCTTTCGCAACCTGGAGACTCCTTATGCCATTCTGGCCATTCCATCTAAAATGGAGTCTCAGTACCGGACGGTGCCCTGTAAAGGGTTTGAGAAAGCTCAGCTTTCCCACCAGTATTTGGTGGTGGAGTCCACTCTCAAGAAGTCTCACCCTTCTACGTTGTATGCAGCTGTCCCGCCGGGCAGGGAGGGCCGGACGATGGGTAAGTTTGGGAGACGCCTGTATCAGAACTTCATGATGGCAAACAGAGTGCTGAATTATAACTTTACTTTTACCTCCTATCTTAAATGGTGTGTTAAGTCCCTTCCATCTTTCCAAGAGGATTTGCTGGTCCAGCGCCGTGCGGAATTTTGAAGGCTTGTGGATACTGTGTCTCAGCTTCGGCTGTACTATGATGCGTTTGAGCTCTCCTCCAGGGTCTCTGCCTTTGCGGTAGCCATGCGTTGACTGGCGTGGCTCCGCATTGTGGATATGGATACCAACCTCCAGGATTGGTTGGCCAATCTTCTATGCTTGGGGAACGAGCTGTTCGATGATTCCATCGAGGCAGCCACGAAACGCCTCTCTGAGCATGAATGCTCCTTTGCTGCCCTGGTTTGGGCTAAGGCGAAGCCCGCTCCACCCAAGTCTTACCGGTTGCCGCCCCGGCGCTATCCACAGAAGTCGACGCCGGCATTTTCTCGCCCCCTGCTTCGGCGTCAGCAGCAGCAGAGGACTTCTCCTAAACCTCAGACCCCTGTGCCGGCTAAACCGTCGCCGTCTTTTTGACTGGCTCGGTGGGAGGGGGCTGGTCTCCTCCGCCCAAGATCCTTCCCCTCTTCCGATCGGGGGCCGTCTCCGTGCCTTTTACCATCGCTGGGAGCTGATCACCACAGACTCTTGGGTTCTCTCCATCATCAGAGAGGGTTACTCCCTAAACTTCCGGACTACAGGAGGGTCTTCTTCCAACCGAGCGCAGCTTCCCCTGCTTCTTCGGGAGGCTCGGGCCCTCCTTCGCTTTCGAGCGGTGGAGGAAGTTCCCCCTTGTCAGCAGTGCTCCGGGGTTTATTCCCAGTAATTTCTGGTCCCCAAAAAGACGGGGGACCTTCGTTCTATCCTAGATCTTCGGAAGCTGAACAAGTTCCTGGTTCGGGAAAAGTTCCGCATGCTCTCGCTTCCCACTTTGTATCTCTTGATGGACAAGGGGGACTGGTTGTGTTCCCTTGACCTGAAGGAAGCTTATACTCAAATTCCGATCCACTGAGCTTCTCGACGGTTTCTTCACTTTCAGGTGAGGGACCTTCATTTACAATATCGAGTCCTGCCCTTTGGTCTCGCTTCGTCCCACATTGAGCCTTTGTCTGCCTCCTTGTCCTCAGTGATGGAGTACTTGCTTCATTTGTCTCGGTCTGGGTTTAAAACGACTTCTATTAGAGTTCATCTCAGTGCGATTGCTGCCTTTCATCAGCTACTCAATGGAAAATCGCTCTCGGTCCATCCGCTGATTTCTCGCTTCATGAGGGGCCTCTTGAATGTCCATCCTCCTCTCAAGCCTCCCCGGTGGTTTGGGATCTTAATGTGGTTCTCGCTCAGGCAGGTCTCTCGCTGCACGGTCGGGTCACGGGGCATAAAATCCGAGCGATGGCGGCGTCGGTCGCTTTCCTCAGGTCCACGCCTATTGAGGAGATCTGCAAGGCCGCCACTTGGTCTTCGGTTCATACCTTCATCTCTCACTATTGTCTGGATGCTTTTTCCAGACGTGACGGCCAATTTGGTCAGTCGGTTTTGCGTAATCTGTTTTCATAAATTGCCAACTTTCCCACCATCCCTTTTCTGTTAGCTTGGAGGTCACCCACATGTAGAGAATAGAAACATAGAAATAGACGGCAGATAAGGGCCACAGCCCATCTAGTCTGCCCACCGCAATGACCCTCCCCTACCTTTCTCTGTGAATAGATCCCACGTGTCTATCCTGTTTGGCCTTAAAATCAGGCATGCTGCTGGCCTCAATAACCTGAAGTGGAAGATTATTCCAGCGATCAACCACCCTTTCAGTGAAAAAGAATTTCCTGGTGTCCCCGTGCAGTTTCCCGCCCCTGATTTTCCACGGATGCCCCCTTGTTGCCGCAGGACCCTTGAAAAAGAAGATATCTTCTTCCACCTCGATGCGGCCCGTGAGATACTTGAATGTCTCGATCATGTCACCCCTTTCTTTGCGTTCCTTGAGTGAGTACAGCTGCAACTTATCCAGCCGTTCCTCATACGGGAGATCCTTGAGTCCCGAGACCATCCGGGTGGCCATTCTCTGGACCAACTCCAGTCTCAACACATCCCAACACACAGCTCTATCTCCAGGGACAACTGACCAGCTCCCCCCAAAGAAGCGCAGAGTAATAGTCATCGGGGATTCCATGCTGAGGGGCACCGAGGGACCAATTTGCAGACCGGATATGCAATCTAGGGAGGTCTGCTGTCTGCCTGGAGCCAGGATACGAGATGTCACCGCCAGTCTGGATAGACTACTCACGCCCCGAGACCACTTTCCTATGCTTCTTGTCCACATAGGAACCAACGACATTCCAGGAACACACCGGAGACCATCACCAGAGACTTTGGAGCACTGGGTGAGAGGCTGAAGCGGACAGCAGCGCAGGTGGTTTTCTCATCGATCCTCCCAATTAGAGGTAAGGGAAGAGCCAGAGATTAACGTATCCAGAGGACGAACGAGTGGCTACAGGGATGGTGCCGGGATATGAACTTCGGATTCCTAAACCAAGGGGAAGCGCTACAAGGACTTCAGGGACCAGATGGACTCCATCTGACCAGTAGGGGTAAGAACGTCTTCGGACACCGACTAGCCCGCCTGCTTCACAGGGCTTTAAACTAGGTAAGTCGGGGGAGGGTACCCATTTACATATTAGTGCAGAAAGGAATTATCCTGATGAGGTGAGTCGAAACTCCGCTTCCATGTCCAAGGTAAGTACCCACATTGCAAACAGTTCTTTAGGAGTCACACTGACTCGGGTAGGATACGCCTCACAGGGACTTAGCAAACACAAGATATGGAGTGCCATGTATGTCAATGCACACAGTTTAGGTAACAAAATTCTAGAATTGGAGGCTGAAATAAGGAATGCCGACCTAGATGTGGTAATCAAATCCTATAAACTCCTCAACGTTTGCCAAAAGGTGCTTAAAAAGATACAACAAGAGAGGCAAAAATGTCAATAAGGACTCTAGGGACGCCCGATGATGGTGTGTAGGCGGGGTGATTCATCTTCGCCTTTGTAAGTGGAAGCGCTGGAGTTTGTTCTCCCATCGCTAATAACCTCACACTGAGAGCGTCCCTATCTCTAAATTGACATTTATTGTTAGTGTGGTTTGGTTTGCTAGAAGTGATTGACTCATAGAGTCCTTATTGACATTTTTGCCTCTCTTGTTGGACCTAGATGTGGTGGCAATATCTGAAACTTGGTTCACGGACTCACATGGGTGGGATATGGCTATACCGGGCTACAATCTACTTCGTCAGGACAGAGAGGGCAGGTTAGGAGGGGGGGGGGGGTAGCTCTATACATTAAAGAGGACATCAAAACCACCAGGTTCACAGATGTCAAGTACACCAGGGAGTCCCTCTGGGTAAATTTGGCAAGAGGCAGAGAAAAATGCCTGTATCTAGGTGTGGTATACAGACCCCCAAGACAACTGGAAGACATGGACGCAGAATTAATTGAAGACATAGAGAATATCACTCTACGAGGAGAAGCTGTACTGCTAGGGGACTTCAATATGCCTGATGCAGACTGGAACTCATTTTCAGCGACAACCAGCGGTAGCAGGAGGCTCTTAACCTCCATAAAGGGAGCACGTCTCAAACAAATGGTAACGGAGCCCACTAGGGCCCAGGCGATCATTTACCTGGTACTCACCAACGGGGAAAGTGTCTCAGAGGTCTCAGTAGGAGATACGCTAGCCTCCAGCGACCACAACATAGTATGGTTCAACCTTAGGAAAGGCTTCCCTAGATCAAACACGAAAACAAAGGTACTCAATTTCCGGGGCACAGACTTCGCACGCATGGAAGATTTCGTCCATCAGACGCTGCAGGACCAAGCGGAGACCGATGATGTAGAAGCTAAGTGGTTAACACTGAAATCAACCATACACGAAGCAACTAGCCGCTTCATAAAATCAGTAAATAAATGACAAAGAAACAATAAACCCCAATGGTTCACCGCGGAGATCTCGCACCTCATTAAGGAGAAGAAAAAAGCGTTTCTCTCCTACAAGCGCACGGAGAAAAGAGAGGCAAAAGTAGAATATAGGACCAGGTCTACAGCGGTCAAAATGGCAGTTAGGGAGGCAAAACTTCGAGTGGAAGAAATTCTGGCAAAAAACATTAAAAAGGGGGACAAATCCTTCTTCAGGTATATTAGTGACAGAAAAAGGAACACAGGCGGGATAGTACGCCTTAGAAGACCGGACGGAAGTTACGTGGAAGCAGATTCCGATAAAGCCGAACTACTGAATGAATACTTCTGCTCAGTCTTCACCTGTGAGGCACTGGGACACGGTCCGCAGTTGAAGGCAACACAAAGCACAGAAGACCCGTTTCAGAATTTTGAGTTCACACCAGGTGAAGTTTACAGTGAATTGGCACGACTCAAGGTGAACAAAGCCATGGGACCAGACAATTTGCACCCAAGAGTGCTCAGAGAATTGAGCGATGTCCTGGCGAAACCGTTGGCTGAGCTATTCAATCTCTCCCTAAGTAAGGGGAAAGTTCCCCTGGACTGGAAATTAGCTAATGTCGTTCCTCTGCATAAAAAGGATTGCAGGGCAGAGGCTGCGAATTATAGACCGGTGAGTCTCACATCAATAGTGTGCAAACTCATGGAAAGAGTGGTTGATCGCTGGAATAGTTTTCCACTACAGGTGATTGAGGCCAGCAGCGTGCCTGATTTTAAGGCCAAATGGGATAGGCACATGGGATCTATTCACAGAGCAAAGGTAGGGGAGGGACATTAAGGTGGGCAGACTAGATGGGCCGTGGGCCCTTATCTGCCGTCTATTTCTATGTTTCTATGAAGGGAATCTTCGGGATCCCAGTCAGCATGGATTCACCAAGGGTAGGTCCTGCCAATCCAATCTCATCAGCTTCTTTGACTGGGTAACAAGAAAGTTGGACTTGGGAGAGTCTTTGGACGTCGTGTACCTGGACTTCAGTAAAGCTTTTGACAGTGTCCCACACCGCAGGCTGCTAAGCAAGATGGAATCGATGGGGTTAGGAGAGACACTAACTGCATGGGTCAATGATTGGCTGAGTGGCAGACTTCAGAGGGTGGTGGTTATTGGTACCCTCTCTAAAACATCGGAGGTGACCAGTGGGGTGCCGCAGGGCTCGGTCCTGGGTCCACTCCTTTTCAACATATTCATAGGGGATCTGACTCAAGGGCTTCAAGGTAAAATAACACTATTCGCCGATGACGCCAAACTATGTAATATAGTAAGTGAATGCAGTTTACAGAATTATATGGCGCAGGACCTGCTTACATTGGAAAGTTGGTCCTCAACCTGGCTTCAATGCTAAGAAATGTAAGGTCATGCACCTCGGAAGCGGAAATCCATGCAGGACGTACTTCTTGAACGGAGAAACTTTAACTAGGACTTCAGCAGAACGAGATTTAGGAGTAATCATCAGTGCAGACATGAAAACTGCCAATCAAGTGGAGAAAGCTTCATCTAAGGCAAGGCAGATATTGGGTTGTATCAATAGAAGTTTCGTCAGCCGAAAGCCTGAAGTCATAATGCCGTTGTACAGGGCCATGATGAGACCTCATCTGGAGTACTGTGTGCAATTCTGGAGGCCACATTACAGTAAAGATGTGCGCAGAATTGAATCAGTTCAGCGGACGGCCACCAGGATGATCTCGGGGCTCAAGGGTCTCTCGTACGAAGAGAGTAACATAGTAACATAGTAGATGACGGCAGATAAAGACCCGAATGGTCCATCCAGTCTGCCCAAGTCTGAACAAATTGTAGCTCTACACTCTCGAGGAACGTAGGGAGAGGGGAGACATGATCGAAACATTTAAGTACCTCACGGGACGTGTCAAAGTGGAAGATGATATTTTCTTTCTCAAGGGACCCTCGGCCACAAGAGGGCACCCGCTCAAACTCGGGCGGAAAATTTCATGGCGACATCAGAAAGTATTTCTTCACAGAGAGAGTGGTTGATCATTGGAACAAGCTTCCAGTGCAGGTGATCGGGATAGAGAGCGTGCCAGACTTTAAGAATAAATGGGATACCCAAGTGGGATCCCTACGAGGGTCAAGATAAGGAAATTGGGTCATTAGGGCATAGACAGGGGGTGGGTAAGCAGAGTGGGCAGACTTGATGGGCTGTAGCCCTTTTCTGCCGTCATCTTCTATGTTTCTATGTTTTCTATCCTTACGGTAATGTGGCCTCCAGAATTGCACACAGTATTCCAGGTGGGGCCGCACCATGGATCTATACAGTGGCATAATGACTTCAGGCTTACGGCTGACGAAACTCCTGCGTATGCAACCTATGATTTGCCTTGCCTTGGATGAAGCTTGCTCCACTTGTTTGGCAATTTTCATGTTCTCACTGACGATCACCCCTAAGTCTCTTTCTGCTTCAGTTCTTGTTAGGATCTCACCATTAAGGGTGTAAGTCTTGCATGGATTTTGGCTGCCCAGGTGCATGACTTTGCGTTTTTTGGCATTGAAGCTGAGTTGCCAGGACCTAGACCAGCACTCCAGTAGGAGTAGGTCGTGCATCATGTTGTCGGACATTGAATTTATGTCTGTTGTGCTTTTGCCCACTACATTGCTTAGTTTGGCGTCATCGGCGAATAATGTTATTTTACCTCGCAGCCCTTCTGCCAAGTCTCTTATAAAGATGTTGAATAGGATCGGGCCCAGGACCGAGCCCTGCGGCACTCCACTGATTACCTCCGTCATTTCGGAGGGGGTGCCGTTCATCACTACCCTCTGAAGCCTACCTCTAAGCCAGTTCCCAACCCATTTCGTCAATGTGTCGCCCAATTCTATAGAACTCATCTTGCTCAGCAACCTGCGGTGTTTTCCAGGGACAGCAGGCAGATATTCTCGCAACCCTCCCACTTCCTCAGGTTGGCTTCTTAGCTAGCTATCTGAACTGAGACCACGAGGAGGGCATGCGCCCTCTAGTGGAGCGGGAAGGCACACGCATGCGTGGTACAGCACTAGCAAACTTTGAGATTTTCAATCAAGTTTGCTTGAAAATCTGTCTGCAACGGGGCTCCTTGGATGATGTCACCCATGTGTAGAGAATATCTGCCTGCTGTCCCTGGATTACACCTGTTACGGTAACTGTGCTTTTTGATCCTGTACACCATCTTTAGAGAAATTAGTGACAGACTTAAAGATCTCAATCTGTATACTTTGGAGGAGAGGGGAGATATGATAGAGACATTTAAATCAACTTTCAATCAAAAAATGTTATTAGCCGAGTGATGGAAATGCTCACTGAAAAACCATTTCATTAAAGTGGAGAAAAAGCCTCAACTTGGTTAATATGCAGACGGCAACCCAATGAGTTTTTCAGCCATTTTTATTCTGTATCATGGGCAAACAAACTGCACTATTTTTCAAAATGCAATCTTTCAAAATGGGGACATATCCTACCACTGTGCACAGGGAACAGGAAAAAGAACCTAAGGGAAGGTTTCACTTATCTTCACAGCTGTTAATAACGCCAGGATCGCGATCCAACACAGTGATCTTCCTGCTTGCTCAGCATTTAGAATAAAGGTAGGAAACTGGTGCCAGGTCCAACAAGGCTCTTGTTTCACCAACAAGTGGTTTCTTCAGGGATTTCCTTCCTATTCCATCCACAATTCGGCTCCACTACTCAGTCTGATTAATAGCTCCATTGCTAATGGCGTCATTTCCACCGGAAACTATTCACAAAGCATAGCATTTGTTATCAAAAGCATAAACCAGGTCATTCGGCCAGATAGTATTCAAAAAATAAATGGATCTTTGTTCACTTTGGTATAGGCCAATCTTCACATCCCCCCTCCTTGCTGTCATTGGGATATGGTCTAATATGAAACATCGAAATTCTATAAAAGAATGCCCTTCTTCAGCACAATGCCGGGTGAGAACATCTACCTGTCTTTTATGCATGATATTAGATCGATGTTCAAATAAACGAGGGTTTAGGCTCCTTGCAGTATGTCGTATATAACAAAGATCACATGGGCATATAATTGCATATACTACCCCTATTGTTTCACATGTGACCAAGCATATCATTTTACGGGGTTTTCTTCCTGTAATACATAACTGGTCTCCTTCACATATCAAAGCACAGGCTGTACAGTTGTACACCCTTTCTACCCTTCCAACTAGACCATACATCTGAAGGACATAGCAGATCTTTTAGATTTTTATTTCGTGAAAACACCACTTTACAATCTAACATTTGACAATTCTGTTTAGTTTGTACCATCGGCCATAGACTTTTAATCTTCCTTCCCAGTCGCTGGGAAATACCAGAGAACTGCAGTACACATGTTACAGAATCATTTATTCCAGGGTTCTGCTTATATTGTAAGAGCTGTTCCCGAAAACTAAATCTCGCTCGTTTATAAGCCTTAGAAATCACTGGATTTGGGTAACCACATTCTTTATATTTATTTTTCAGGACACTTGCTTTATTCATAAATTCCCCAGTAGAATGGCAAATCCTTCTTTATCTAAAGAATTGCGATACTGGAAGGTTGTTCTTTAGAGTACCTGGATGCATACTTGTATACCGCAACAGTGTATTCCTTTCAGAAGGTTTTGTGAATATAGATGTTAAAAAATTACCATTAACTTGAGTGATCTCAAAATCCAAAAATGTAATTTCACTGGGGTCACTTTTCATCTCAAATTTGGTAATGGTGTAACATTAAGATAACAAAAAAGTTATCTAGTTGTTCCTGGATGGAAGTCCATAACACAAAAATATCATCAATGAACCTCTTAATATGGGTCATAAATTTAGATCCATATACCCAAGTGTCCTCAAGCTTAGCCGTAAAGAGATTCGTGACGGAGGGAGCGAATGATACCCCCATTGTTTCCCCCAATTTTTGTTGAAAAAACTTCTGATCAAAAATGAAGTAATTTTTAGACATAGCTATGGTGGTTAAAGATAGCAAAATCTCAGTGGGCACTTGATAAGGTCGAGGACGATTAAATAGTGCAATTGTTTGCCTTTGATACAGAATAAGAACGGCTGAAAAACTCATTGGGTTGCTGTCTGCATATTATCCAAGTTGAGGCTTTTCTCCACTTTAATGAAATGGTTTTTCAGTGAGCATTTCCACCACTCGGCTAATAACATTTTTTGATTGAAAGTTAGATTTGTCTATTGTTATTTTTCTAGAGAGACATATAAATACCTATGTGGCATAAATGCACATGAGTCAAGTCTCTTTCAATTGAAAGGAAGCTCTGGAATGAGAGAGCATAGGATGAAGTTAAGAGGTGATAGGGCTCAGGAGTAATCTAAGGAAATACTGTTTTACAGAAAATGTTGTAGATGGCATGGAACAGTCTCCTGGTAGAGGTGGTGAAGACAGAGATTGAGTCTGATTTCAAGAAAACCTGGGATAGGCACGTGGGATCTCTTAAAGAGAGGAAGAGATAATGGTTACTGCAGATGGGCAGCCTGAATGGGCCATTTGGCCTTTATCTGCTATCATGTTTCTATGTATAGCTCTAAACAGGAGATTGTGTCAGTTGGGATGGGAAGTGAGAAAGAAAGGTGAGTATTGTGGCTTTAATGTCCTTAGTCTTGGGAGGATGGGGGTGGAGGTTAAAATGAACATAGTGTGAAATGTATTTTTTTGTATCTGGTCCTCAGAGGAAACAACGGAATTTAGTATTGTGTTTGTTATTTTTTCTAAATCGTTAAAAAAAAGCTTCTTATGTCAAGGACAATTATAGAGACCACCCTCGGCAAAAGAAAAGATGTGATAGTAGTAAAGGCTGCAACATAAGCAATATCAGCAACTCATTTCTTAGTATTGCAACGGAAAGTGAAACGACACAAAAATCCATACGAAAAAGGAGATTATCGCTGAAAAATAGCTGGAAAGCGATGACCACAAATGCTCGCAGTCTAAGCAACAAAGTTCATGATCTGCAAGCCCTGATGTTAGAGGCAGATCTAGATATTGTTGCTATCACAGAGACATGGTTCAGTGAATCACATGGATGGGATGCGAACATACCGGGATATAATCTTTTTAGGAAGGACAGAGATGGTCATAAAGGTGGAGGAGTAGCTCTCTATGTAAAGATCAATATCCAAGCGACCGAAATGCAAGGGACCTGGGGAGAGGAAGAAGCGATATGGATTGCTCTGAAAAGAGAAGATGGAACTTCTATCAACGTGGGTGTAGTCTATAGACCTCCGACTCAATCGCAGCAAATTGATAAGGATCTGATTGTGGATATCCAAAAGTTTGGAAGGAAAGAGGAGGTTCTGCTGTTGGGAGATTTCAACCTGCCGTATGCGGACTGGAATGTTCCGTCTGCGGAATCGGAAAGAAGTAGGGAGATAGTGGATGCCTTTCAAGAGGCTCTGCTCAGACAAATGGTGACGGAACCCACAAGGGAAAAAGCGATATTGGATCTGGTCCTCACAAATGGAGAGAGTATCTCTAATGTTCGAGTGAGTGCTCACCTGGGAAGTAGCGATCATCAAACGGTTTGGTTTGATATAACGGCTAAAGTGGAGAGGGGCCGCACGATACTTAAAGTCCTAGATTTCCCTTTAATGCAATGGGAAAGTACCTGAAGAAAGAGCTGTTAGGATGGGAGGACATAAGAGAAGTGGAAAGACAGTGGTCTAAGCTGAAAGGAGCGATAAAAATGGCTACGGACCTTTATGTGAAGAAAATCAATAAAAACAAGATAAAAAGGAAGCCGATATGGTTCTCCAACCTAGTGGCTGAGAAAATAAAGGCGAAAGAGTTGGCATTCATGAAATATAAAAAAACCCAAGAAGAGGAGAGCAGAAAGGACTACAGGGTGAAACTGAAAGAAGCCAAGAGAGAGATACGTTTGGCGAAGGCACAGGCGGAAGAACAAATGGCTAAAAATGTAAAAAAGGGAGATAAAAATTTTTTCAGATATATTAGTGAAAGGAGGAAGATAAAAAATGGAATTGCTAGGCTAAAAGATGCTGGGAACAAATATGTGGAGAGTGATGAGGAGAAAGCAAATGTGCTAAACAAATACTTCTGTTCTGTGTTCACAGAAGAAAACTCTGGAGAAGGACCGAGATTGTCTGGCAAAGTTACACGAGATAATGGAGTAGATTCTGCGCCGTTCACGGAGGAGGGTGTTTATGAGCAACTTGAAAAACTGAAGGTGGACAAAGCGATGGGACCAGACGGAATCCATCCCAGGATACTAAGGGAGCTCAGAGAGGTTCTGGCGAGTTCTATTAAAGACTTGTTCAACAAATCTCTGGAGACGGGAGTGATTCCTGGGGATTGGAGGAGAGCGGATGTGGTCCCTATTCATAAAAGTGGTCACAGGGATGAAGCAGGAAACTACAGGCCGGTGAGCCTCACTTCAGTTATTGGAAAAATAATGAAAGTGTTGCTGAAAGAAAGGATAGTGTACTTCCTTGAATCTAATGGGTTACAGGATCCGAGGCATCATGGCTTTACAAAAGGTAAATCGTGCCAAACGAACCTGATTGAATTTTTTGATTGGGTGACCAGAGAGCTGGATCGAGGACATATGCTAGATGTAATTTACTTGGATTTCAGCAAAGCCTTTGATACAGTTCCTCATAGGAGGCTGTTGAACAAACTTGAAGGGCTGAAGTTAGGACCCAAAATGGTGAACTGGGTCAGAAACTGGCTGTCGGACAGACGCCAGAGGGTGGTGGTTAATGGAAGTCGCTCGAAGGAAGGAAAGGTGAGTAGTGGAGTCCCTCAGGGTTCGGTACTGGGGCCAATCCTGTTCAATATGTATGTGAGTGACATTGCTGAAGGGTTAGAAGGAAAAGTGTGCCTTTTTGCAGATGATACCAAGATTTGTAACAGAGTAGACACCGAAGAGGGAGTGGAAAATATGAAAAAGGATCTGCAAAAGTTAGAGGAATGGTCTAATGCCTGGCAACTAAAATTTAATGCAGAGTAATGCATTTGGGGATTAATAATAGGAAGGAACCGTATAAGCTGGGAGGAGAGAAGCTGATATGCACGGACGGGGAGAGGGACCTTGGGGTGATAGTGTCCGAAGATCTAAAGGCGAAAAAACAGTGTGACAAGACAGTGGCTGCTGCCAGAAGGATGCTGGGCTGTATAAAGAGAGGCATGGTCAGTAGAAGGAAGAAGGTGTTGATGCCCCTGTACAGGTCATTGTTGAGGCCCCACTTGGAGTATTGTGTTCAGTTTTGGAGACCGTATCTGGTGAAAGACGTAAGAAGACTTGAGGCGGTCCAGAGGAGGGCGACGAAAATGATAGGAGGCTTGCGCCAGAAGACGTATGAGGAGAGACTGGAAGCCCTGAATATGTATACCCTAGAGGAAAGGAGAGACAGGGGAGATATGATTCAGACGTTCAAATACTTGAAGAGTATTAACGTAGAACAAAATCTTTTCCAGAGAAAGGAAAATGGTAAAACCAGAGGACATAATTTGAGGTTGAGGGGTGGTAGATTCAGGGGCAATGTTAGGAAATTCTACTTTACGGAGAGGGTAGTGGATGCCTGGAATGCGCTCCCGAGAGAGGTGGTGGAGAGTAAAACTGTGACTGAGTTCAAAGAAGTGTGGGATGAACACAGAAGATTTAGAATCAGAAAATAATATTAAATATTGAACTAGGTCAGTTACTGGGCAGACTTGCACGGTCTGTGTCTGTGTATGGCCGTTTGGTGGAGGATGGGCAGGGGAGGGCTTCAATGGCTGGGAGGGTGTAGATGGGCTGGAGTAAGTCTTAACAGAGATTTTGGCAGTTGGAACCCAAGCACAGTACCGGGTGGAGCTTTGGATTCTCGCCCAGAAGTAGCTAAGAAGAAAAATTAAAAAAATTAAATTAAATTAAAAAAAAAAATTTTGGGTTGAATCAGGTTGGGCAGACTGGATGGACCATTCGGGTTTTTATCTGCCGTCATCTACTATGTTACTATGTTTTTAAAAGATATATTTTTTATTTCATTTTATTTTTGAAAACTTATACCCCTCATAAAACTAAGCAGCTTACAATAAAACATGCATAAATTAAAAACAACATATAGATAAACCAAAAGAGCCCGATACATTTTTGTGTTCCCAATAACCTATTTTTTTTCATTCTCTCCTTCTGATGTGAGGTTTTGTCATCTGAGATTATGTTCAGTGTTATGGAATGATGTAGACTGATGCTCTTTTTGGTTTCATTACAGGTGGGTGTGAATGTCCCAATTCCTGTCCCCCTCCCCATGTTCTCCTTTACTGGATCACGTGCTTCCTTCAGGGGAGACACCAACTTCTATGGCAAACAGGTAAATCACAGACATACATGTAGACTATTTTTACATACTTAAAGAGTTGTTCAAAGGAGAGGTGGAAGGTTCCAGATGCCAAATTTAAGTTTTTAAGTGGGAAATTGAAATCCAGAACATCCAGGCTAGCATTCTCTGATATGCTTCCTGTTCAAACCTGAGGTATACTGAGCTCCAGACTCTCAATGCTTTAATGAGCATGCAGGAAGGAGAGCTTCAGATTTATTTGGAATATTTGGGGGATGGTGGAGTCTGGTCCAGAAGGATAAAGCTGCGCTTAAGCAGGGTGGAATTCAGGTGCTGGTATAAACATTTACAAAAGAGATAAAACTGACAGTTGTTCAGGAGCAGATTGTTAGGAGTTAAATATCTTCAAATTTGCTGGAAAACTGAAAGTTAGAATATCCTGATCAGTGGGTTAGTTGGGGGGGGGGGGGGGGTTAGTGGAAATGTTGCTGAAGGAACGGATAGTGAAATTCTTAGAATCTAATGGATTACAAGATCTGAGGCAACATGGGTTTTACTAAAGGTAAATCCTGCCAAATGAATCTGATTGACTTCTTTGACTGGGTGACCAAAGAATTGGATCAAGGACATGCACTAAATGTGATTTACTTGGATTTGAGCAAAGCCTTTGACACGGTTCCTCATATGAGGATCTTAAACAAACTCCAAGGGCTGAAGTTAGGGCCCAAAGTGGTGAAGTGGATCAGAAACTGGTTGACGGATGCCAGAGGGTAGTGGTAAATGGAATTCGCTCAGAGGAGGGTCAGTTGAGTCATGTCCGTCAAGCCCCTTCCCTTCTTTAAAAGCAGACTGAAAACCCACCTTTTTGATATACCATTCAGTCCTTAACCCTACTCCTCTGCCCTCCAATCCATCCAGCTGATTAACCATTCCCCTTAACTGTATCCATGACATCCTGTTTGTCTGTCTTGCCTGTTTAGATTGTAAGCTCTTTAGAGCAGTGACTGTTTTCTTACTCTTTGTGACTCTGTACAATGCTGCAAACATCTGGTAGCGCTATAGAATTAATAGTAGTAGTAGTAGTGGAGTGCCTCAAGGCTCAGTGCTGGGACCGATTCTGTTCAATATGTTTGTGAGTGACATTGCTGAAGGGTTAGAAGGTAAGGTTAACATTTTTGCAGATGATACCAAGATTTGTAACAGAGTGGACACCCCGAGGGGAGTGGAAAACATGAAAAAGGATCTGCAAAAGCTAGAAGAATGGTCTAGCATCTGGCAACTAAAATTCAATGCGAATAAGTGCAGTGATGCATTTGGGGGGTAGAAATCCGAAGGAACTGTATGTGCTGGGAGGAAAGAGGCTGGGAAGCATATATGGAGAGAGGAACCTTGGGGTGATTGTTTCAGAGGATCTAAAGACATCTAAACAGTGTGATAAGGCGGTGGCTGCAGCCAGAAGGATGCTAGGTTGTATAGAGGAGTAACCAGCAGAAGAAAGGAGGTGTTGATGCCCCTGTATAGGTTATTGGTGAGGCTGCACTTGGAATATTGTGTTCAGTTTTGGAAGTCGTATCTGGCGAAGGATATAAAAAGACTTGAAGCGGTCCAGAGGAAGGCGACAAAAATGGTAAGAGGTTTGAACCAAAAGAAGTATGAGAAGAGACTGGAAGACTTAAATAAGTTTACTCTGGAGGAGAGGGAGGGACAAGGGAGATATGATAGACATTTAAATACTTGAAAGGTATTAATATAGAACCAAATCTTTTCCAGAGAAGAAAAGGAGCAATGTTAGAAAATTCTTCTTCACAGAGAGGGTGGTAGATGCCTGGAATGCCCTTCCGAGGGAAGTGGTGAAGAGGAAAACAGTGATGGAATTTGAAAAAGTGTGGGATAAAAATAAGAGGATCTCTAATTAGAAAGTGAAGAATGTAAGGCATGGTCTGTGTTCCATATATGTTGATTGGGTGTAGGATGGGCTTGGGTGAGCATCAATGTGAACTCCACTAATATGGAACAGGAGGATGTTACTAACCAGATTTTATGGTAGATGTCCTGCAAACAACGGGATGGTTGGTTAGGCTGGAGTGAGCTTGGACTTCATCATTTGGAACCTAGGACAATACCAGACTTTACAGTCTATGGCCCAGAAATATCAGAGAGACAAGTTAATCTAATCATGTATTTTTAATGAGTATAACTTATGGGCAGACTGGATGGACCGTTCAGGTCCTTATCTGCCGTCATTTACTATGTTGCTATGTAGTGTCCTGGGTGCAATCTTGGGGGGGGGGGGGGCTCTGGCGCCTCTCCTCCTCCCCTGTACCGCTTTGGCTCTTCATCGTTGCGAGCAGCATCTCTAACCTGCTTCTCATGCTGGCTTCAGCCCTCCCTCTGAAGTTGCAGGACCAAGAAGTGACATCAGAGGGAGAACCGAGGCCGGCTTGGGCAGCCATTTGGTGATACTGCTCGCACCATGAAGAGTTAAAGAGGTATATGGGGGAAGGGAAGGTGCGTTCATGCTGGGAGATGCCTCCTACCCTCACTAAACAACTGATCCAGAAAGAGAGCTTTGATAAGACTGATGTAGCCCAGGTGTATTTAAATAAAGAGTAGACAAATATTCAATAATTTCAAATTACCCCTATTAATTTCTAGGCAAGTGGAATTTCATTGATGTCATGAAGTAGAGCATACGCTGAATGGCTCTGCTCCCGTCCGCGAGTCCCATCAGCTTTCTTTATCGTTTCAAGTCTGTCGGTCTGTTCCATGTGAACAGCAGAAATAATATCAGAAGTTACAGCTGCTCTAGAAGCTGCGATTGATAAAAAGCTACAGCAATTTTTTGAAAAAATTAACACAGTGCATGAACGGTTGGATAGTATGGACCTTGAGCTTGATGGTGCTCAACATCGGGTGAGTGACCTGGAAGATCATGCATTTCCGATGTAAGCCAACAGTACTCGGATGGAAAAGCAATTGGCTTTGCTTACCCATAAAGTGGATGATCTTGAAAACGGGGCCTGGAGGAACAATTTTCGCCTGGTGGGTCTCCCAGAGCGGATTGTGGATGCTGAACTTATAGCATTCTTGGAGACCTGGATTCCTCAATCGCTTTCTCTGGACCCTCATTTGGGAAAGTTCCAAGTGGAACGCGCACACCGCCTGGGGCCTAGCGGTCCAGAGGGTTCCCGACCCCTAGTAGTTATCTTTAAAATTTTGAATTTTGCCCATAAAATAGCAATTTTTCAGGCAATACGAGCGAGCGAGCAAAGGACTGAGCCATGACAATAAGAACATTTTATGTTGAGAGAAATTTAAAAAGGCGTCCGACTGAGTCACACTGAAACGGGCTCCAAACTTTACTCTTGTTTCCTCGAAAAAATTACTCGGAACCATATTGGCGAAATGGGTAAGAGAAAGGGGAAAACCAGGACTTACCCCTTGGAGTCTTCTCCTCTTCCCCTTTCCTGCATTGAAAGATTCGTTGTCCGAACGGCAGGTCCCTCTGAGACAGTCTTACCCAAGCTCAGTACAACGCTGAGCCTAGAGGATAGACTTCCACCCTCAATTTCAAGCATGAGTGCACACCCGAAGCAATCGATGATGCCGCGAGAAGCAGTCCTTCCGGACCCTACAGAGTCCGTGTTTCGGCGACCACACCTTCCTCAGGGGTCCAGTTGGATGCTATGTTCTCAGAAAACAATTGTGGACTAAAAACAATGAACGACTCTTCAAAAGACAGAGTCAATTGACCTTTTTGGCACCACTCTGCTCGCACTCAGTCTTTTGAAGAGTCATTCATTATTTTTAGTCCACAATTGTTTTCTGAGAACATAGCATCCAACTGGACCCCTGAGGAAGGCATGTTCGCCAAAACACGGAGCGTGTAGGGTCCAGAAGGATTACACATGTGGACTATTATAGTTGTATTTATTTGTGGTTTTTGTAAGAAGGAATAAATAAATCATCTTTTTAGAACATCATCATCCAGTTTTCTGTTTTTATCATTTGGATTGTTTTCACTGTGGAATATTGGGTCATCCATTTTTTTGTTTCTTTTCAAATTAATTGAAATACAATAAAATATTTTAAATGTAACAATGTTAACCCTGTGGAGCTCCTGATTCAGTCTTAGCGCCTGAAAATGCTTTCTAGTGAAACACAGTCTGGTGTCAAGTGAGACGTGATTCTTACCAGTGAGAGGAAAATCAATAGAAGTAATGAGTGAAAATTTTAAAGAAATTTATAAAACATATTTGGCATCGTGAAGATTTGAGGAAAGATTGTTTCTCATTCTACAATGAAAACAAATGGAAAGTAAAGGCTGTCATCAGTCATAATACGAGTGGACATTTTATGAACACAGGGGGGTTTCCACAAGGGTTGTGTTTAAACAATTGTATATTTGGAAAATACATGTAATTAAGTGTGTGGAGTTTATATAATATTTAATACATAATTAGTGTTCCTTAAGAAATTGAGGAGCTTCATTTTTTTCTACTAGATTTATAATACTGGAGTTTAATATTTATTGAAAACCCCATTTGTAAAGTTAATCTTGATACTCATTAGAGAGAACCTAAAAACCTAGACTTTGCATCCCTTGAGAACTAAAAGCGAATTCTTTTGAGCTAGTGGGTGTTGTGTGGTAATATAATACCAAAAGATAAAGGATGACAGTCTTTTCTGCTTTCTTCCCTTAGGGTGTGCAGTTTTACACTCAGCTAAAAACCATTACTTCCCAGTGGAATGAAGAAGATGCCACAATGACCAGCCCTGCCGTTGTGATGCCAACTATGGGCCATTAGATTTATTACATAGAATGAGACTGATACCAGCTGATCTTCATAATCCCCTTTCTAGCATGGCCTGGTGGTTTTTTATCAGAGTCTAAAGACTAGATCTACTAAAGAGTTTTTCTATGTTGTTTCTATGGGAAAATGATTACCATGCAGGCCCCTGAATGTTATCAAAAGGAGCCTTTGAGTTTCTAGGCTTTGACTGTAATTTTGTAGTCTGATGGGCTCTTCCGTTATCCATTAGAGCAAGGAATCATTTGTGCAGGGAGTTTAATGAACTAGAGAATTGAAACACCTCCACTCCTTCATATTCTGCTCTTGTATCTTATTCAGCATACCACCCTCCATTGCTCCAGGGCAGCAAGTTTTTGATCTCCATGTGAAATATACTTGTCTGGATCCAGCTTGTAACAAGCTGCGCAGGCCACATTGTCAATTCAGTCCTGTACCCCAGCGCTAGGAATAGTCTAATCCCTTTCATCATCCGATAATTGTGTGCTGATGGGAAAGAGTGCTATAGGTAATACTGTTACTCTGAGGGGGGGTGTCTTGCAAATGGAAATCTTGCCGCCTTTGCTCTATATGAGAATAAATGTTCTAATCTATGATCTAATGATATGATCTAATGATCTAATCTATGATCTAATGATCTGGGCAATGAAGATTTACTCAAACAAAAAATATTTTTGGGTATGCCTTAAGATGATGCTACTAAATCTTATTTCTCCTTTCTCTAGGATTGAGTTTTGGTAAATCACAGTATCTCTGCTCTAAACTTATTATAGATTCAGATGTAGGAACCTTTGTTGTAACAAATGTACAAATTGTCATACCAATAAAGGTCAACAAATAAATTATAGTCAAGACATTTGACTGGACTCGGAATACATCTGTGCTGAGCTTTCAAGTGTTATTGTCTTCATAAAATCAGTTTAGTAGAAGGACCTTCAATGTATTGTATTTTAAAGTGTGTAAATTTTTACATTTACCATATATGCGATAAGTGCAGAGCTTGTGAGGTAAACGCAAGAGGTGTGCACAAAGACTATCCTCCATTTAGCATGCAGGCTAGTCAATTAATGCTGCACAGGCACCATGATATATACAGTGCCAACAGGGGTGGCCAACAGGTCAACTGAGGTAGAGGACTAGGTGGCATGTTTTAAGGAGTGGCATCTTCCTCCTCCTGTGGGTCCAGCTCTTGCTTCAGCCCCCTCCCACCAAAGCCAACATCTCACCTTATATTCCTTTCCCTATTCAGCCCTCTCCTGCCCAGGCCAACATTGCACTTTCCATTCCCCAATCTACCTTTGTTTGCAGCCATTCACATATGCTGACCTGCTGCCAACTCTGGCATCTTTCTACAGCGGCCTGACCCCTTTGATATACTGTAGTTTATATTTATATTCTACCTTTAAGCAAGGTGGATTACCTAATCTAATCATAATCAAAACTAATAACAAAAGCCAAAAATAGACAAATATAGAAACATAACTTTGTTTCCTCAGAGGTGGGGCACAGAGTAAAGACATTTGGGCCAGTGGCAGGGCAGCATATTGAATGGCTGCCACAGTCATGGGTCACAAATAAAGATATATCAGGGGGCAAGGAGAGGAGCCAGAATAGAAAAAGAGCATGCAAGAGACAGAGAAGGAAGTGTTGGACTGGAGGATAGAAAGGGAAGGAGGGAAAAATATCACACCCAGGAGAGAGTTCCAAAAAATTTTACTGGAAATTTTCATAACAAATAACATCCAGACAGGAGAACAAAGATTCTTTGAACATTTGTTTATCACATTGTTGACTTAGGCATGGGATATTCATGTGGAACTGCAGACAAGCGTACAAGATGCAGGCTATGTTTATTATATCAATTGTTAATTGCGGTTAATGTTACTACCTTTTTACAAACTGAGGGACCCAACACAGTCTGTGTTTCGGTTAACATGCCTTCATCAGGGGTCCCTAGTTGACAAGGTATCAAATTAAACCGTAAACAAAAATAAACATAAGCCTGTGTAAATCGGAGGTAATCGCTGACCAGAGGTCTCTGTATGAACTTGCTACAATCCTATATAATAAAAGGCTAACTCGCGCATGCGCACTCCTTTTTGCGTGCTTCCATGATCTGTAGTTCCGTGGCCGCATGAGTGCGCATGCGTGAGTCCCCAGCCTTCTTCTCAGCCTACCTTGGCCATCAGCAGCAGCGGCTCATCTCCTGTGGGGACCTGATATGTGCTGTGTCCGTCCGTGGCCGCGGCTTGAGGCGTATGCGCCAGTTAGGTGCATCGGGCGACAGGAGCGGCGCTGGCGGGAGGAGGGCTCATGGTCCCGCTGCCGCTCCTGTTCACAGCGGCCTGCACGTCGCCGACTCCCCCCCCCTTCCCGCGATCGCATCAGAGGGAACATGCTACCGAGTTGGAGAGCGGCCTGCGAGGTTCGTTACAGCCGGCCGCGAACCTCAGCAGGCCGCTTTGAACATGAGGATCAGCCACCATGGGGATCGTGAGAAGAGCCGCCGAAAAAAAACCCTTCAGCCGCAGCAGGCCAGCCCGCGGGAAGGGAAGGGGGAGGGACCGAACGGAGCAAGGCAGCTCACGGTAAGAGAAGGGAATGGGGGGTGGGGGAAAATGCTTCTACTGCTTCAGCAGGGACCTGGAGGGGAAGGAAAATACCGCTGCTGCTTCTGCAAAGGAAAGTGGTTGGGGGGGAGAGAAGGGAATGGGGGGTGGGGGAAAATGCTTCTACTGCTTCAGCAGGGACCTGGAGGGGAAGGGAAATACCGCTGTGCTTCTGCAAAGGAAAGTGGTGGAGGGGGAAGAGAAGGGAATGGGAGGTGGGTGGGAGAAAATGCTGCTACTACTTCACAGGGATCTGGAGGGGAAGGGAAATATCACTGCTGCTTCTGCAAAGGAAAGTGGGGGGGGGAGAGACAGAAAGAATACAGACAGACAATGGAGGCTAGGGAGAGAGACAGAAATAAAGACAGACAGGGGATCAGAGAGAGACAGAAAGACAGACAGGGTGCCAGGGAGAGAGAGAGAAAAATTGCAGGAGGGAGAGAGACAGGAGCAGGGAGAGAGACATAAATAAAGAAAGACAGACAGCCATATATTCTAGCACCCGTTAATATAACAGGCTTAAACACTAGTTGATATAATAAACATAGCCTGCATCTTGTACGCTTGTCTGCAGTTTCCTTTGGTTTTGATTCTGCTGTTTCTCCCTCACTGCAGATTGGATTTTCTTGTTTGTTTTTCGTCATGGGATATTCATATACCATAAATTTGAACCCACCCCTCCCTTTTCCACATAAATACAGAGAGTTCAGCACCCATACACACCCATTCATCCATGACAAATCTAGGAGAGAGTTTGTATGAGGTAGAAAGGGCAAAATATTGGACTCGTGACGAAACAAGGAGAAATGTCAGATTGGGGGGCTAAAAGGAGGGGAGGATGTTGCATTCATAGGAAGGGAAAGAGAGCATTCAGGAGCCAGAAAGAAATGTTGAATTCATGGATAGAAAGTAGGGAGAATTGTTGGAGTGGGAGGGGGAGCAGAAAGGAGGAAGGGAAGGAAAAATGTTGCATACAAGTGAGAGATGACTCGAGGGAAGAAAGATATCAGAAGGGTGATAGAATGGAGGGAGAGAGAGATGTTGGACTCTGGAGAGGGTAGTGAAAGGGAGGGAAGAAGAAATGCCAGATTTAGTATAGGGGGACTTGGAGGACAGAAGGGGTGGAAGGGATGGACTTGGGAGGACAGAGGGAAAGAAGGAATGGACCTGGGAATGGAAGGGAGTACAAAACCTTGAGCAAGGGAAGATAGAAGAAGGAGAGATGAATTCAGAGGAAAGGAAGGGAAGAGGGAGAGATGGGCTTGGGGGAACAGAAGGATAGAGGGAATGAGAGACAGCCTTAGGGGAATGGAAGGAAGGGGGAAGAGAGAGAAAATCAGCCTTGTGGTGTGGGATGTGAAACAGAGGGAGTTACAAGGGTGGAGGAAGGAAGATGCTAGAACGATGGATCCATGTGGAAGGGGCCATGGGAGGGTTGTGAAGATGAGTGCAAGGAGGATAGTGAGTACAGAGGGTAAAGATGGATAATGGGGAGCAGATGAAAGATAAAAGGGAATAGGAGGCTGGGAATTATGAGAGAAGGATATAGAAAGTTAATAGTCAAAAAAATGAAAGGAGTAGAGCAAGGGTCACCTGTGGAGTCTGATCCCAGCTGTATTCGCTCAGTTTTTCAATGAGTGGAGAGCTCCAAAAAAATTTTGACGAGCTCAATCAAAAGTCAAACAAATTTACTTATGATCATGAAGGTATCATCATCACAGACAAAGTTCCATGTGGAAGAAGTGTCACAGCAATGTATTATGATTTTTTGCAGAAAAATGCACAAAACATTACATTACATTAGTGATTTTTATTCCGCCATTTCCTTGTGGTTCAAGGTGGATTACAGAAGAGGATTTCAGAATTACAGAAGAGGATTTCTGGACATGTCCAGAGGTGTTACAGAGTAGAGCGGGTTGCTTCAGAGGATTGAAATGTTTCATATGGTGTTAGTCTTCATGGATTTTTTGAATAGCAGGGTTTTTATTTCTTTTCTGAAAGTTTTGTAGTCTGAGGTCGTGATTAGTAGATTGGAGAGTTGGTGGTCTAGTTTTGCTGCTTGTGTGGCTAGTAGGCCATTGTACAGTTTTTTCCGTTTGATGTCTCTGATTGGAGGGTATGTGAATGGTGTCTGGGTTCTCCTGTGTCTGGTTGTGGTAGTTTGGATTAGGCAGGGCTGTCACCATTTATGGATTTAAATAATAGAGAGTAGAATTTAAATAGTATTCTTGCTTGAATTGGGAGCCAGTGTTGAGTCAAGGTATGCTTCGGTGATGTGGTCGTGTTTTCTTAGTGAATAGATTAGTCTCAGGGCTGTGTTTTGTACTGTTTGTAGTTATTTTATCATTGTTGCAGGACAGGGGAGATATAGGATGTTGCAGTAGTCAAGGAGACCTAGGACTAGGGACTGGGCCATGAGCTGGAATTGTTTTTTGTCAAAGAATTTTCAAACTTGCCTTAGGTTTCTCATGACCGCGAATGATTTCTGAATTGTTTTGTTGATTTGTGGTTGCATAGTGCAGCATCTGTCTGTCTTCATTCCCAGAAGTTTTAAAGTGGGTTGAATGGATTATGTGATTGAGTTTATTACTAGGTTTGTTATGGTTGGAGTTTTATTTTATTTTTTTTGAGAAGTATGAATTTTGTTTTGTCTGGGCTCAGTTTTAGTTTGTGGTCTTTCATCCATGTTGCCACTGTTTCTAGAGTTCTGTGTAGTGTGTCTGTCATGGTGGGCATTAGCTGATCAAAAGGAAGGAGAATGGTGATGTCATCTGCATAGCTATAGGAGATTAAACCTATTTTGTCTAGGCAGGTGCCGAGGGATGCAATGTAGAGATTGAAGAGTGTTGGGGATAATGGCGATCCTTGGGGTATGCTGCAGGGGTTGGACCATGGTTCTGATTTTTCTTTGCTTGTCTTTACTCTGTAGGTCCTGGATTGTAGGAATCCTTGAAACCATGTGTGTACTTTGCCTGTGATTCCTATTGTATCTAGTATTTGTAGCAGGATGTCGTGGTCTACCAGGTCAAATGCTGTGGTGAGATCTAGTTGAATAATCAGCATTTTTTTGCCTGTGCTGATTTGTCTAGCTGTGTCCAGAAGTGATCCTAGTAGTGTCTCAGTGCTGAAGTTGGTTCTGAATCCAGACTGTGTAGGGTGGAGCAAATTGTGGTTTTCTAGGTGGTTGGTGAGGAGTTTAGCTACGAGGCCTTCTATTAGCTTGACATACAGTGGAATTGAGGCTATGGGTCTGTAGTTGGATAGTTGATCTGTTGCTCCTTTTGGGTCTTTTAAGATCGGGGTGACGATGATTTTGAAGAGGTCTTGTGGGAAAAGGCCATCTGTGAGCATGGTTTGTTTCCATTGCATGAGGAGAGTGCGGAATTTTAGGCTGGAAGTTTTGCTTTTGGCTAAGCCAATCATTCTTCACGACAACACTCACCTGCACATAAGGAATGTCATTGAAAAACTACACGAATATGGCTGCGAGGTGTTACCTCATGCTCCCTACAGTCCAGACATGAGACCACCAGACTTTGACCTTTTTCTAAAGTTGAAACAACCTATTCGTGGACATCGTTTTGCATCTCTGGAAGAGCTTTCTTTTGCTGGTACTCGAGCCATTTGGCAACTGAACTAAAACATAACATAACATTATACTTATAGACCAAAAAGTTCTAAGCGATTTACAAAAGATTATAAACATAATCGTATATTTGAATGAGTCAGCTAGTCAGGTATTTGGAGAAAAGATAGGTTTTTAGCTGTTTTCTAAAATGTCTGTAAGAAACAGCTGTGAGCAACAATGATCGAAATTCTTTTTCATGAGAAGCTGCCTGAGATGCTAAAGAGTGATTTAGGAATTTCTTGCTTTTACAACCTTTTACAGAAGGGAAATTGAACAGAGCATGAGTTTTTCTACTGCATTTGTGCATAGCTATGGAAAAACTATTAGCCAGATAAGTAGGGGTTGCACCATATAAAACCTTGTAACAAAAACAGCCCAACTTAAACAATACCCGAGCTTCCACAGGCAACCAATGCAATTCACAATAAACGGTGTCTTGGATGGAATAATGAAGTTTCCCGGACGTTGGGACTCGGTCATTGCAAAGCAGGGAGACTATATTGAAGGACTGTAAAGAAATACTTGGAAAAAATAAAAATAAAACATGTAAATTTTAAAAAATAGTGTGCATTATGTATGAAATGACCCTCGTATATTCAAATTATATATGCAGGTTGCCACTTCTGCTACCACCCACCTTGTCTCCTATAATTACTAGTATCTCCCTATGCAGGAATTGGAATGACTGAGCTACCCTCACACCCATGTGGTTTTCTTAAAATTCCATTGGGGACCCTAGAGATCATCTTGCATCCATGACAGAACATATACCCCATCACAACTAAGAGAAGGAAATACCTAGGTTGCAGTGGATCTAGGTGGGTCAGAGATTATCCACAGGGAGGAATCTGCTGGTGGATTGTAAAGTTTGCTTGGTAAGGAGGGTGGATGTTGGTAGTGAGGTTACTCTCCCCCCTCCCATGGTCTGATATCCCTGTCCCATCTCTCTCTTCTTTCTTCCCCTCAGATCTGGTATCTCTGTGTCCTTCCCCCTTTCCTCCCCCCAGATCTGGTATCTCTGTTTCCTCCCCTCATGTTCTGGCATCTCTCTCCTCTACTTCCTTCCCCTCATTGTCTAGCGTCTCTCCTCTCCCTTTCCTTTTCTTCCCTGGTCTTCCTTCTCAATTTATTCTCCAGTGCAGTAGGTGAGACATTCTATACCAGGGATGCCCACACTTTTTTGGCACCCCTGATCTGCTGCTCAGTGTCGGCCCTTAGCAGGGCTGAAGGACAGCTGGTGCTGGCTAGGCGGAGCTTTGGGTGATGATCGGCGGGGGAAGGAAGGAGCAAGATGGCGATTTTTTCCTTCCCCTGCCTGCAGTCTGGTCTGGGGCTGATCTGCTCGGTGTTGGCCCTTAGCAGAGCTGAAGGACGGCTGAAACTGGTGCTGGCTGGGCGGAGCTTTGGGTGATGATCGGCGGGGGGGTTGGGGGGCGGCCTTTCAGTTCAAAGTGGTTCACAAAGTAAGAAGGTTATACAAGCATAATAGATTATACAGTAAACTCATTTATAAAATGTATCAAATAAAGTGAGTCTTCAGAGCCCTTCTAAAAACCTGATAAGAACCAGCATCCTAAATTGACTTACCAAGACTCCTAACCCATGACGCTACTCAATAAGCTAGAATTCTTTTTTAAAAATGCTTATTAAGGAGAGATAGAAAACCTGATTAACATAATGTACTATTTTGCTCTGCTGCTCCAGGGAGGAGCTTTTATAACCAGGGTCTAAGAGCGCAGTTCTACTGAAAAGTCAAAGTTACTAGGTAAGCCTAGTCTTGCTGACTCTTGGAATCTACTATGTGTACTCCCAGTGTTTAATGTACAAAGCAGGAGTCTGTTTACTAGCGTGTGGTAAGATTTTGTACCTACTGCGTATTAACAGCACAAACTAACATGCTAATTGCCAGGGGCATGTCTTTTACCATGCATTGTTTAGTACAATTACCAGCAACTTTTGAGAAGCTGGAAGCTCCCCAAGGGACAGTCTGAGCCCTTTCTCCTCCACCTGTAATGCAGCTTGTGGTTAAACACAGGAAGTTTTAGTCGGAAGTAACCATTATGGCAGACCTGTGCTATAAATGGATAATAACTGCTTAACACATTCCAGCAAACAGGCCCCTTAGACTCGAAACAATATGAAAGGCATATAGGCAAGACATATTTGTCACATTCCTGAGATTTTTACTGCCTCCTGTATCTCTTCCTTTCTCCCTAACTCTTTAGTAAGTAGTGAGGTTTTCTGGTTTTGTTACCCTGTTCTTTAACCCTTTCAGGACCAAGGGACATATTTGTCCCATAACTTTAAAATCCTATAAATTTTGATTGGGATAGTCTACAGTTCTAAATTTGATATGTACGGATTCCATATGATACTGCCTTTATGTAAACAAACTGGTTCCGACATTCATTCATTAGCGTCGTTGCCAGATTGACGAGAAGATTCACTTGCCACACTGTCCATAAGCCAGAAGTTTGATTTTTAAAAAAAAAAATAATGATATTTCACAAAAAAAATCAATTTTTTGGCATCTGCAAGCCCTTTTTACCATAAAAATGTCGTCAAAACCACAAAAATTGGCCTACGATCCTTATGGTCCTGAAAGGGTTAAGGTATGGGTTCACTTTGAACTTCCTGAACTTATCTTGAATATTTTCAATTTTAGTTCAACTCCTATGGAACATTTGTACTAGCAGATAGATTCCACGCACTGCGCTGAACGGTAACATTGTGGATTTTAACCTGTAACTCATTCCTAGCTCTCAGGGGAGGACGGGATAACAATATAAATAAACAACATATGGACAACAGATTTACAATAATGGCCAACATTTTCAAATAAAAATAAAATTTAATTTTCATACAGCATAATCTTGAACAAATGTATAGTAGACTAGTATAGAGAAAGTACACTGCAGTGGAAAGTACTGGTAAGGTCCTGGAGGGCACTGCCAGTCACATTACCCTACAGTCTGAGATGCTGACAGCAGCAGATTGGGTAGGAGCCCTTTATGAGTTGGCGACTGCAGAGCAGGAACCTGTTGGGTGATGAAGGTTTGGCTGGCATGACCATCCTTATCACTGTAAAGAGAGAAAGAAGTTATAAAGGTACGGAGAGGAGACGTTTGAAATATTTCTACTCAGATAAGCACAGCCATTTAGAAACTGCCCCTTAAAGTATATGCACAATGAAACCACAGCAGATGTAGGGATTTCCCCTTTGAAATTAAGTTTATTGATACTGCACTATCCTACTAAAGCAGTGTGAGTGATTTCATTTATTTACTTCATATAATAATAATCATAATCTATTTATAACCTGCTATACCTTAACAGTTCAGAGTGGTTTACAACAAAGAGTATCTGCCAGACGCAGATGAAATACAAATGGAATTAAATAACTAGCATGGTTGGGTTTAGTCAAAATTGCCATACAAGAGAGATTTCACAGGTTTCCTTAAACATTTGGTAAGGGGAAGAATTCACAAAAGAGGTTTCTCAAGCAAATTTGTCATACAAATAAGATTTTACAGATTTCCTAAATGTTTGGTAGGACAATGAGTTCATAAATAGGTTACTTAAGGTTTTATTCCAGACACTAGCCTGGTAAGCTAAAGTTTTGTCCAGGAATCTTTTTACAGTACACTCTTTTAGCATAGAAAAAGAGAATGGAGAAATTCTCCGTGTGGGTCGAAGGTTTGTAGAGAATACAAAGTGGTTGACAAGATAAATGGGAGCAAGTCCTGCCAGTGTTTTGTAGCACAAACATGCAAGTTTGAAAATGATTCTGTCCTCCACTGGAAGCCAGTGCAATTTTCTGTAGTATGGGGTAACGTGATCCAATTTTTTTCAACCCAAATATCAAATGTACTGCAGTATTTTGAATGATTCTCAATTTTCTGATAGTTTTTTTTGAATGATCCTAAATAAATAATGATACAGTAGTCCAATGGGCTCAGTACCAAAGATTGCACCAACAGCCTGAAGGATGAGAAATCAAAATAAGATTTTAATGTACGTAATTTCCAAAGAGTATAGTAACATTTTTTTAATTCAAGATGTCAGTGTAGGTTTCAAAAGTTAAAGATTGGTCTAATGTGACGCCTAGAATTTTTATTGTGGGACTGATAGTATAGTTCATTCCGTTTATCAGATTCTGTGATTTTGTTGGATGGATTTGCAAGGAATATATTTGTTTTTTCTGAATTCAATTTAAGTTTTAAATCTTTTGCCCATTTTTCAATGAGATTGAATATAGATGTTATATAATCCTTTGATTCAAATGAGAGTGTGATAAAAGGAACAACGATTGTGATGTCATCAGTGTAAATGTATGTTTGTAAGTTCAGTTTAGATAGTTCTCTTCCCGGAGAGGCCATATAAAGGTCCTCTTTGGAGGGGCCAAAGCACCTCAGCCAATCAGGGACTTCCTTAAACTCCTCCCTAAGGAAGTCCTTGATTGGCTGAGGTGCCCCGGTCCCTCCAAAGGGAGGAGCCTGAGATGCCTCAGCCAATCAGGGCCTTAGGCCTCTCCCTGTGCATTAGATGATTTGCCGGGGCGGGGCCTAAGGCCGCTATTGGGCAGCAGGCCGGCTGAAGAGTAGGAGCAGGAGGGCTTTCCTCCTGCTCCCGAAAATTTTGGCGTTGCGTAGGAGCAGGAGGAGGGTCCGGGCAACCCCTCCTCCCGAAGATGTTGGGGAGCCTTGCCCAAGGAGCAGGAGGGACCGGGCACCACTCCTGCTCCCAACTATTTTACAGGTACCGGGTGGGTGGGCCGAGCCCGACCGCTTGGGCCGACCAGGGGTGGTTGGCCTAGGAGCAAGAGGGACTGAGCACCCATCCTGCTCACAACTTTTTGGTGCCAGGGGTGGGCTGTGCCAGTCAGTGGGGGGGGGGGGAGGGCAAGGGCCTTTTGTCCTTTTTCCATTTTCATTCAGGAAATGGAAAAAGGACAAAACTGAGGACAACTGGAAAGAGCACAGGAAGTATCAAAAAGAATGTCACCGTGTGGTTCGAAAAGCCAAAAGAGAGTATGAAGAGAGGCTAGCTAGGGAAGCTCGAAATTTCAAACCATTCTTTAGATATGTTAGAGGGAAGCAGCCAGCCAGGGAGGAGGTGGGACCGTTGGACGATGGAGATAGGAAGGGAGTGGTGAAGGAAGAGAAAGAAGTAGTAGAAAGACTTAACATGTTCTTTTCGTCTGTATTTACCAATGAAGACACATCCAACATACCGGAACCTGAGCAAATCTTCAAGGGAGAGCAAGCAGAAAAATTAACATCCATGGAAGTGAGCCTGGAAGACGTACGCAGGCAGCTAGAAAAACTAAAAACTGACAAATCCCCGGGTCCGGACGGAATCCATCCAAGGGTTCTGAAGGAACTAAAGGAGGAGATAGCGGAACTACTGCAGCAAATCTGCAATCTATCCCTGAAAACAGGCGTGATCCCAGAGGACTGGAAGATAGCCAATGTTACGCCCATCTTTAAAAAGGGATCAAGGGGTGACCCAGGAAACTACAGACCGGTGAGTCTGACCTCGGTTCCAGGGAAAATGGTGGAAGCACTTATAAAAGACAACATCGACGAATATTTTGAAAGAAACAAACTTCTGACAACCAGCCAACATTGTTTTAGCAAGGGGAGATCATGCCTAACAAACTTATTGCACTTCTTCGAAGGAATTAACAAACGGATGGACAGAGGTGACCCCATAGACATCATATATCTAGACTTCCAAAAAGCCTTTGACAAAGTACCCCACGAACGCCTACTTCGGAAACTGAAGAACCATGGGGTGGAAGGAGATGTACATAGATGGATCAGAAATTGGTTGGCGGGTAGGAAACAGAGGGTGGGAGTGAAGGGCCACTACTCGGACTGGAGGAGGGTCACGAGTGGTGTCCCGCAGGGCTCGGTGCTTGGGCCGTTGCTATTTAATATATTCATAAATGATCTAGAAACAGGGACGAAGTGTGAGATAATAAAATTTGCGGACGACACCAAACTATTTAGAGAAGCTCGGACTAAAGAGGACTGCGAAGAATTGCAAAGAGACTTGAACAAACTAGAGGAATGGGCGACGAGATGGCAGATGAAGTTCAACGTTGAGAAATGTAAAGTACTACATGTGGGAAGCAGAAACCCGAGGTGCAGCTATACGATGGAAGGGATATTATTGAAGGAGAGCACCCAAGAAAGGGACTTGGGGGTAATGGTGGACATGACAATGAAGCCGACGGCACAGTGCGCAGCGGCCGCTAAGAAGGCAAATAGAATGCTAGGCATAATCAAGAAGGGTATTACAACCAGAACGAAAGAAGTTATCCTGCCGTTGTATCGGGCGATGGTGCGTCCGCATCTGGAGTACTGCGTCCAATATTGGTCGCCGTACCTTAAGAAAGATATGGCGTTACTCGAGAGGGTTCAGAGGAGAGCGACACGTCTGATAAAAGGGATAGAAAACCTGTCATACGCTGAGAGATTAGAAAAATTGGGACTCTTTTCCCTGGAGAAGAGGAGACTTAGAGGGGATATGATAGAGACTTACAAGATCATGAAAGGCATAGAGAGAGTAGAGAGGGACAGATTCTTCAAACTTTCGAATTATAAAAGAACAAGAGGGCACTCGGAAAAGTTGAAAGGGGACAGATTCAAAACGAATGCTAGGAAGTTCTTCTTTACCCAATGTGTGGTGGACACCTGGAATGCGCTTCCAGAGGACGTAATAGGGCAGAGTACAGTACTGGGGTTCAAGAAAGGATTGGACAATTTCCTGCTGGAAAAGGGGATAGAGGGATATAGATAGAGGATTACTGCACAGGTCCTGGACCTGTTGGGCCACCGCGTGTGCGGACTGCTGGGCACGATGGACCTCTGGTCTGACCCAGCGGAGGCACTGCTTATGTTCTTATGCCGGTCGGAGGGGGGAGGGCCGTGCTGCATGCAGCATTTTTTTTTTAAACCACTGATGGCAGGAGGGAGTTGGTATCCTTCCTGCTTTTTTCTCCGGGAGATCAGGGCCTGGGGGGTGTCGGGCAGATCTCTCTTGCCTGCTCCCGGACTCTCCTGCTCTCTGCCACCATTCTCCACAGTGTAGGCCCACTTTAAAACCAAGGCCTTGCACTGCAGGGAACGGCGGCAGAGAGTAGGAGAATCTGTGAACAGGCAAGAGAGATCTGGGCTGGGCTGAGCCCTGACAGTAGTGACAGGAGGCTGCTTCTCCTGTCACTACTGTCAGGGTGTGCGCATGAGCAGAGATCGCTCTGGCCCGTGGGTAGGGGGCGTGCTAACGATCGTCCCCATTTGCATGCAGGTCTTTACTGAATTGGTCAGCAGGCATGCAAACGGAAATGGATCGCACACGCTTTGGAGGTTTAGTGAATCCTGCCCTTAGAGAGCTAAACGCTGCCTTTTACACGAGCTCTAGGGCACTTATTAGGGGGCCGGGAGTGCATGATTCCAACTGTTATGCAGGGAGGAGGGTCCCTAGCACTCTGGCCATAAATAAACTGGTCAGCAGTGCCATTGTCCAAGCAGGGCAAAAATGCTGAGAGAAGCCTTTCAGTAAACTAGGCTGTAGCTTGAATAGGAATAAATAGAGGAAAATAAAAAACCCTTTTTCCCTGAGAAGTGGAGAGCAGGGAGGGGAAAAAGCCTTATTCCAGCCAGGAGTTTATACCAAACTACCATTGTACGGAATTCAGAGAACAGTTTAACTGTGGAAAAGCTTATTTTGATTATTTGGAAGTTCCTGATGTGGACTGTGTATAGGGTAAAGCCAAGGGCTACCTAAGAGGAACGGTTCATAGACAACGGCGTGAAAGACAAAGGCGCGCGCCGACAACTGAGCGCAAGACGGAGGCGCGCGCCGAAGAAAATTACAGTTTTTAGGGGCTCCGACGGGGGTTTTTGTTGGGGAACCCCCCCACTTTACTTAATAGACATCGCGCCGGCGTTATGGGGGGTTTGGGGGGTTGTAACCCTCCACATTTTACTGTAATCTTAACTTTTTCCCTAAAAACAGGGAAAAAGTTAAATTTTCAGTAAAATGTGGGGGTTACAACCCCCCACAACGCGGCGCGATGTCTATTAAGTAAAGTGGGGGGGGGGTTCCCCCCAAGGCCCCCCCCCCGTCGGAGCCCTAAAAACAGTAATTTTGAGCGGCGCGCGCCTCTGCGCTGTGCTCAATTGTCTGGGCGCGCCTTTGTCCGGCGCGCTTTTGACCTGACACCAAGAGGAACTGCCTTTGAATGAGAGTAAAATTATTTTGTTTTCAAGGAAGAATAAAAATATGTTTTCTGAGAAATAATATTGACTGGGACCTTTTTTCCTTGGGGCCCAGAGCCTCACTATCACTGGCACTCCAAGAGGCATGGATCATAAGCTTGTGATGGACGCTGTGGTTGACCCTCAGGCATCCACGACCCCGTCACAGAACGTGAGTACTTGTAGAGTGTGAGGAATAATTGCCAATTGGGGATATCGAAATGGTTCCAATTCATATTAGCTGGTATTACTGTGTCTGGCAGTAGGGTATTTATAGGAGTCTGGTTGCAAGAAGGTCCTTGAAAAGGTAGTCTTAAATTGTGAATTTTGGTTCTAAAATAAGAGGCTAAGTTCTCTGATATAGACATGTTAATGAAAGATAAACGTTTCAGATGGTCAATATCAAATAGTGTATTTACTAATATAAAGAGCTCTTTGCTGTTGACTGTGGATGGTCCCATTTTATTAGAGTAGAAAGTTCGACATTTATCTTTAATTAATTTTTTTGTATTCTTTGATCTCCAATTAGCTCTATTGGATTCTTTCTTGGTTTTGTTGCAGAGTCTCTCTAAGCGTTGTGCTGCTTGCTTCAGTGTAGTTAATTCTGTATCGTACCAACCTTCAACTATGTGGTAGCTCTTTTTTCTTATCTTCAGTTGGGTAATTTTGTTTAATGTGTTTAAACTAAAATGATCCCAGTTTGTGTAGAACTCTTGTTCACAGATAGAATTGAATGATAAATCATAATGGGTCCAGAATTCAACAGGATTTAATTGTCCTCTGGTAGTTATAAGTTTCTTTTTCTTTTTCAAACGTAGGCCCGATTGTTTCCTTCTCTAAAGAATTTGGAAAGTGGACATTAGATGATCTGATCAGATGTTTTTTGTCCAGGTCTCTTTGGACATTTTGATGTTAGGAATAATAGGATCTTTTGAGGAGAAGGAGATTAGATCTAGTTGATGGCCTCTCTGATGAGTAGAGGTAGGGATTGGAAGAGGGAATTCTAAAGATGTCTTAAATGAGAATAAATCCCTTTACAGAAGTGTTTTCTGTCTGTTCTAAATGAAGGTTTATATCACCTAATAAGTGATTATATACATTAGTAGTAAGATTTGCTAGGAGATATTCAAAGAAGTCCTCTTTTACTTTGGTCCATTTGTTTGGGGGAATATAAAACAGCATGATTGTCAGACTATCTGTTAGATCCTGTTTAGATATTTTACAAGAAAGAACCTCAAGGCTTTCTATAGACTTTGAGTCTAAAAGGTGAAATTCAAAGCATTCCTGTAAGATTATTGCGATTCCACATCCTCTTTTTGAGGGTCTAGCTAAAGGAATAATTTTATAACCTGTGGGAAGAAGATCTCGGATGACAACATTGTCATCAGAGATTAACCATGTTTCCATCATGAAGAAAATATCTAAATCAATTTCTTCTTTTTTTCCCCCCAATTCTTTATTCATTTTTTCATCATACATCAAGTAAACAATATTACATCAATTTAATTTATACATCACTTGAATTTTTCCTATTATCTTAAAAACATAAATTTACTCCCTCCACCACCCCCCATCCCACAGATATTGTAATTAAATGATAACATATAAACATTACATTCATACTTATTGATTAAATCCTTAATATAACTATATACCACCCCCTTCCCCTAATTATAAATGTACTTTCAGTGTAAAAAGGCGTCTAATCATTACAAAAAGTTATCAATGGTCCCCAAATCTTTTTAAAATTATTATAATTTCCTTTTTGTATGGCAATTGTTCTTTCCACTTTGTATATATGGCACAACAAATTCCACCAGAAGGTGTAATGAAGTCTAGTATAATTTTTCCAATTCTTGGTGATATGTTGAATGGCGACTCCTGTTTGTTATTGCTTGATGAAATTTGACTTTTTATTCTCATTGACATCCCAAATAGAGTTGTATCATATGATAGAGCTACTTTAACAAGTTGAGCTTTATTCCTAATTGACCGTATGGACAACATCGTCATCAGAGATTAACCGTGTTTCCGTCAAGAAGAAGCTATCTAAATAAATTTCTTCTAACCAATCCTTAACAAGTTGAGCTTTAGTCCTAATTGACTGTATGTTTAAATATGCACAGGAAATAATTTTATAGTCTAAGATTGGAGGGGGGGGTCTGTAGTAGTGATGTTTTTTTAGATATCATTGTCTTTTTTTTTTTAATGGGTCTGAATGAATGGACTACGAGGACCATCACAAGGTGTAGAAGTAGACGGGACGCTGGGAACCAGTGATCACAATATGATCCACTTCAACCTGGATACAGGGGCAAAACATCGATCCAGAACGACAGCCACGGCACTGAACTTCCGAAAAGGGAATTACAAAGGGATGAGACTCATGGTGGGGAAGAAGATTAAGAGGAGGATAAGCACTGTAAAAACGCTAGAGCAAGCATGGTCCCTTTTTAAGGACACAGTCACCAAGGCGCAAAATCTATATATACCGAGTATCAACATGAGATCCAAAAGGAAAAAGAACAAGGAACCGGCGTGGCTCACTGTAGCAGTGAACGAAGCGATCAGACACAAGAAAACTTCGTTTAAGGAATGGAAAAGATTGAAAACTGGAAAAAGCACAAACAACATCAAAGCAGGTGCCATAAGGCAGTAAGAGGGGCCAAAAGAGACTACGAGGAACAATTAGCCAAGAAGGCAAAAAACTTCAAGCCGTTTTTTTTGATATATTAAGGGGAAACGACCCGCGAAGGAAGCGGTGGGGCCATTGGATGACTGTGTAATAAAGCAGTGGTTCCCAAACCTATCCTGGGGGACCCCCAGCCAGTCAGGTTTTCAAGATATCCCTAATGAATATGCATGAGAGAGATTTGCATATAATGGAAGTGACAGGTATGCAAATCTCTCTCATGCATATTCATTAGGGATATCTTGAAAACCTGAATGAAGGGAATACAGGTTGTTCACCCTCTCCAAGGTAGAGAGAACGAGAAGGCACTCTCTAAAGTTAAAAGGGGATTGATTCCGTACAAACATAAGGAAGTTCTTCACTGAGAGAGTGGTAGAAAACTGGAACGCTTTTCTGGAGGCTGTTTTAAGGGAAAACACCCTCCAGGGATTCAAGACAAAGTTAGACAAGTTCCTTTGACTTAAGAGCCGCCGCGTGAGCGGACTGCTGGGTACGATAGACCACTGTTCTGACCCATCAGCGGCAGTTCTTATGTTCTTATGGCTGAGCACCTGGATGGGAAAAGGACCGGCTTCTGAACAGTTGTACAAGGTGTGAGATAGGTAATTGGGTCTATCTGTCTTAACATGTCTATTAAAAGAATAATAGAAATATGAATGCAGATAAAGGCCAAATGGCCCATCTAGTCTGCCCATCTGCAATAACCATTATCTCTTCCTCTCTCTGAGAGGTCCCACGTGACTATCCCAGGCTTTTTTGAATTCAGACACAGTCTCTGTCTCCACCACCTCTTCTGGGAGACTGTTTGTTCTATGCATCTACTACCCTTTCTGTAAAAAATTATTTCCTTAGATTACTCCGGAGCCTATCACCTCTTTCTATGCCCTCTTATTGCAGTTTTCTTTCAAATGAGACATAGGTATTTAAATGTCTTTATCGTATCTCCCCCTTGCCCGCCTTTCCTCCAAAGTATACAGATTAAGATCTTTAAGTCTGTCCCCATACGCCTTATGATGAAGACCACATACCATTTTAGTAGCCTTCCTCTGGACTAACTCCATCCTATTTATATCTTTTTGAACTTGCGGCCTATAGAATTGTACATAATATTCTAAATGGGGTCTCACTAGAGTCTTATACAGGGGCATCAATACCTCTTTTTTCATAATGGCCATACCTCTCACTATGTACCCTAGCATCCTTCTAGCTTTCACTGTCACCTTTTCAACCTGTTTGGCCACCTAAAGATCATCACATAAAATCACACACAAGTCCCGCTCTTCCGTCGGGCATTTAAGTTCTTCACCCCCTAAACTGTACCGTTCCTTTGGGTTTTTGCAGCTATAGTCCCTTTCAATTCCTTGATTACCCTCGGATGGATGCCATCTGGTCGCAGGGATTTATCATTTTAAGCCTATCAATCTGTTTGCATACCTTTTCTAGACTGACTATCAACTCTATCAGTTTCCCGTCTTCATCTCCCGCATACAGCCCATCGGCTTCCGATATGTTGTGTATATCCTCTTCGGCGATGGCTTTGTCCTCCTTTAGCACTCCGTTTATTCCATGGTCATCCAACGGCCCCACCGCTTCCTTTGCAGGTCGTTTCCCCTTAATATATCGAAAGAACGCCGTGAAGTTTTTCGCCTCCTTGGTTATTTTTTCCTCATAGTCTCTTTTGGCCCCTCTTACCAACTTATGGCACCTGCTTTGATGCTGTTTGTGCTTTTTCCAATTTTCGTCTGTTTTTGACTTTTCCATTCCTTAAACGAAGTCTGATCACTTTTATCACCATTACAGTGAGCCATGCCGGTTCCTTGTTCTTTTTCCTTTTGGATCCCTTGCCGATATGCAGTATATATAGATTTTGCACCTGGTGACTGTCCTTATAAAGGGACCATGCTTGTTCTAGCGTCTTTACAGTGCTTATTCTCTTCTTAATCTTTTTCCCCACCATGAGCCTCATCCCTTTGTAATTCCCTTTTCGGGAGCTCAGCGCCATGCCCGTCGTTCTGGATTGATGTTTCGCTCCTGTGTCCAGGTCAAAGCGGATAATATTGTGATAACTGGTTCCCAGCGTCCCCTCTACTTCTACACCTTGTGCCGGTCCCCATAGTCCATTTAGAATTAAGTCCAGAATTGCGTTTCCTCTCGTATTCTTCTTGACAAGTTGTTCCAGGAAGCAATCGCCTACAGCATCCAGTAACTTGGTTCCAGTCTATCCCCGGATAATTGAAGTCACTCATGATAATAATAATTTATTTGTATGCCGTCATACCGGGGAGGTTCTAAGTGGCTCACAACACAAGAAATAATACATACAATTCCGTAAAAAATATCCTGGTAAAATACAGCAAGGAAATTATACATACATATCAATAATACATACTTTTCAATAATACATAAGAACATAAGAACATAAGCAGTGCCTCCGCTGGGTCAGACCACAGGTCCATCTTGCCCAGCAGTCCGCTCCCGCGGCGGCCCGAACAGGTACCGGCCTGTCTGAGTCACCAGAAGGGGCCCCCTTGCCACCTTGGTTTCCCATTGAGTCTTATCTTCCCATCGAAGTCCTAACCCTCCGGTCTTGCACATGCACGACCTGGTTGGATTTCTATACTTATTACTTGGTTTGCTTTCTATACTTGTGTTACATCCCAGCACCTCTCTCAGTATCCCACAATCCCCCTATCCCTCAGGAATCCGTCCAATCCCTGTTTGAATCCCTGTACCGTACTCTGCCTGATCACATACATTTCAATAATGCCTCCCTTGCAGTTGTGTTTAATCTTGTCCGTCATTTCTCCATCAATTTCTTCGGACTGCCCTGGGGGTCAGTAGTAGATGCCGATCTTCATTTCTGTTCCATTTGTTCCCGGAATTTTGATCCACTATACATACATTTCAATAATAGAAACATAGAAACATAGAAATAGACAGCAGATAAGGGCCCACGGCCAATCTAGTCTGCCCACCTTAATGTCCCTCCCCTACCTTTGCCCTGTGAATAGATCCCATGTGCCGATCCCATTTGGCCTTAAAATCAGGCACACTGCTGGCCTCAATCACCTGTAGTGGAAGACTATTCCAGCGATCAACCACTCTTTCAGTGAAAAAGAATTTCCTGGTGTCACCTCGTAGTTTCCCGCCCCTGATTTTCAACGGATGCCCTCTTGTTGTCGTGGGACCCTTGAAAAAGAAGATATCTTCCTCCGCCTCGATGCGGCCCATAAGATACTTGAACGTCTCGATCATGTCCCCCCTCTCTCTGCGCTCTTCGAGCGAGTATAGCTGTAATTTGTCAAGCCGTTTTTCGTATGGTAGATCCTTGAGTCCCGAGACCATCCGGGTGGCCATTCTTTGCACCGACTCCAGTCTCAGCACATCCTTGCGATAATGCGGCCTCCAGAATTGCACACAGTATTCCAGGTGGGGCCTCAACATGGATCTATACAATGGCATAATGACTTCCGCCTTACGACTGACGAAACCCCTTCGTATGCAGCCCATGATTTGTCTTGCCTTGGACGAAGCCTGCTCCACTTGATTGGCAGACTTCATGTCCTCACTGACGATTACCCCAAGTCTCGTTCTGCTACCGTTTTTGCTAGGATCTCGCCATTAAGGGTATAAGACTTGCATGGATTCTGGCTGCCCAGGTGCATAACTTTGCATTTTTTGGCATTGAAGTTGAGTTGCCATGTCCTAGACCATCGCTCCAGTAGGAGTAGGTCGTGCATCATGTTGTCGGGCACTGAATCTTCGTCTGTTGTGCATTTGCCCACTACATTACTCAGTTTGGCGTCATCGGCGAATAATGTTATTTTACCTCGAAGCCCTTCTGCCAAGTCTCTTATAAAGATGTTGAATAGGATTGGGCCCAAGACTGAGCCCTGTGGTACTCCACTAATCACCTCCGTCATTTCGGAGGGGGTGCCGTTCACCACCACCCTTTGGAGCCTACCTCCAAGCCAGCTCCCAACCCATTTCATCAATGTGTTACCTAATCCTTTAGAACTCATCTTGCTCAGTAACCTGCAGTGTGGTACGCTATCGAATGCTTTGCTAAAGTCCAGGTACACGATGTCCAGGGACTCCCCAATATCCAGCTTCCCCGTTACCCAGTCAAAGAAGCTGATCAGGTTGGATTGGCAGGATCTCCCCTTAGTAAATCCATGTTGTCGGGGATCCCGTAGATTCTCCTCATCCAGGATCTTATCTAATTGGTGTTTGATTAGAGTTTCCATTAGTTTGCTCACTATCGATGTTAGACTCACTGGTCTGTAATAATAATAATAACTTTATTTTTCTATACCGCCATAGTCAGGCGACTTCTAGGCGGTTTACATTATAAGAAGGCTGGACATTCAGCGAATAGCAAAAATCTTAATACAATACGATATCATAGATCCACTTACAATACAATACTGTGAATCTAAATACAATAACATATAATACAGTCTAAATACAATAGTATATAATACAGTGAGTCTAAATACAATAACATATAAAAGTCTAAATAATACCGTACAAGGAGTCTTAATGCAGTACGATAGTCTAAATGGGAAACTTCCGTGTTAAATTGGAGATCTATGGGCAAAGAGTATCTGAGAGATTTAGGACAACCATAAGTTGGAGTTCTAAGGGTAGAGGAGATCAGAAAAAGAGGGGCTTCTTGAGAGAGAGAAGGGCGTTTGTTGGGGAGGGGAGTCTTAGTGGGGGAGGGGACTGTTTTAGTCATTGAATTTTGCGAATAGGGTGGTTTTGATCGATTTGCGGAATGCATTATAAGTCGTATTGGGTTCGTTTATGTGGTTTGCTGTCTCCATCTTTGAGCCTTTCTTGTGGAGTGGAATGACGTTAGCCGTCCTCCAGTCCAACGGGACGCTGCCTGTACTAAGGGAGAGGTTGAAGAGCGCGGACAGTGGCTCCGCCAAGACATCACTCAGCTCCCTAAGCACCCTGGGGTGCAGGTTGTCCGGCCCCATTGCTTTGTTAACCTTGAGCTTTGACAGCTCACCGTAGACACTGCTGGGCGTAAACTCAAAGTTACTAAACGCGTCAACTGAGCCAACCCTTGTCTGTAGCTGAGGGCCGAGCCCTGGCGCTTCTCGGGTGAAGACTGAGCAGAAGTATTCATTTAATAGTTGGGCTTTTTCCGAATCCTTTTCCACATAGTCTCTGTCTGGTTTCCTAAGACGTACAATCCCGCCTGAGTTTTTTCTTCTATCACTGATATACCTGAAGAAGGATTTATCTCCCTTCTGGATGTTCTTTGCTAGAGACTCCTCCATGAGGAATTTAGCCTCATGGAGGCTAATAAATACATTTCAATAATACATACATTTTAAAAATGCCTCCCTTGCAGTTGCGTTTAATCTCGTCCATCAATTTCTTAGGACTGCCCTGGGGGTTGGTAGTAGATGCCGATCTTCATTTCCGTTCCATTTGTTCCCGGAATTTTGATCCACTATACATACATTTCAATAATACATACATTTTAAAAATGCCTCCCTTGCAGATGCATTTAATCTCGTCCATCATTTCTCCATCAATTTCTTTGGACTGCCCTGGGGGTCGGTAGTAGATGCCGATCAAATTTCCGTTCCATTTGTTCATGGAATTTTGATCCATAAAGACTAACTTATTCTTCGTGTTCTCTCCGGTAGACTCAATTCCCTCTTTGACGTATAGGGTAATGCCCCAACCTTTTTGGGCCACTCTGTCTCTGCGGTATAGCTTATATCCCGGTAGCACAGTGTCCCAGACATTTTCCTCGTTCCACCATGTTTCCATGATGCCGATGATGTCAAGGTTATCTTTTTGTGCCATAGCTTCTAATTCACCCATCTTATTCTTTAGGCTCCTTGCGTTCATGTACATACACCTAAGTTTGCAGCCTGTTACTCTCTTGCATTTCCTTCCCTCTTGTGTCCCTATTGATCTGTCAGGATTTCTGTCTTGCTTATGATACGGTGAGTCTTCCCCGCTATCTTTCTGCACGGTATCCTCTGGGTATACTGGTTCCCAAACCATTGACTCTCTCTTGACTGTCGGCTTTCCCCTTCTTAGTTTAAAAACTTTTCAATTTCTCTCTTGATGTTGCTTGCAAGTAGCCTCGTTCTGTCTCCGCTGAGGTGGAGTCCATCCTTCCTGAATAGCTTGCTCTTCCCTCAGAACATCATCCAGTTGCACACGAAGTGAAATCCTTCTTCCTCACACCAGTGCCACATCCATGCATTGATTGCTTGCAGCTCCGTCTGCCTCTTCTCGTCAGCCCTGGGTACCGGCAGGATCTCCGAGAACGCTACCCTCTACGTTCTGGTCTTCAGCTTCCTTCCTAGCATCTGGAACTGGTCCTTCAGTACTTCCCTGTTGTAGTTCCTGTTGCTCATGTTTGTCCCCACATGGATCACCACTGCCGTATCTTCCTCTTCCACGCTGTCGATAATCCTGTTGATGCAGCTCATTATGTCTTCTACCTTGGCTCCTGGTAGACAGGTCACCAGCCGATCCTGTCTTCCTCCTGCTATGTGGCTGTCAACTTGTCTGATGATGGAGTCCCCTACAACAATTTCTGTCCTCTCCATCTACTCTTGCTTCTCTAGCCGCAGGTCCATGTCCCTGGTGTATGTCCATCTCTCCGGCTGTAGGTCCGTATCCTCTGTGCAGTTCCATCTTCCCTCATCCTGGCGTTGGCTTGCACCGGACTTATCTTCTTGTGGGTTCCCTCCACTGTTTCCAGATCTCGCTGCTGTGTCTCCCATTTCTTCCTTGTGGTTGTCCTCCAGATGGTCCTCACTCTCTGTAGGTGTATCTCGGCAGTTCCACTGTTGCTAGTGATTTTCCACAGCATGCCTCCTTGATGAACTTCTCTAACTCCCAGGAGAAATAGAGGACAGCCTCACCACAGTTGAAGTGAACTTAGATCAGATATACTACCAGATCGACAAACTTAAAAGTGACAAATCCCCTGGACCGGATGAATTTCACCCAAGAGTCTTGAAAGAATTGAAGGTTGAACTCGGAGAGTTATTGCAAAAACTTGCAAACCTATCAATCAGAACTGGTCAGATACCAGACGACTGGAAGAAAGCGAACGTCACGCCAATTTTCAAAAAAGGATCGAGAGGAGAACCGGGCAATTATAGACCTGTGAGTCTTATGTCTGTCCCAGGCAAGATGATTGAATCACTGATCAAGGATAGCATAGTTCAGCACTTGGACACACACGACTTGATGAAACCCAGTCAACATGGATTCAGGAAAGGGAAATCGTGTTTGACGAATTTACTCCAATTCTTTGAGACCGTGAACGAGCAAATTGATAGTGGAAAGCCGGTGGACATAATATACTTGGACTTCCAGAAAGCGTTCGACAAAGTTCCACACGAAAGACTTCTCAGGAAACTACAAAGCCATGGCATAGAGGGAGATATACAAAGATGGATAGGCAAATGGCTGGATATCAGGAAGCAGAGAGTGGGCATTAATGGGAAGTTCTCCGACTGGGAGATAGTGACTAGTGGTGTACCCCAGGGCTCAGTACTTGGACCGATCCTTTTTAATATTTATATCAATGACTTGGAAAACGGAACATCCAGTGAGATCATCAAGTTTGCAGATGACACAAAACTCTGCCGGGCAATCAGATCGCAGGAGGATAGTGAGGAACTCCAGAGCGATTTGTGTCGGTTAGAAAAATGGGCGGAGAAATGGCAGATGAAGTTCAACGTGGAGAAATGCAAGGTAATGCATTTAGGCAGTAAGAATAAGGAATACGAGTACAGAATGTCAGGTGCAAGTCTGGGAAAAAGTGTACAAGAAAGGGATCTGGGTGTACTGATAGATAGGACCCTGAAGCCGTCAGCACAATGCGCGGCAGCGGCAAAGAAGGCAAATAGAATGTTGGGCATGATAAAGAAAGGAATCTCGAGTAGATCGGAGAAAGTTATAATGCTGCTTTATAGGGCAATGGTCAGACCCCACTTGGAATACTGCGTCCAACATTGGTCTCCCTACCTAAAGAAGGATATAAAACTGCTGGAGAGGGTGCAGAGACGAGCAACCAAACTAGTGAAGGGTATGGAGAAACTGGTATATGAGGATCGACTTAAAACACTGGGATTGTTCTCCCTTGAGAAAAGGAGACTGCGTGGGGATATGATCGAGACCTTCAAAATACTGAAAGGAATCGACAAAATAGAGCAGAGAAGATTATTTACATTGTCCAATTTGACACGGACAAGAGGACATGAAATGAAGCTAAGGGGGGACAAGTTCAGGACTAATGTCAGAAAGTTCTGCTTCACACAGAGAGTGGTTGGCATCTGGAATACTCTCCCAGGGGAGATTATTGCAGAATCGACAGTCCTAGGCTTCAAAAGCAAACTAGATGCATATCTCCTTGAGAGAGGCATATAAAGTATGGTTGGCTATAAAATAAACCAGGTGTATACCTGGCAGGGCCTCCGCGTGTGCGGATCGCCGGACTTGATGGACCGAAGGTCTGATCCGGAGATGGCGCTTCTTATGTTCTTATGTTCGATGGTTTCCTCTGTCTTGATGTTCTCTGCATCCCTGTCCTCCTCCACTGCTCGAAGTGCTTCCAGTTCCAGTATTCTGCCCTCCAGGAGTCTGACTTGTTTCTTCAGGCTCTCTAGTTCCCCACATCGAATGCATACATAAGACCGCCTCCCAGAGGGGAGGTAGTCATACATATGGAGATGGTGCAGAAAACTGGGTAGTTCAACTTCCTGCTTCTGTCTGCTGCTTCCATTGCTACCCACTTGCCAGTCTGCTATGGCTGGTCTCTGCGTCTGCTGTGGCTGGCCTCTGCATCTGCTGTATTTGCCCTCTGCTCTCCTTGCTTGTTTGTGTGTCCTCTGTGTCTGCTGCGTTTGCCCTCTGCTCTCCTTGCTTGTTTGTGTGTCCTCTGTGTCTACTGTGGTTGCCCTTTGTTCTCCTTTGCAGTGACTCGTCCCTTCTCAAGGCCTTTCATAAAGACGCTCTCGCTAAGGCGAGCACCTTTAATGCTCGCCTTCAACGTGTGCCGAACGGCTGAGCACTGTTTGCCCCTCCCTTTTACGGGGGAGCTCCAGTGGATGATGGGATGGGCGGAGCTAACTCTTGCTGCTTGCCCCTTGCTCTCTCCTGCCTTCTCTCCCATGCTGTTTCTCTCCTGCCTTCTCACTCCAGCTGTTTCTCTCCTCTGTCTCCTCTCCTGGCTTGTTGCTTTGCTACGAAGTGATTTGCTAATATGGTTTACATTGCTATCTTTTCTCCCCTCCCTCTGATATATTCTAATCACAAAATAGAAAATAAAATTATTTTTTCTACCTTTTGTTGTCTCATTTTATTCTTCAAATCATGTTGATTTCAGGCTCTGGGCTCTGTTTTCTTTTGTTTTCTCTTAACTCACTTGCCAGGGTCTCCTGACCATTTGACATTTCTTCTTTCTCCATGTTCACCATCCATCTTCTATCTCTTTGTATGTATTGTTCACCATGTTAAGCATGGGCTCCTTTTACTAAGCTGTGATAGTGGTTTTAGTGCGCGCTTAGTGCATGCAGAATTGCCGCGCACGCTAGATGCTAACACCAGCATTGAGCTGACGTTAGTTGTAGCGCGGGTTTAGCACGCGCTAAAATGCTGCGTGCGCTAAAAACGCTACCCCAGCTTAGTAAAATGAGCCCTATGTCTCCTATATGTCCCTTTCTAGTATTTCCCCTGTGCCCATCTCCCTGCCTTCATCATCTCACCATTCTATGATCCCCTCCCCCTGTGTACTGTTTACTCCTCTATACCTCCATGCCCCCCTAAGTCCAGCATCTTCTTTCTGCGTTCTTATTCTCCCCCATGTCTAGCCATCTTCCCTCTGTGTCCATATACCCTCCCATGTCTGGCATTACCCCTCTGTGTCCACATACCACCCTCATGCAACATTACCCTTTTTCTCCCTGTTCCTATGCTCCAATCCATGCCCATCTCCACTCTTTTTGTATATCTCCCTGTGTCCAGCTTCTCCCCTCTCTTATTCCCATACATGTGTGTCTCACACACTCTCCTTCCCTCCACTATGTTCAATATTTCACTCACTCTTCCTTCATCCCCTTAGTTCAGCTTTTCTCTTTACCTTCCCTTCTCTCTCCTCCTCCCTGTAGGTCCTGCAACTTTCTCCCCTCCCTCTAGCCCCCTTCCCATGGATCCAACACTTCTATCCCCTCCCTTCAGCTTCCAGGTATGGATCTGGCACCTCTTTCCCTTCCTGCCAATCCCCAGATCAGATCCAGCACCTGTCTCTCTTCCCTTCAGCTCCAGCCAGTCCGCAGCCCAAGCAACACCTTTCCCCCTTTGCAGGTGCAGCAGCCACCTTCCCATTCATGGGTCCAGCAGCCTCCCTCCCTCCCAATTGCAGGTCCAATAGCAAAACCCTACCTTCTGTGACTCCCCTTTGCGCCTTCTACCCAAGGCATACCTGCATCTTAGAAGCTTCATTGACCGAAGAGGCAATGTCGCAGGCCTGCTCCGGGACCTTTCTCCTACCAATGTAACTTTCACCACTTACGGACTGCCCCAGCAAGTGCAGTCTATGATGATATTCAGCGACACTCTCTGATGAGATGCTAATGAATCCCAACACTTAGATGGTCCAAAACAATTTAACTGAGTAGTAGTCTCTTCTGCCTGGTTAAATCGCTTTGAATACTGAGCAGATTGATTTTATGTGGATTTGGATTTAGTTCTGGTATTTAGATACAGTAGGTATAAGGGTTGTGTTTTTTATATACTGCTTTTCTGTATTTATAAGCAGGTACTTTCTCTGTCCATAGTGTACTCACAAGCTAAATTTTGTATCTGGGACAATGGAGGGTTAAGTGACTTCCCAGGGACACAAGGATGTATGTTAATATGACCATATTTGATTCAGTAGAGCTCAGCGTGACTTTTCTTATAATAATAATAATGATAACTTTATTTTTGTATACCTCAATACCACATAGAAACAAAGAATATGATGGCAGAAAAGGGCTGTCAGCCCAACAAGTCTGCCCATTCAAGATCCCTCCCCCTTAAGCACTTCCTCGAAGTGAACCCACATGTTTATCCCATCTTTTCTTAAAATCAAGCACGTTGCTGGCCTCTACTACCTGAAGTGGAAGATCATTCCAATGATCAACCACTCTTTCAGTGAAGAAATGCTTCCTAATATCACCATGAAATCTCCCACCCTTGATTTTTAACGGATGCCCTCTTGTTACCGTAGGTCCTGTAAGAAAAAAGATGTCTTCTTCCACCTCAATACAGCCAGTAACATATTTGAACGTCTCTATTATGTCTCCCCTCTCTCTGCGTTCCTCGAGAGAGTATAGCTGCAACTTACCTAGACATTCTTCATAGAGAGATCGTTGAGCCCTGAGACCATCCTAGTGGCCATTCACTGAACCGACTCTATTCTCAGCTTATCCTTTTGATAATGTGGCCTCCAAAATTGAACACAATATTCCAGTTGAGGTCTCACCATGGACCTGTACAACGGCATCACAACTTCAAGCTTTCGGCTGACAAAACTTCTTCGGATGCAACCCAGCATTTGTTTAGCCTTGGATGAAGCTATCTCCACCTGATTGGCAGTCTTCATATCTTCACTAATGATTACTCCTAGGTCCCGTTCTGCCACAGTTCTTGTTAAGGTCTCACCATTTAGGGTGTAAGCTTTGCATGGGTTTCCACTGCCAAGGTGCATAATCTTACACTTTTTGTCATTAAAATTCAGTTGCCAAATTGTGGACCATTGTTCCAGTAAAAGTAGGTCCTGCAGTTCAGAGCGGTTTACAGAGAAAGAGACTGTACACAGACAGCGATGTTACAGAAAAGACTTTCAAATTACATTAGCAAGTCAAGAGTAGTCAGGTTTTAATTGATTTCCTGAAGGTTTGGTAGGAGGGTGCATTTGAAATGAGGGTGGTTAGACATTTATTCCATTTGCCTGCTTGGAATGACAGAGATCTATCAAGGAATCTCTTGTAGATACAGCCCTTCAAGGATGGGAAGGCAAATATGTAGGTACTACTTGTGCAGGTGGTGCCTGGAAATTCAAAATGGTGCGACAGGTATATTGGGGATGAACCTGTTAAGGTTTTGAAGCAGAGGCAGGCAAACTTGAAGATGATCCTTGCCTCTATCGGTAGCCAGTGTAGTTTTCTGTAATACGGACTTACATGATCCGATTTTTTGAGACCATAAATGAGACGGACAGCAGCATTCTGAATGACTCTCAATCGTTTGATAGTTTTCTTAAAGGATCCCAAGTATATGATATTGCAGTAATCTAAGATGCTTAAGATTAGAGATTGAACCAGCAGTCGAAAAGAGAGGAAGTCAAAATAGTGTTTGATGGTACGAAGTTTCCAAAGGGTGCAAAAGCATTTTTTAACCTGAGCATTAGTATGATCTTCAAAAGTCAGGCAATGGTCCAGGATGACTCCAAGAATTTTGATAGTAGATTTGATTGGGTAATTTAACCTGTTCAATTTCAAAGAGGTATTAGTTATCTTATGTTCATTCTATTCTTTTTCATCCTACATTATTTAGGTGTCTGGATTTAAGTTGGTGCATGTCAGATTTGTGAACAAAGTCTCTTACCTAAGTTTCTCTTTCTCTAGATCCCTGGAATCAATTGCAGGAAGAGAAGGGTACAAACTTTGACTTGGTTTCCTTTATTAATTAGTTTAAACATGCAAAAGGAAAAAGAAATCAAGTGAGTACACATTAGCAGAAATTATCTTCTACCATAGGGTTACCAGATGTCCGGGAAAACTCAGACATGTCCTCTTTTTAGAGGACTGTCTGGGCGCCTTGAGGGATTTCCAAAACCTGTCAGTTTGTCTGGCTTTTGGAAGTCCTGAGTTCAGAGGCCACGAATGGAAGTCTTTGTGCATGCGCGGATGTCACCATGATGATGTTATACACGCATATGCATGTGATGTCATTGAGTCGATGTCCACGCATATGTGGCCTTCGAGCTCAGGGAGGTTCATGTTGGGGCTGGGCTGGGGGAGGAATGGGGTGGGACTTGAGACAGAACAAGGTGGGGCCAGCCATCCTCTTTTTTTTTTTTTTTCAAACAGGAAATCTGGCAACCCTATTCTATCAGGTCTTTAAGATATTCCCAAGTTTGCTTTATGATCACTTTAAATACTGGGGCATGGTGCTAGAAGCTGAAATACTCTTTTTGTTTATAAACCAGTAGTCATATCAGCCTCCACCATAAACTGCCCCATGGCAATGCAGTATACTAAAGGCAACAATACTGCATGTTTCCTACCAAGGAACGGCTCCAGCAGAGGCAGAATCAGTCCTGCGTTTTCTAGCTTTAGCACCATAAGACAGATACAGGCTTGACAGCAATAGTGCAAGCTTTTCCTCCATCAACAGACTTAAGAAAATAAGAACTGCCACACTGTGACAGACCGAAGGTCCATCAAACCCAGTATCCTGTTTCCAACAGTGGCCAACCCAGGTCCCAAGTACCTAGCTAGATCCCAAGTAGTAAAACAGATTCTATGCTGCTTATCTTAGGAATAAGCAGTGGATTTCCCCAAGCCATCTCAATAATGGCCTATGGACTTCTCTTTTAGGAAATTGTCCAAACCTTTTTAAAACCATGCTAAGCTAATTGATTTCACCACATTCTCCAGCAATGAATTCCAGAGTTTAATGACATGTGTGAAGAAATATTGTCTCTGATTTGTTTTAAATCTACTTCTTAGTAGCTTCATCGCATCCCCCTAGTCCTAGTATTTTTGGAAAGAGTAAACAAGTGATTTACATCTATCCTTTCCACTTCTCTCACTATTTTATAGACCACTATTATATCACCCCTGAGCTGTCTCTTCTCCAAGATGAAGAACCCTAATCACTTTTGCCTTTCCTCATAGGGAAGTTGTCCCATCCCTTTTATCATTTTTGTTGCCCTTCTCTATAATTTTTCTAATTCAGCTATAACTTTTTAAGATACAGTGACAAGAACTGCACACCGTATTCAAGAAGCAGACACATACAAGGGCATTATAACATTTTCATCTTTGTTTTCCATTCCTTTCCTGATAATTCCTAACATTCTATTTGCTTTCTTAGTAGCTGCTGCACATTGAGCTGAGGGTTTCAACGTATCTTCAACAATAGAATAGAAACATGATGGCAGATAAAGGCCAAATGGCCCATCTAGTCTGCCCATCCACAGTAACCATTATCTCTTTCTCTCTCTAAGAGATCCCAGGTACCTGTCCACGCCTTCTTAAATTCAGACAAAGTCTCTTGTCTCCACCACTTCTTCTGAGAGACTGTTCAACACATCTACCACCCTTTCTGTAAAAAAGTATTTTCTATCACCTCTTAACTTCATCCTATGCCCTCTCATTCCAGAGCTTCCTTTCCAATGAAAAAGACTTGACTCATGCACATTTACATCAGATAGGTATTTAAACATCTCTGTCGTATCTCCCCTCTCCCACCTTTCCTCTAAAGTATACATATTGAGCTCTTTAAGTCTGTCCTCATATGCCTTATGACGAAGACCATGCCCCAATTTAGGTAGGGTTTCCATTTGGAAAATCTGGACCCCTAGACCTGCTCCCAAGATTGCCCAGTCCCATCCATCTCCGCCATGTCACGCCTCCGCTACTGCCTCCAAGCCCGCCTCCAAGCCCACTCCCTGCTGCCTGTTATCATTAGGCAGAATAGTAACAGAACCCGAAAAAATGGGAGATGAAAAGAGCAAGAAAAACAAAAGTTCCCAAACCCCAAGAAGTAGAACTGGATAAGGGGGAGAGGCAAATCCAAGAATGGTAATCCTGCTATAAAACAACCAAAAGAAATAATTTCAGTGAATGGGAGAGCCCTCAGTCACACAGCCTCCCTCCGGGAACTCCCAGAAGTAATGGCTGTCACTGGCTTACACCCAAAAGGGTGTTAACTGTGAAACATCCCCGGGCTCTCTCTGTGTAAATTTAGTGATGAAAGTGCACAAAAATAGTGCTGAGTGCAGAAAATAAATCAAAAACACACTCTACAATTCAATAAAATTGTCTCTACCCCTTATCCAGGGGGCCAATGTACAAAAATCAAACGTCCAAACCCAGCAAAGCAAGAACCAACTGAAAGTACTTAGCTTCTCCGTGGAAAGACAGCCAGCAGATGATAAATTTGTCCGACGGGACTCTGTTTCAGGGGTGGACACCCCCTTCTTCAGGAACAGCTGGGCTGCGCTGTAGCCCCCAAATCATCAGGCACAGCAATTTGACAAAGCGGAAAATGGCGCTTGACCGGAATGAATGCCTCCAATTTAAACTGCAGATTCAAGAAACGTCATTAAATTGACGTATCACATGACTACACGAGCCGCAGGGGAGAGAACCGCACATCTCCCCAAGTGACCTCAAAATAAAAAAGCTGAAAAGAAACCACAGACAGGGAAAAGAACCCCTGGGGAGGAAAGAATAAGGAATGGTTAAAAGGTATGCTGCCATTCGATGTATTCATTATGTCCAGTGGGAACTAAAGCCTGGAGTTCAAAAATCCAGTATTGTTCCCTGCGTTGTAACAATGATAGCTTATCCCCCTGATAGTCCTCATATATTTGTTCAATCACGAACCACTGCAAGTCCTGAAAAGTGTGACCTAGTTTAATGCAGTGAGGCACAAGAGGAGAACTCATCGCTTGAGTATTGATCCGTGAGCGATGCGCAATAAGACGTGTTTTTATAGTTCTTTGAGTACGTCCCACATATACCATATGGCAAGAACATATGATAACATATATAACCCACTTGGATTTACAAGTCGTAGCTGATTTGAAGGTATATGTTTTGTGGGTCGTTGGATGTTTCCACATAGTGCCCTCGATAGTGGTTTTACAGATGTCACAAGTGTCACTGCATTTTAGATGTTGACCGTCACGATAAGGGTTACTGCGGTCCGAGATGTACCTGGAGTGGACTACATAGTCTGCTATGTTCTTAGCACGGGAATATGCAATGCGAGGAAGATCTTGAAAGCTAGAATGGAGCTGAATAATATGCCAATGCTTCCTAATGCTCTGGGCTACAGCAGCAGCATGATCTGAAAATGATAACACACAGATGGTTTTTAACATCCTCTTGAGGTACAGGATTGGAGAGCAAGAGAGTCCTGTTGGCATACAGAGCTCTATTGTAGGCATTATGAAGAACTCAATGGGGATAATCCCGCTC